>NC_133133.1:1645907-1957830 GCF_048418815.1 Hemitrygon akajei
AAAGTTGCAGTGCGATCAATGCAAAAAGTACCAAATACTGGACTTAAGGTGTTATACTTAAATGCACGCAGCATAAGGAATAAGGTGGATGATCTTGTTGTACAGCTACAGATTGGCAGGTATGATATTGTGGCCATCACTGAGACGTGGCTAAAGGATGCATGTCTCTGGGAGCTGAACGTCCAAAGATACATGGTGTATCGGAAGGATAGGCAGGTAGGCAGAGGGGGTGGCATGGCTTTAATGGCAATAAATGATATTAAATCATTAGAAAGAGTTGACATAGGATCGGAAGGTACAGAATCTTTATGGGTTGAGCTAAGAAATTGCAGGGGTAAAAGGACCCTGATGGCAGTTATCTACAGGGCTCCAAACAGCTGCAGTGATGTGGACTACAAATTACAACAGGAAATAGAAAATGCTTGCCAGAAGGGCAGTGTTGTGATAATTGTGGGGGATTTTAACATGCGAGTGGATTGGGAAAATCAGGTCAGCACTGGATCTCAAGACAGAGAATTTGTAGAATGTCTACAAGATGGCTTTTTAGAACAGCTTGTTGTTGAGCCCACTAGGGGATTGGCTGTACTAGATTGGGTATTGGGTAATGAACCAGAGGTAACTGGAGAGATGGAAGTGAAGGAACCCTAAGGAGGCAGTGATCACAACTTGATTGAGTTCACTGTGAAATTTAAGAAAGAGAAGCCGAACTCCGATGTGTCGGTATTTCAGTGGAGTAAAGGAAATTACAGTGGCATGAGAGAGGAACTGGCCAAGGTTGACTGGAAAGGGACACTAGCAGGAAGGACAGCAGAGCAGCAATGGCTGGAGTTTATGTGAGAAGTGAGGAAGGTGCAAGACAGATATATTCCAAAGAAGAAGAAATTTTAAGAAAGAAGAAAGATAGGTGGAGGGGCCGGTAGTGCTGAGGAAACAGAGAGTCTGCAGAGAGACTTGGATAGATTGGGAGAATGGGCAAAGAATTGGCAAATGAATTACAATGTCGGAAAGTGTACGGTCATGCACTTTGGTAGAAGAAATAAACAGGCAGACTATTATTTAAATGGGGAGAGAATTCAAAGTTCTGAGATGCAACGGGACTTGGGAGTCCTTGTGCAGGGTATGCTTAAGGTTAACCTCCAGGTTGAGTCGGTGGTGAAGAAGGTGAATGGAATGTTGGCATTCATTTCTAGACAAATAGAGCATAGGAGCAGGGATGTGATGTTGAGGCTCAGTAAGGCACTGGTAAGACCTCACTTGGAACACTGTGTGCAGTTTTGGGCTCCTTACTGAAGACAGACAGACAGACATACTTTATGATCCCGAGGGAAATTGGGTTTCGTTACAGCTGCACCAACCAAGAATAGTGAAGAAATATAGCAATATAAAACCATAAATAATTAAATAATAATAGGTTAATCATGCCAAGTGGAAATAAGTCCAGGACCAGCCTATTGGCTCAGGGTGTCTGACACTCTGAGGGAGGAGTTGTAAAGTTTGATGGCCACAGGTAGGAATGACTTTCTATGACGCTCAGTGTTACATCTCGGTGGAATGAGTCTCTGGCTGAATGTACTCCTGTGCCTAACCAGTACATTATGGAGTGGATGGGAGTCATTGTCCAAGATGGCATGCAACTTGGACAGCATCCTCTTTTCAGAAAGGATGTGCTGATATTGGAGAGGGTTCAGAGAAAATTCACTAGAATGATTCCGGGAATGAGAGGGTTAACATCTGAGGAACGTTTGACCGCTCTTGGACTGTACTCCTTGGAGTTTAGAGTTAATGAGGGAGGAGCCTCATAGAAACATTTCGAATGTTGAAAGGCATGGACAGAGTGGATGTGGCAAAGTTGTTTCCCATGGTGGGGAGTCTAGTACAAGAGGACATGACTTGAGGATTGCAGGGCGCCCATTCAGAACAGAGATGCAAAAAATTTTTTTAGCCAGAGGGTGGTGAATCTATGGAATTTGTTGCCACGGGCAGTGGAGGCCAAGTCATTGGGTGTATTTAAGGCAGAGATTGATAGGTATCTGAGTAGTCAGTGCATCAAAGGTTATGGTGAGAAGGCGGGGGAATGGGACTAAAGGGGAGATTGGATCAGCTCAAGATGAAATGGCGGAGCAGACTGGATGGGCCGAATGGCCGACTTCTGCTCCTTTGTCTTATGGTCTTTACTGAAATCCATATATACCACATCAACTGCTCTACCTTCATCAATCTGTTTTCAGAATCAGAATCAGAATCAGGTTTATTCCAGACAAATCAGGACAAAGTTCCACATGGAAGGTTAGTTAAGAAGGTTCAGTCGTTAGGTATTAATGCTGGAGTAATAAAATGGATTCAACAGTGGCTAGATGGGAGATGCCAGAGAGTAGTGGTGGATAATTGTTTATCGGGATGGAGGCCGGTGACTAGCAGGGTGCCTCAGGGATCTGTTTTGGGTCCAATGTTGTTTGTAATATACATAAATGATCTGGATGATGGGGTGGTAAATTGGATTAGTAAGTATGCCAATGATACTAAGGTAGGAGGTGTTGTGGATAATGAGGTGGGTTTTCAAAGCTTGCACGGAGATTTATGCCGGTTAGAAGAATGGGCTGAACGTTGGCAGATGGAGTTTAATGCTGAGAAGTGTGAGGTTCTACATTTTGGCAGGAATAATCCAAATAGAACATACAGGGTAAATGGTAGGGCATTGAGGAATGCAGTGGAACAGAGAGATCTAGGAATAACAGTGCATAGTTCCCTGAAGGTGGAGTCTCATGTAGATAGGGTGGTGAAGAAGGTTTTTGGAACGCTGGCCTTTATAAATCAGAGCATTGAGTACAGAAGTTGGGGTGTAATGTTAAAATTGTACAAGGCATTGGTAAGGCCAAATTTGGAATATTGTGTACAGTTCTGGTCACCGAATTATAGGAAAGATATCAATAAATTAGAGAGAGTGCAGAGACGATTTACTAGGATGTTACCTGGGTTTCAGCACTTAAGTTACAGAGAAAGGTTGAACAAGTTAGGTCTCTATTCATTGGAGCGTAGAAGGTTGAGGGGGGATTTGATCGAGGTATTTAAAATTTTGAGAGGGATAGATAGAGTTGACGTGAATAGGCTGTTTCCATTGAGAGTAGGGGAGATTCAAATGAAAGGACATGATTTGAGAGTTAGGGGGCAAAAGTTTAAGGGAAACATGAGGGGGTATTTCTTTACTCAGAGAGTGATAGCTGTGTGGAATGAGCTTCCTGTAGAAGTAGTAGAGGCCAGTTCAGTTGTGTCATTTAAGGTAAAATTGGATAGGTATATGGACAGGAAAGGAGTGGAGGGTTATGGGCTGAGTGCGGGTAGGTGGGACTAGGTGAGATTAAGAGTTCGGCACGGACTAGGAGGGCCGGAATGGCCTGTTTCCGTGCTGTGATTGTTATATGGTTATATGGTTATTATCACCGGCATGTGATGAGAAATTTGTTAACTTAGCAGCAGCAGTTCAATGCAATACATAATATAGAAAAAAATAGTAATAAATCAATAAATAACAAATAAATAAATTGTACATTTATTGAATAGATTTTAAAAATCTTGCAAAAAAACAGAAATGCTGTATATTAAAAAAAAACTGTGAGGTAGTGTCCAAGGGTTCAATGTCCATTTAGGAATCAGCAGAGGGGAAGAAGCCATTCCTGAATTGCTGAGTGTGTGCCTTCAGGCTTCTGTACCTCCTACTAGATGGTAACAGTGAGAAAAGGGCATGCCCTGGGTGTTGGAGGTCCCTAATAATGGAAGCTGCCTTTCTGAGACACCGCTCTCTGAAGATGTCCTGGGTACTTTGTAGGCTAGTACCCAAGATGAAGCAGTAGCCCTCCCATGCCAGACTGCGATGCAGCCTGTCAGAATGATCTCCACGGTACAACTACAGAAGCTTTTGAGTGTATTTGGTGACATGCCAAATCTCTTCAAACTCCTAATGAAGTATAGCTGCTATCTTGCCTTCTTTATAACTACATCAATATGTTGGGACCAGGTTAGATCCTCAGTGATCTTGACACCCAGGAATTTGAAACTGCTCACTCTCTCCACTTCTGATCCCTCTGTGAGGATTGGTATGTGTTCCTTCATCTTACCTTTCCTGAAGTCCACAATCATCTCTTTTGTCTTACTGACATTGAGTGCCAGGTTGTTGCTGCGACACCACTCCACTAGTTGACATATCTCACGCCCTCTCGTCACCATCTAAGATTCTATCAACAGTGGTTGCATCGTCAGCAAATTTATAGATGGTATTTGAGCTATGCTAGCCACACAGTCATGTGTATACAGAGAGTAGAGCAGTGGGCTAAGCACACACCCCTGAGGTGCATCAGTAGTGATCGTCAGTGAATAGGATATGTTATCACCAATCCACACAGACCGTGGTCTTCCGGTTAGGAAGTCAAGGATCCAGTTGCAGAGGCTCAGGTTCTGCAACTTTTCAATCAGGATTGTGGGAATCATGGTATTAAATGCTGAGCTATATTCGATGAATAGCATCCTGACGTGGGTGTTTGTATTGTCCAGATGATCTAAAGCCATGTGGAGAGCCATTGAGATCGGGTCTGCCATTGACCTATTGTGGTGATAGACAAGCTGCAATGGGTCCAGGTCCTTGCTGAGGCAGGAGTTCAGTCTAGTCATGACCAACCTTTCAAAGCATTTCATCACTGTAGATGTGAGTGCCACCAGGTGATAGCCATTAAGGCAGCTCACATCATTCTTCTTAGGCACTGGTATAACTGTGCCTTTTTGAAGCAAGTGGGAACTTCCGTACGTAGCAGTGAGAGGTTGAACATGTCCTTGAATACTCCTGGTAGTTGGTTGGCACAGGTTTTCAAAGCCTTACCAGGTACTCCATCAGGACCCACCGCCTTGCAAGGATTCACCCTCCTTAATGACAATCTAACATCAGCCTCTGAGACAGAGATCACAGGGTCATCAGGTGCAGCAGGGACCTTCACAGCTGTAGTTGTTTTCTCCCTTTTAATGCATGCATAGAAGGTGTTGAGTTCTTCTGGTAGTGAAGCATCGCTGCCATTCATGCTACTGGGTTTTGCTTTGTAGGAAATAATGTCTTGCAAACCCTGCCAGGGTTGCCGTGCATCCGATGTCACCTCCAACCTTGTTCGAAGAAGGAATCTGAATGAGATGAGAGTGTACCATGGGAGAAAGGGAACTTGGAGAAGCACCAGGGGCAGATGATAGGCAGAGGGGAGTAGGTAAGATGCCAGAGTGGGGAATAGAAGAAGAGGGCAGGGGTGGGAACTTTTTGTACCAGAAGGACAAATCAATATTCATGCCATCAGATTGGAGGCTACCCAGACTGAAATTGGCCTCATCATGGCATGAGGGAAGGCTATGGACCAACAAGTCAGAACAGGAATGGGAGTCAGAATTAAATCTTTGGCCACTGGGAAGTTCTGCTTTTGAGGTCGACAAAGTGGTCCCCCAATTTACGTTGAGTGTCACCAATGTAGAGGAGGCCACATCAGGAGCAACAGATACAGTAGTCAACTGCAACAGAATCAGAGGTGAAGTGATCCCTCACCTGCAAGGACTGTTTGGGCCCTGAATGGAGCTGAGGGAGGAGGTGAATCAGCACTTTGGTCATTTGCATGGAAGTAAGACAGGGAGATTAGTGGGGAGGAAAGAATGGTCAATCGAATCATGGAAGAAGCAATCACTGCAGAAAGTGGAGAGGGGGAGAGGTACAGATGTTTTTGATGGTGGGACCCCTAAGGACAGAGGCTCACAACTTGTGGTCCATGAACCCTTGGTTAATGGTAGAGGTCCATGACATAAAAATGGTTGGGAACCCCTGCCTTAGGACATGGAGAAAGCTGCAGAGAATGAAGTGTTGGATGCAAGGGATGGGGTGGCATGTGAGGACAAGAGGAACTTTGTCCTGTTAAGGTGGTGAGAAGTTGAGATGAGCAAGAATGTTCAGGAAATGGAGGAGATGCAAGTGAGAGTAGAATCAATGGTGGAGGAAGAGAACCCCCATTCCTTGAAGGAGGACATAGAACCATAGAACATTACAGCACAGTACAGGCCCTTCAGCCCTCCATGTTGTGCTGACCCATATAGTCCTTAAAAAAAACTAAACCCATACTACCCCATAACCCTCCATTTTTCTTTCATCCATGTGCCTGTCCAAGAGGCTCTTAAATACCCCTAATGTTTTAGCCTCCACCACCATCCCTGGCAAGTCTTTCCAGGCATTCACAACCCTCTGTGTAAAAAACTTACCCCTAATGTTTCCCCTAAACTTCCCTCCCTTAATTTTGTACATATGCCCTCTAGGGTTTGCTATTGGTGCCTGGGAAACAGGTACTGACTATCCACCCTATCTATGCCTCTCATAATCTTGTAAACCTCTATCAAGTCCCCTCTCATTCTTCTACGCTCCAACAAGAAAAGTCCCAGCTCTGCTAACCTTGCTTCATATGACTTGTTCTCCAAACCAGGCAACATCCTGGTAAATCTCCTCTGCACCCTCTCCATAGCTTCCACATCCTTCCTATAATGAGGTGACCAGAATTAAACACAATACTCTAAGTGCGGTCTCACCAGAGATTTGTAGAGTTGCGACATGGCCTCTCTACTCTTGAACTCAATCCTCCTGTTAATGAAGCCTAGCATCCCATAGGCCTTCCTAACTACCCTATCAACCTGCGCAGCAACCTTGAGGGATGTATGGATTTGAACCCCAAGGTCCCTTTGTTCATCCACACTCTTAAGTAACTGACCATTAATCCTGTACTCAATCTTCTGGTTTATCCTTCCAAAATGCACCACCTCACACTTATCCAGATTGAACTCCATCTGCCATTTTTCTGCCCAACTCTGCAGCCTGTCTATATCCTCTTGTAACCTTCGACAACCTGCAGCTCCATCCACAACTCCTCCAATCATGTCATCCGCAAACTTACTCACCCATCCTTCCACCTCTACATCCAGGTCATTTATAAAAATCACAAATAGCAGGGGTCCCAGGACAGATCCCTGCGGCACTCCACTAGTCACCAACCTCTTCCAGGCAGAATACTTTCCTTCCACAACTACCCTCTGCTTTCTTCCTTTAAGCCAATTTTTTATCCAAACAGCCAAGGTTCCACTTATCCCATGCCTCATGACTTTCTGGATGAGTCTCTCGTGACGGACCTTGTCAAATGCCTTGCTAAATTCCATGTAGATCACATCCACTGCCCTACGCTCATCAATTTCTTTTGTTACCTCTTCAAAAAACTCAATCAGGCTTGTGAGGCATGATCTTCCCTTCACAAAGCCATGTTGACTATTCATGAGTAGACTGTATTTCTCCAAATGCTCGTAGATCCTATCCTTAAGAATCCTTTCCAGTAGTTTGCAGACCACCGACGTAAGACTCACCAGTCTATAGTTCCCAGGTTTCTCCCTATTACCTTTTTAAAACAAGGGAACTGCGTTTGCCATTCTCCATCCTCTGGCACTTCCCCTGTAGCCAAAGAGGATTCAAAGATCATAGCTAATGCTCCAGCAATCTCTTCTCTCAATTCCCACAACAACCTGGGGTGTATCATATCCGGCCCTGGGGATTTATCAATTTTGATGTTTTTAAGAAGATCCAGCACTTCTTCTTCCGCAATCTCCACAGGCCTGCTCTATTTCGACCTCACCCTGATCAAGATCCTTTTCACTTGTGAAAAGTGAATCTTTGATATTCTGGAAGGAAATGCTGGATCCTGGGAACAGATGTGGTGGAACCATAGAAAATGGGGAAGGGAATAGCATTTTTACAGGAAGCATGATGGCAAGAGGTTTAGCTGAGGGAAAGATGTCTCAGACTATCACTGAGCATCAGATGATAAGACATAGGAGCAGAATTAGGCTATTCGGCTCATCATCATGCTGAACCATTTCCTTCTAAACCCTATTTTCCTGCATTCTACCCATAACCTTTCACAATCTGACTAATCAAGAACCTATCTCACTATCTCAAGTGACTGAGTGGGCCAGTAAAGGAGTGGAGCTTTGAGGCTTTGACTCGGGGAGCAGCCTTGTCGAGGAAAGTGCCTTGTGAGAAAAGTGCGAGTCTTTGGCTTGAGAGTCTTCGGCGAGGAGGCTGAGGGAGGAGACTACGCCACAGTGGAGAGGGTGAGAGGTGGTGAAGAGATGACAGGTAAACTGATTCAGTGTGATGTTTGCCTGATGTGGGAGGTCAGGGACACTGATGGTGCCTCCGGCTGCTACAGCTGTGAAAAGTGTGTCCAGGTTCAGCTCCTGAAGGACCGTGTTGAGGCACTGGAGAGGCAACTGGATGACCTCAGGTTCATCCGGGAAAACGAGAGTTTTCTGGACAGGACCTACAGCGAGATCGTTACACCAAAGATACCGGAAGAGAGAAGGGAGGCGACGATGAGGAAGGGATGGATGCTTGAAGTACAGGAGACCCCGGGGGATGTGCCTCTTGAAAACAGGTTCACCCTCTTGGAAGCTGTCGGGACAGAAGACACTGCCAGTCTGAGAGGCGGACAGGTCTGCGAGTCAAAACTTGGCACTGAAGCAAAGCCGAAGAGACAGACGTCAGGCAGAGCCGTGGTAGTAGGGGACTCCATAGTGAGGTAAAGAAGGGGGTTTCTGCAGCAACAGGCGGGATTTAAGGATGGTGTGTTGCCTCCCTGGTGCCAGGATCCAGGATGTCATGGAACAATTGCAGGGCATCCTCAAGGGTGAGGATGAACAGCCGAAAGTGGTAGTGCATGTCGGCACAAATGATGTCGGGAAGAAGAGGAAAGAAATTCTGCAGCGTGGCTTCAGAGAACTCGGAAGAAGGCTGAAAAAGCAGGACCTCCAGGGTGGTTATCTCCAGTTTGCTTCCAGTTCCTCGTGCTGGAGAGGGCAGGAACAGGGAGACATGGGATCTCAATGTGTGGCTGAGGAGCAGGGTTTTAGATTCATAGACCACTGGGATCTGTTTTGGGGTAAGGATGAATTGTACAAAGGAGACGGGTTGCACCTTAACAGGCAGGGGACCAGCATTCTGTCAGGCAGATTTGCCACTGTTATATGGGTGTGTTTAAACTAATAAGTGGGGGGAGGAGACATACTGGAAATATAAGGATGGAGTTAAAGGGAAAGAGAGAATAAGAAAAGTTATGAAAGACAACAGAATTAAAGGGGCAGAAAGCTCAGGAAGGGATCGGAGAGTATGGCCAAGTGCAATAGGGATCGATGTGAGAAGTGAGGGAAGTAACGAATTAAAAGTATTACATATGAATGCACAAAGTATAAGAAATAAAGTGGATGAGCTTGAGGCTCAGTTGGAAGTTGGCAAGTATGATGTTGTAGGAATAACAGAGACATGGCTTCAAAAGGACCAGGGCTGGGAAATGAATATTCAAAGATATACGTCCTATCAAAAGAACAGACAGGTGGGCAGAGGAAGTGGGGTGGCTCTGCTGGTGAGGAATGAAATTCAGTCCCTTGCGAGGGGTGACATAGAATCAGGAGATGTGGAGTCAGTATGGATAGAACTGAGAAATTGTAAGGGTAAAAAGACCCTAATGGGAGTTATCTACAGGTCCCCAAATAGTAGCCTGGACACAGGGTGCAAGTTGAATCAAGAGCTAAAATTGGCATGTTGCAAAGGTAATGCTACGGTTGTAATGGGGGATTTCAACATGCAGGTAGACTGGGAAAATCAGGTTGGTACTGGACCCCAAGAGAGGGAATTTGTGGAGTGCCTCCGAGATGGATTCTTAGAGCAGCTTGTACTGGAGCCTACCAGGGAGAAGGCAATTCTGGATCTGGTGTTGTGTAATGAACCGGATTTGATAAGGGAACTCGAGGTAAAGGAGCCATTAGGTGGTAGTGACCATAATATGAAAAGTTTTAATCTACAATTTGAGAGGGAGAAGGGAAAATCGGAAGTGTCAGTATTACAGTTGAACAAATGGGACTATGGAGCCATGAGGGAGGAACTAGCCAAAGTTGACTGGAAGGTCACCCTAGCAGGGATGACAGTGGAACAACAATGGCAGGTATTTCTGGGAATAATACAGAAGGTGCAGGGTCAGTTCATGCTAAAGAGGAAGAAAGATTCTAAGGGGAGTAAGGGGACACCGTGGCTGACAAGGGAAGTCAAGGACAGTATAAAAATAAAAGAGAAGAAGAATAACATGTAGCAGGATGTAATGTTAAAATTGTACAAGGCATTGGTAAGGCCAAATTTGGCATATTGTGTACAGTTCTGGTCACCGAATTATAGGAAAGATATCAATAAATTAGAGAGAGTGCAGAGACGATTTACTAGGATGTTACCTGGGTTTCAGCACTTAAGTTAAAGAGAAAGGTTGAACAAGTTAGGTCTCTATTCATTGGAGTGTAGAAGGTTGAGGGGGGATTTGATCGAGGTATTTAAAATGTTGAGAGGGATAGATAGAGTTGACGTGAATAGGCTGTTTCCATTGAGAGTAGGGGAGATTCAAACGAGAGGACATGATTTGAGAGTTAAGGGGCAAAAGTTTAAGGGAAACATGAGGGGGTATTTCTTTACTCAGAGAGTGATAGCTGTGTGGAATGAGCTTCCTGTAGAAGTAGTAGAGGCCAGTTCAGTTGTGTCATTTAAGGTAAAATTGGATAGGTATATGGACAGGAAAGGAGTGGAGGGTTATGGGCTGAGTGCGGGCAGGTGGGACTAGGTGAGATTAAGAGTTCGGCATGGACTAGGAGGGCCGGAATGGCCTGTTTCCGTGCTGTGATTGTTATATGGTTATATAACGTAGCAAAGATGAGCGGGAAGTCAGAGGATTGGGAAACTTCTAAAGAGCAACAGAAAATAACTAAAAAGGCAACATGGGGAGAAAAGATGAGGTACGAAGGTAAGCTAGCCAAGAATATAAAGGAGGATAGTAAAAGCTTCTTTAGGTATGTGAAGAGGAAAAAATTAGTTAAGACCAAAGTTGGGCCCTTGAAGGCAGAAACGGGTGAATTTATTACAGGGAACAAGGAAATGGCTGACGAGTTGAACAGGTACTTTGGATCTGTCTTCATTAGGGAAAACACAGGCAATCTCCCAGATGTAATAGTAGCCAGAGGACCTAGGGTAACAGAGGAACTGAAGGAAATTCACATTAGGCAGAAAATGGTGTAGACTGATGGGACTGAAGGCTGATAAATCCCCAGGGCCTGATGGTCTGCATCCCTGGTTACTTAAGGAGGTGGCTCTAGAAATAGTGGATGCATTGGTAATCATTTTCCAATGTTCTATAGATTCAGGATCAGTTCCTGAGGATTGGAGGGTAGCTAATGTTATCCCACTTTTTAAGAAAGGAGGGAGAGAGAAAACAGGGAATTATGGACCAGTTAGCCTGACATCAGTGGTGGGGAAGATGCTGGAGTCAATTATAAAAGATGAAATAGCGGCACATTTGCATAGCAGTAACGGGAATGGTCCAAGTCAGCATGGATTTACGAAGGAGAAATCATGCTTGACTAATCTTCTGGAGTTTTTTGAGGATGTAACTATGAAAATGGACAAGGGAGAGCCAATGGACGTAGTCAGAAAGCCTTTGATAAGGTCCCACATAGGAGATTAGTGGGCAAAATTAGAGCACTTGGTATTGGGGGTAAGGTACTAACATGGATAGAAAATTGGTTGGCAGACAGGAAACAAAGAGTAGGGATTAACGGGTCCTTTTCAGAATGGCAGGCAGTGATTAGTGGGGTACTGCAAGGCTCGGTGCTGGGACCACAGCTATTTACAATATACATTAATAATTTAGATGAAGGGATTAAAAGTAACATTAGCAAATTTGCAAATGACACAAAGTTGGGTGGAAGTGTGAAATGTGAGGAGGATGTTAGGACAAGGTGCTATGCAAGGTGACTTGGACAGGTTGGGTGAGTGGTCAGATGCATAGCGGATGCAGTTTAATATGGATAAATGTGAGGTTATCCACTTTGGTGGCAAGAACAGGAAGGCAGATTATGTTCTGAATGGTGTCAAGTTAGGAAAAGGGGAAGCTCAACAAGATCTAGGTGTTCTTGTATATCAGCACTGAAATTAATCATGCAGGTACAGCAGGTAGTGAAGAAAGCTAATGGCATGTTGGCCTTCATAACAAGGGGAGTTGAGTATAGGAGCAAAGAGGTCCTTCTGCAGTTGTACAGATAGATAGATAGATACTTTATTCATCCCCATGGGGAAATTCAACATTTTTTCCAATGTCCCATACACTTATTGTAGCAAAACTAATTACATACAATACTTAACTCGGTAAAAATATGATATGCATCTAAAATCACCCTCTCAAAAAGCATTAATAAATAGCTTTTAAAAAGTTCTCAAGTAGTTTACTTAAATACATTGAGTCCTAACCCCAGCACTTTAACATATCTTACTCCTGGCGGTTGAATTGTAAAGCCGAATGGCATTGGGGAGTATTGATCTCTTCATCCTGTCTGAGGAGCATTGCATCGATAGCAACCTGTCGCTGAAACTGCTTCTCTGTCTCTGGATGGTGCTATGTAGAGGATGTTCAGGACATTCTTGCTATTGAGGGGGTGCAGCATACGTTCACGAGGTTAATTCCCAGGATGGTGGGACTGTCATATGTTGAAAGATTGGAGTGACTGGGCTTGTATACACTGGAATTTAGAAGAATCAGAGGGGATCTGATTGAAACATATAAGATTATTAAGGGATTGGACACGCTAGAGGCAGGAAACATGTTCCCGATGTTGGGGGAGTCCAGAACCAGAGGCCACAGTTTAAGAATAAGGGGTAGGCCATTTAGAACGGAGTTCAGAAAAAACTTTTTCACCCAGAGAGTTGTGGATTTATGGAACGTTCTGCCTCAGAAGGCAGTGGAGGCCAATTCTCTGGATGCTTTCAAGAAAGAGTCAGATAGAGCTCTTAAAGATAGCTGAGTCAAGGGATATGAGGAGAAGGCAGGAACGGGATACTGATTGTGGGTGATCAACCATGATCACATTGAATGGCGGTGCTGGCTCGAAGGGCCGAATGGCCAACTCCTGCACCTATTGTCTATTGTATATTGTCTATCAACCTCTGCCTTAAATGCACCCAGTGACCTGGTCTCCACAGCCACCTGTGGTACGAATTCCACAGTTTCACCACCTCTGGCTAAAGAAATTGTTCCTCATCCCTGTTCTAAATGTATATTCCTCTATTATTAAGGCTGTACCCACTGGTCCTAGATTCCCCCACCAAAGGAAATATCCTCTTCACATCCAATCTATCTAGGCCTTTCATTATGCGATGGGTTTCAATGAGATCCATCCTTATTCTTCGGCAGTTTGAACGGGACACAACTACGCCAGCGCGTGAAGGTCGGCCTCTGAGATCAGCGGGAGAGTTTAAAAAGCGAGCAGATTAACAAAGCGGGCGACGGAGTAGTGGGAGACAGAGTAGGGAGGCTTTGGCACGAGAGACTTCGGCGAGAAGAGGCTGAGGACGAGTTTGCTCCCAGTCAGTTAAGGCTGGGTAAGCTCCTTTAATTAATCTAATTACCTTAGAAGTAGGTAATGGAGGCAGCAGTTTGGGCAGTTATAGACCAGTGAGCCTTATGTCGGTGGTGAGAAAGCTGTTGGAAAAGATTCTTAGAGATAGAATCTATGGGCATTTAGAGAATCATGGTCTGATCGGGGACAGTCAGCATGGCTTTGTGAAGGGCAGATCATGTCTAACAAGCCTGATAGAGTTCTTTGAGGAGGTGACCAGGCATATAGATGAGGGTAGTGCAGTGGTTGTGATCTATATGGATTTTAGTAAGGCATTTGACAAGATACCACACATTTGGCTTATTCAGAAAGTCAGAAGGCATGGGATCCAGGGATGTTTGTCCAGGTGGATTCAGAATTGGCTTGCCTGCGGAAAGCAGAGGGTCGTGGTGGAGGGAGTACATTCGGATTGGAGGGTTGTGACTAGTGGTGTCCCACAAGGATCAATTCTGGGACCTCTACTTTTCGTGATTTTTATTAACGACCTGGACGTGGGGGTAGAAAGGTGGGTTGGCAAGTTTGCAGACGACACAAAGGTTGGTGCTGTTGTGGATAGTGTTGAAGATTGTCGAAGATTGCAGAGAGATATTGATAGGATGCAGAAGTGGGCTGAGAAGTGGCAGATGGAGTTCAACCCAGAGAAGTGTGAGGTGGTACATTTTGGAAGGACAAACTCCAAGGCAGAGTACAAAGTAAATGGCAGGATACTTGGTAGTGTGGAGGAGCAGAGGGATCTGGGGATAAATGTCCACAGATCCCTGAAAGTTGCCTCACAGGTAGATAGGGTAGTTAAGAAAGCTTATAGAGTGTTAGCTTTCATAAGTCAAGGGACAGAGTTTAAGAGTTGCAGGGTAATGATGCAGCTCTATAAAACTCTAGTTAGGCCACACTTGGAGTACTGTGTCCAGTTCTGGTCGCCTCACTATAGGAAGGATGTGGAAGCATTGGAAAAGGTACAGAGGAGATTTACCAGGATGCTGCCTGATTTAGAGAGTATGCATTATGATCAGAGATTACTGGCGCTAGGGCTTTACTCTCTGGAGAGAGGAAGGATGAGAGGACATGATAGAGGTATACAAGATATTAAGAGGAATAGATAGAGTGGACAGCCAGCACCTCTTCCCCAGGGCACCACTGCTCAGTACAAGAGGACATGGCTTTAAGGTAAGGGGAGGAAAGTTCAAGGGGGATATTAGAGGAAGGTTTTTTACTCAGAGAGTGGTTGGTGCGTGGAATGCACTGCCTGAGTCAGTGGTGGAGGCAGATTCACTAGTGAAATTTAAGAGACTACTGGACAGGTATATGGAGGAATTTAAGGTGGAAGGTTATATGGGAGGCAGGGTTTAAGGGTTGGCACAACATTGTGGGCTGAATGGCCTGTACTGTGCTGTATTGTTCTTTGTTCTTTATTCCAGTGAGTACAAGCCCAGAGCCTTCAATCACTGCTCATACAATAACCCTTTCATTTCTGGAATAATTCTCATGAACCTCCTCTGAATGCTCTCAGCACATCCTTCCTTGAATAAGAAACTCAAAACTGCTCACAATACTAGATGGCCCAAAGGGCTTATTTCTGTGTTGTGACTCTATGACTCCAAATGAGGCCTCACCAATGCCTTATACAGCCTCAGCATTACATCTTTGCTTTTATATTCTAGTTTTCTTAAACTTAAAGCTAACATTGCATTCACCTTCCACAGAGTCACTGATCCAACCTGCAAATTAACCTTTAGGGAATCCTGCTCAACGATTCCCAAATCCCACTGCACCTCAGATTTCTGAATTTTCTCGTTTAAAAATAGTTGATGCTTTTATTCCTTCTACCAAAATACACATCCTGACACTGTATTTCATTGGCATCTCTTTGCCCATACTCCCAATCTGCATAAGTCCTCTGCAGCTTCTCTGTTTCCTTAACACTACCTGCCCCTCTACCTATCTTTGTATTTTCTGCAAACTTGACCAGAGAGCAATCAACGTCATCATCCAAATAGCTGACACCTCTTTTGGGGCAGGCATGACCTGTACAAAAAGGACGGGTTGCACTTGAATCCCAGGGGGACCAATATCCTGGTGGGGAGGTTTGTGAAGGCTACTGGGGAGAGTTTAAACTAGAATTGTTGGGGGGCTGGGAACCGAACTGAAGAGACTGGGGAAGAGGTGGTTGGCTCACAAATAGAGAAAGCTTGTAGATGGAGAGAAAGGGAGGATCGGGAGGTGATAGTGAAGGGACGCGCTCAGACTGAAGACTTGAGATGTGTCTTTTTTAATGCAAGGAGTGTTGTGAACAAAGCGGATGAGCTTACAGCGTGGATCAGTACTTGGAGATATAATGTGGTGGCCATTACAGAGACTTGGATGGCTCAGGAACAGGATTGGTTACTTCAAATGCCAGGTTTTAGATGTTTCAGAAAGGACAGGGAGGGAGGCAGAAGAGGTGGGGGCGTGGCACTGTTGATCAGAGATAGTGTCACAGCTGCAGTAAAGGTGGACTCCATGGAGGGATTGTCTACGGAGTCTCTGTGGGTGGAGGTTAGGAACAGGAAGGGGTCAGTCAATAACTTTACTGGGTGTTTTTTATAGGCCACCTAATAGTAACAGGGATATCGAGGAGCAGATAGGGAAACAGATCCTGGAAAGATGTATTAATAACAAAGTTGTCATGATGGGAGATTTTAATTTCCCAAATATCGATTGGCATCTCCCTAGAGTGAGGGGTTTAGATGGGGTGGAGTTTGTTAGGTGTGTTCAGAAAGGTTTCTTGACACAATATGGATAAGCCTACAAGAGGAGAGGCTGTACTTGATTTGGTATTGGAAGTGTATCTGGTCAGGTGTCAGATCTCTCAGTGGGAGAGCATTTTTGAGATGGTGATCACAATTCTATCTCCTTTACAATAGCATTGGAGAGAGATAGGAACAGACAAGTTAGAAAAGCATTTAATTGGAGTAAGGGGAATTATGAGACTATCAGGCAGGAAATTGGAGGCTTAAATTGGAAACAGATGTTCTCAGGGAAAAGTATGGAAGAAGTGTAGCAAATATTCAGGGGATATTTGTGTAGAGCTCTGTATGGGTACGTTCCAATGAAACAGGGAAGTTATGGTAGGGTACAGGAACCGTGGTGTACAAAGGCTGTAATAAATCTAGTCAAGAATAAAAGAAAAGCTTACAAAAGGTTCAGAGAGCTAGGTAATGTTAGAGATCTAGAAGATTATAAGGCTACTAGGAAGGAGCTTAAGGAGGAAATTAGGAGAGCCATAAGGGGCCATGAGAAGGCCTTGGCGGACAGGATTAAGGAAAACTCCAAGGCATTCTACAAATATGTGAGGAGCAAGAGGATAAGACGTGAAAGAATAGGACCTATCAAGTGTGACAGTGGGAAAATGTGTATGGAACCGGAGGAAATAGCAGAGGTACTTAATGAACACTTTACTTCAGTATTCACGATGGAAAAGGATCTTAGTGATTGTGGTGATGACTTGCAGAAGACAGAAAAGTTTGAGCATGTAGATATTAAGAAAGAGGATGTGCTGGAGATTTGGGAAAGTGTCAAGTTGGATAAGTATCCGGCACTGTACAAAATGTACCCAAGGCTACTGTGGGAAATGAGGGAGGAGATTGCTGAGCCTCTGGCAATGATCTTTGCATCATCAATGGGAACAGGAGAGGTTCTGGAGGATTGGAGGGTTGTGGATGTAGTTCCTTTATTCAAAAAAGGAAGTAGAGATAGCCTAGGAAATTATAGACCAGTGAGTCTTACTTCAGTGGTTGGTAAGTTGATGGAGAAGATCCTGAGGGGCAGGATTTATGAATATTTGGAGAGGTATAATAATACTAGGAAAAGTCAGCATGGTTTTGTCAAGGGCAGGTCGTGGCTTACGAGCCTGATTGAATTTTTTGAGGATGTGACTAAACACATTGATGAATGTAGAGCAGTAGATGTAGTGTATATAGATTTCAGCAAGGCATTTGATAAGGTACCACATGCAAGGCTTATTGAGAAAGTAAGGAGGCATGGAATCCAAGGGGACATTGCTTTGTGGATCCAGAACTGACTTGTCCACAGAAAGCAAAGTGTGGTTGTAGACAGGTCATATTCTGCATGGAGGTCAGTCACCAGTGCTGTGCCTCAGAGATCTGTTCTGGGACCCTTACTCTTCATGATTTTTATACATGACCTGGATGAGGAAGTGGAGGGATGGGTTAGTAAGTTTGCTGATGGCACAAAGGTTGGAGGTGTTGTGGATAGTGTGGAGAGCTGTCAGAGGTTACAGCAGGATGTTGATAGGATGCAAAACTGGGCTGAGAAGTGGCAGATGGAGTTCAACCCAGATAAGTGTGAAGGGGTTCATTTTGGTAGGTTTAATGGCAGAATATAGTATTAATGGTAAGACTCTTGGCGGTGTGGAGGGCCAATGGGATCTTGGGATCCGAGTCCACAGGACACTCAAAGCAGATGCGCAGGTTGACTCTGTGGTTATTTAAATTTTTTTTTATTGAGTTTTCAAATGATTACAGAAAGAAAAAAAAATTATCTACCCTTCCCCCCTCCCCCCCTAACATCCCTATAGAAGAAAAGAAAAAGAAAAAGAAAAAAGAAAGAAAGAAAGAAAGAATACCTGGATATTGGAAGATATCTGTACTTACATACTCTGTGGTTAATGAGGCGTATGGTGTATCGGCCTTCATCAATCGTGGAATTGAATTTAGGAGCCAAGAGGTAATGTTGCAGCTATATAGGACCCTGGTCAGATCCCACTTGGAGTACTATGCTCAGTTCTGGTCGCCTCACTACAGGAAGGATGTGGAAGCCATAGAAAGGGTGCAGAGGAGATTTACAAGGATGTTGCCTGGATTGGGGAGCATGCCATATGAGAATAGGTTGAGTGAACTCGGCCTTTTCTCCTTGGAGCGACGGAGAATGAGAGATGACCTGATAGAGGTATATAAGATGATGAGAGGCATTGATTGTGTGGATAGTCAGAGGCTTTTTCCCAGGGCTGAAATGGTTTCCACAAGAGGACACAGGTTTAAGGTGCTGGGAGAAGGTGCAGCGGAGATGTCAGGGGTAAGTGTTTTTACTCAGAGAGTGGTGAGTGCATGGAATGGGCTGCCGGCAACAGTGGTGGAGGCAGATATGATAGCATTTTTTAAGAGACTTAGATAGGTACATGGAGCTTAGAAAAGTAGAGGGCTATGGGTAAGCCTAGTAATTTCTAAGGTAGGGACACGTTCGGCACAACTTTGTGGGCCTAAGGGCCTATATTGTGCTGTAGGTTTTCTATGTTTCTAACTTAAAAAGAAGTGGTCCCAACAGACTCCTGTGGAATACCACTAGTCACTGGCACCCAATCGGAAAAGGCTCCCTTTATTCCCAGTCTTTGTCTCCTGCCAATCAGCCAATGCTCTATGCATGCTAGTATCTTTCCTGTAATACCACGGGCTCTTACCTTGTTTCACAAACATGAGAAAATCTGCAGATGCTGGTTTTCTAAGCAAGACACACAAAATGCTGGAGGAATTCAGCAGACCAGGCAGAATAGAAGAGTGAATAGTCGATGTTTTGGGCTGAGACCCTTAATCAGGACTGGCAAAATACATGAGAAGTCAGAGTAAGAAGGGGGGGAGACAGCCTCAAGTGCAGTACCAGTCCAAATACACTACAACCTCCTTTGTCTACCTTATATGTTATTTCTGCAAAGAGTTCCAACAGAGTTGTCAGACAAGATTTTCCCTTAAGGAAACTATGCTGACTTTGGCCTATTTTATCATGCGTCTCCACGTACCCTGAAACCTTACCCTTAACAATTGATTCTAACATCTTCACAACCACTGAGGTCAGGTTAACTGGAAAAAGAAGAATTTCCTTTCTTCTGCCTCACTCCCATCTTGAAGAGTGGAGTGACATTTGCAATTTTCCAATCCTCTGGAACCTATTGATTCTTGAAAGATCATTACTAATGCCTCCACAATCCCTTCAGCTTCCTCTTTTAGAACCCTGGGGTGTTGTGCATCAGGTCCAGGTAACTTATCTACCTTCAGACTTTTCAGTTTCCCAAGCACCATCTCCTTAGTAACGGCAACTTAACTCACTTTTGCCCCCTGACACTCTTGAACATCTTTCACAGTAAAGACTGATGCAAAATACTTATTCAGTCCTTGTCCCCTCTTATTATCTCTCCTGCGTAATCTTCCAGCTGTCTATTATCTATTCTCACCACTCTTTTACTCTTTATAATTATATACCTGTATATGTTTGAAAACACTTCAGATAGCTGCCCATTCGCCTCCATTCAGAGCCCCAAACAGTCCTTCCAGGTGCAAATCTGGTGGGTCACTAAATCTGTCTGGTGCTCCCATCTGCCAAAAGCAGAACTTCACAGTGGCCACCTCTAAAGAACAGACAGACATACTTTATTGATCCCAAGGGAAATTTGGTTTTATTACAGCCGCACCAAGAATAGTGAAGAAATATGACAATATAAAACCATAAATAATTAAATAATAATAAGTTAATCATGCCAAGTGGAAATAAGTCCAGGAACAGCCTATTGGCTCAGGGTGTCTGACACTCCAAGGAAGGAGTTGTAAAGTTTAATGGCCACAGGTAGGAATGACTTCCTGTGCCGCTCAGTGTTACATCTCGGTGGAATGTACTCCTGTTCCGTTACTCTGCAATGCTCGCTCTTACCTCTTACCCAGGATCCATGTATGCCTTTTTTCTGTGCCTCGTCGTGCTCCACTGAAATTATGTCCTCATTTCTCAATTCCATTCTATCTCTGTTGGTTCAGTGCCTTCCCACCTACATCTGCAACCTCCTCAACAACCTTCAATTCTTTGGCCCTTACTGCCGCATTTTCACCATGGATGTCCAGTCCCTATACACTTCTATCCCACTTCTATCTTCAAGAAGGCCTTAAAATTCTCTGCTTCTTTCTCAATAAAAGATCAAACCAGTTCCCCTCCACCACCGCCTCCTCTATCTGGCAAAACTGGTCCTCACCCTCAACCCTAACCCTAACCCTAACCCTAAACCCTTCCCCTGCTCCCACTTTCTCCAAATCCAAGGGGTAGCCATGGGCACCACATGGGTCCCAGCTATACCCACCTTTTCATTGGCTACATTCAACAGGCTCCAAGCCTTCCACGGTAATGCTCCCCAACTCTTCCTGCATAACATTGACAACTGCACTAGTGCTGCTTCCTGCACCCATGCTGAGTTCGTCAATTTCATCAACTTTGCCTCCCACTTCCCCCCTCCCCTTAAACTAACTTGGTCCATTTCTGACATCTCCCTCCCCTTTCACGATCTCTCTGTCTCCATTTCTGGAGACAAACTGTCAACCGACATCTTTTTTAAACCTGCTGATTCACATGGTTATCTTGACTACACCTCTTCCCACCCTAAAAATGCTTTTCCCTTTTCTCAGGTCCTTCGTCTCTACTGCATCTGTCCTCAGGATGAGGCTTTCCTTATCATGTCCTCCTTCTTCCACCACTGATGTTGCCCTAACCTGCATCTCCTCCATTTCCTGAACATCCTCACTCACCCCATCTTCCCACTGCCTTAACCGTGATAGAGTTCCTCTTTGTCCTTACCTACCACCCCAGCAGCCTCTACATTCAACACGTCATTCTCTGCAACTTCTGCCGTCTTCAATAGGATTCTACCAAAGAAACACACCTTTACCTTTCATCCTCTCTCCACTTTCTGAAGGGATCGCTTCCTATTGTGTGTGGTGCTCCCGATGCATCCTCCTGTATATTGCTAAGACCCAACATAAATTGGGGGACTGCTTTCTTGAGCACCTCTGCCCCATCCACCAGAAGCGGAACTTCACAGTGGCCAAATATTTTAATTCCCATTCCTGTTCCAACGTGTCAGTCAATGGCCTTCTCTTGTGCCACAGTGAGGCCACCCTCAGGGTGAAGGAGCAACACCTTATATTCTTTCTGGGTAGCCTCTTGGTGGCATATCAATTGCTCCCTCTGGTTAAAAAAAAAGTTCCTCCCTCTTCCCACTATAGCCTCTTACCTCTTCTCACAGTGCCCCTCCTCCTACTCTTTCTCCTATGGTCCACTCTCCTTTCCTTCAACTCCAGCCCTTGATCTTTCTTATTCACGTTCTAATTGTCCTCCTTCCCTCGCCCTCATTTGATTACCCCTTCTTTCTAGGCCTGGAGGAGGGTGTCAATTGAGAGGGAACTACAGCCTTTCGAGCCACCCACCCAGTCACGGGAAAAACGTACATGGCAGCAGTGGGAATTGAGCCCCAGTCGCTAGTACAGTAAAAGCGCTCTGGTGCTAACCACTACCCTCTGGTGCTGCCTGACCTGTTGAGTTCCTCCAGCATTTTGCGTGTTTCAGTATCCGCATCCGCCATTAGTTACCAGTGCGATTTGGAATCTCATTCGAAAAGTGAAACGAGGCTGTGAAAGGTGCTGTTGCAGCATTTGAGGTGACGGTTTCACAGCATTGTTTGCCTGCAGTTCTATGTTAGTTGTGGTTTGCTAATTTTATCTGCAGCAACCACTATTTTACTATCAGTTTCCAGCTCTTTCCGAGTGTTCAATGGTGCCCACGTTCCT
The DNA here is from genome assembly GCF_048418815.1 of Hemitrygon akajei. Taxonomy (NCBI): domain Eukaryota; kingdom Metazoa; phylum Chordata; class Chondrichthyes; order Myliobatiformes; family Dasyatidae; genus Hemitrygon; species Hemitrygon akajei. Next base: position 1,668,026 of record NC_133133.1, read on the forward strand.
CCCTCACACAGGTTCGGTTCCGGGAGAGTCGGGTTCACAACCCTCGCTTCCGAGTCCCAGTTATGTTCCCAACATCCCTGACTCTGGCGCCAGAGCGAGTCCGCGCTTATGTTCCCATGGAAACAAACCTCACACGGACTCCCATCGGCTCACATACGGAAACACACATTGACACACTCATGGACACAAGTAGAACCCGATGGTGCATGCATGGACTCACACACGCGCGCGTTCCCACTAGCGCACTAATGGACACATACAGTTTCCACTGAAGAACAGATGGATAGACACACACACACACACACATTCCCAATGACTCATAATTAGACACACACAGATTCTCATTGACATATAACTGGATACGCACAAACTCTCAATACTGCACACAGGATACACTGTAGTTACAACCCTGCGCCAGGATTGCACATACATGTGTAGGTTGGTCAGTTCCTTGCAATAGACCGGAAAATTCTACCGTATCGGTATTGGTAAAACTATAGCCGGGTTCCTCTAATCACCCCACAGGTCAGCAGGAGTCGGGCTCTGCCGGAGGGGAAATACCAAGTGCGGTGGGGAACTCTGGGCGTCCCAGTGTAAGGAGCCCCGCACAGCTCATCTCCTTAAGTCGCACGTCGCCCAGACACCCCTGAAGCAGTTACAGCCGGTGTTGACAAGCTGGTGACCGACGGGGGAACGCCCGTTCACTGTACTCAGACCCGGAACACACCCGGACTGCGGCTGTCCAGCATTCGGACAGTGAGAGCTGACGATGACCAGCCCTGAACATCCGCCTCCGTCATATGTAATGTATATCACAGCACTGAGCGAGGGACGGTTCTGAATAAGTGCCGCACTGGGAGCACCTCACACTTGAGGTGAGATGAGGGAACACACAGGTTCCCATGAGGGAACGCCGCATTGTACGAGGGGCGGCACTGAGGGAGCGTCGGGCTATGGGAGGGGCGGTACTGAGAGAGAGAGTCACATTGCGAGAGGGGCGGTACTGAGGGAGGGTCCTTCCCCGTACACTGGAGACCTGGGGTGGAAGGTGTTTTACAGGACGTTAGTGTGAAACATGTTTTTAAGCAGGTTCACTGATACCCTGTCCACTTGTCCACTCTGTGGCTGGGAGGAATTAGGGTACCATGCACACATGGAGTGAGAGAGGTTGCAGTCCCTTTTTGAATATCTGAAGCGGTTGTTCCCCAGGTTCCAATTACATTGCAGCCCTGCGCTCCTTATATATGGACACCCATTTCGGAAGGGGGCGGGTCTTTTGGAAGATTTACTGGTGGGCTTGCTCCGAGGCCTGGCCAAGATAGCCATTCACGGGTACAGGCGACGGACAGTCGAGGGCTCTGCCTGCCCTTCTTCCGAGGATATGTTGGTGCCCGGCTGTCCGTGGAGAGGGCGCATGCGGTCATAATGGGTACAGTGGGGAATTTCCGGAAACGGTGCCCCCAGGGAATTGACTGTTTTATAGACAGTAATAATCATATTTTAACGAGTTTGTTCACTTTGTAAATACTTGATGTTTATATTTTGTGTAAATAAACTTTAGACGGTTGTAAAATAAAAAGGAGGGGGTGTTACTAAGGGAACGTGACCCTTTGTCACCTTGTGTTGAACTGGGTCTCTGGCCAGAACCTCAGGAGGAAGGCCGGAAAGGCTGGAGTGGCGGGTGGTCTCCGTCACAAACCCAACCTCATTGGTCCGGTGTCCCAAAGGGGAGAGACCCTGACTGGATGATGTCATGGTCAGCAGAAGACACGCCCGCCGCCCATCTGGAAGACCTTCCATAGCACATAACTCTGAATTCTTCTTTCATCCATGTGCCTATCCAAGAATCTTTTAAATGCTCGTCTCTCTGCATCTACCACTACTCCTGGCACGGTGTCCAATGCACCCACCGCTCTCTGCATCAAAATACTACCTCTGCTGTCCCCCCTAAACTCTCCTCCAATCACCTTAAAAGGATGTCCTCTGCTTTTGGTCATTGCTGGCAAAAGGTGCTGGCTTCATTATCATCTGTCTTATCTCTTTTCACTTTGTACAGCAGAGCAGAAGAGAGCTGACACTCCAGACCATGGAGGGACACAAGTGAAAACTTCCCTGTAAATGGACAGCAGTTAGTTGACAGATTGATCAGGATCTATGACCAGTTTGAGTGGGTATCAGGGGCCAGGGTTAACTACATGAAGACCCAGGCCATGCTCTTCAGCAACTGGCCCGACTAATCCATTGTCCACTTCACCATCAGGTCCAATTACATTAAGGTGCAGGGTATTTGGTTCAGAGAGGCCTAGGCATGAAACAAAAAAATGCCTGGAGCGGGCTGGGAAGGTAAACCAGAAACTGGGACTGAGGGGAGGGCACTCCCTATCTATAACTGGGAAGAACCTGATTATCAGGTTCTCTCAGGGCTGCTCTACTTTGCAAAGGTGTGTCCCCTGCTCCTCCAGCTTGGGAACCCCCGAGCTGTCTTTAGGTTGATCTGGGAATCTAAGATGGAGTCTCTTAGATGGGTCACAATGCACAAGTCCCTGTAGAACAGGGGCAGAAATGTACCCAATGTTGCTCTCACCTTGATGACCACCTTTGTGTGTGGCTGCATCAGGATGTGCATAGAATCTAAATACAGTAATGTTCAAAGGTTTTAGGCAACATACTGTTATAAGAAGCACCCTTGTAATAATGATCAGTGAGGCACAGAGAAACTGTAGTTACCGACAAGTAACTTTTATTGTCTCAACTAAAAAGTACGTGGGTTCATACTCTATCTACCCGTGTGCACCCTACTAGCACCCATGGCACTCCATGATAGTCAATGAAGAGAAAAGGAGTCTACGCTGACCAGGCATTCCTCATGGTCCCGATCTCCATGTGTCCGTGGGGTCCTCCTTATCCACGAAGGTTTGTCTTTGGCTGTTGGAGAGTTATCGCCTTTCTTCTGGCCAACAATACCAATATTAACAAAGACTCACAGGTATTGCTGTTACAAAGGCAAATTAAGAGAGGCTGGAGATGGATGCCTTTCCACCGTGTGTTCAAATCAAATCAAAATTAATCCATGCAAGAAATGATTAAAAAAACAGCTTGCAGTACTGTGCAAAGTCAATTTCCCTCAGGATCAATAAAGTATGTCTGACTGTCTGTATATATGCACTTAAGACTTTACACAGCACTGTATTCGGGCACAAAATAACACTGTCCCCAGTGCTGTTCCCATTGCCATGCAACATTCCTGTCAGCTGGACATTACCGCACTACCTGTCCTTTGTTGGAAAATTCCTTTGGACCAACACCTTTGACCTCAAGGCCATCAGGCAGTGGTCAGAACAAAACATCCTGCAGACACTGCAGGAGAAGGACTCATTGGACATAGTGGGTGGTTTCCGTGCAGACTGCCCAGACCATCTCGCAGAGTGCCTCAATGCCAAGTCTCAGCAACAAGCGCCAAGACCTAACCTGTCTGGCAGTGAGAGGGCCCCCCACCCCCGTGAAATCCTGCATGTCCAGAGCATCACTCCCACTGTGTGCTGCCTGCCAGATGACTGTGGTGGGGAGGAGATAGTAACTCAACTCTTTTCAGACTCTGGGTTTGCAAAGAGGGTGTGAAGAAAGATAAAAGGGCCTGTTCATCCCAAGCAGCTGTGCAACAGAGGACTCTCTGGTCTATGGCATGTTCCCAGGGACATACACACAGATAAACATCAAGTTCATCAACTTGGTGAAAGAGACTCTTTGGTGAGATGTTGTGGAATGGCACATTCCAGACTGCAGGATTAGGTGCTGAGGGAAGCACTGAAGCTTGGTGCAGCCACCACAAGGGCTCAGTGGGGAAAGGCCACAGTGTAGGATTCTTCTCTTACTGAAGAGTGAGGGGCTGTGTGATGTGGGAGGGATGGAGCCTCTCAATTATTGTAGTATTTAATATATAACTCCAGAGTGTCAGATGAGTGGACACAGGAAGGAGTGACGAACCGAACACAATGTTTCAAGTGTAGTCTAGCCAGAGTGGCATAGAGTTGCAACATTGCCCTTGAACTCAGTCCCCTGACTAATGAAGACCAACACACCATGTGCATTCTGAACAACTCTATCAACTTGTGTGGCAGCTTTGGGGACCCCAAGATCCCTCTGTTCCTCCACACAGCCAAGAACCTTGTATTCTGCCTTCAAGCTTGACCTTCCAAAGTGGATCACTTCACAGTTTTTAGGATTGAACTCCATCTGCCACCTCAGCTTACTTTGTGTTTTGTATTTATATTCTCCCCTTCCCAACCCTTGCTATAACTTAACCCAGCTTCTTTCCCCCTCTTCTCCAGTATTGACTAGCCGTCTTCAACTTGAAACAATAACTGAGTTTCTCTCTAAACAATCGCTGACCGACCTGCAGAGAGGTTTAGGCACTTCCTGTTTTTATTTCACATTTCCAACCTATACAGTTTTTTTTTTAATTTTCATGAAATGTTGTGCAATATGTTGATGTTGTTTCAGCTAATTGTTGGCGTGAAGTGCAATACAGGGGTTTCTATGAGCAGTTTCAGCAACTCGGGATTCCTGTAATAACACACACAGTGATATATTTTTACAATATTTTGACAGATTGTAGAAGGCATAGGTTTATCTGATTATATCATTTATCTATTTGCTTACACACCAGGTGTTATAAAAATTAATAATGAACTGAACTACTTCACCAATTGGTGGCAACTGAAGGTTCAACAACAGTTGAGGCTTGTGGTTTGGTTATTTTTAGTTTGTTGAGACGTGTGAGCCGTCTCACAAGCTGGGTACTTCAGCACTTGTGAGTGAGCTGAATGTCTCCTAATGCCTGAGAGGTGGACTTTGGGCTAGTTTTCAGTGCCCCTGGGGAGCCCTTGTCCCCCATTAGCAGAATCTGTAACCAATGTTCTTCTCCAAAGTTTCTCAAATGCCAATATGAAGCAGTGTGGGAGAGGAGATCCCCATGGGCAGAAATATAGACCCAGCTGGACTAATCTCTCATGTGGAATAACCAAGCAATATGGAACTCAGCCACTCTCACCCACAGGCCACTTGTCACAGCATACAATCTGACAACTGAGACCATTTGGCCCCTTGTGCATGTACTGCTACCATTCATTGCCCATCCTTCATTGCAAGCTGGTATCAATTTGATATTCTTGAGGTCTGATGGGATGACATCTGAGTCACATGTCTGCACATGGTCTTTGCCTCTACTATTACCCTTGGTAAGGTGTTCCAGAAAACTACCCCTGATATTCCCCCAAACTTTCCTCCAATCACCTTAAAGTTATGCCTTCTGTATTAGCCATTACCGGCCTGAAAAACAAGTCTGGCCATCCAGTTGATCTATGCCTCTTAACTTCTTGTATACTTCTAATGTCACCTTTCATCCTCCATCGGTCCAGAAAGAAAAAGCCCGAGCTCGCTCAGTCTATCGTCATGAAACATGTCTCTAATTCAGGCAGAATCCCTAAAACCCTACCTCCTTCCTATAATGAGGCAACCAGATGTATTTTTCATTTTTAGTGGTTCTTCCTCTCAGGGTTTGTTCTTCACACCAAACATTCTCTGGCAAGGGATCTTTTAGGCATTTGTGAAATTAAAATGACCAATGATGACATCTTGCAGACAGCTTACAAAACTCTTGGATACTCTTCTTCTGCTAAATAAACAGTACTTCATCTTCGTGTTCTGGTGAACTACAGTTGATTGCAACCTGTAATTTCCATTTTAATTAATGTTTTTGGCCTGTCTGGCATTTCTGCGATCTGCTGGGGAGGGGGTTAATGTGGATAAGAATCTGTGTCGATTCTTAATGGCAGGATATGAACCCATGTGTAACTCTATTACTCTGCACCAATTAAAGCATCGTGCAAAATTAAAATCATGAAGGACAAGAGTAGAACACGAACAGGTATCCAGCGCCATTGTTCTGCATTTGACTGGTCTCTCTTGCTGCTGGATTCGGGAGCAGCTGTTGCCTCCAACCACTGGGCTTCTGGACAGGTTTGCCTCAATGCTGAAAGCGCTCTGCAGTTGTGGACTCACTTTGGGGACTCTGCAGTTCATGTTCCTTGTGTTTTTTTTACCCTTTTTAAATGATTTGCGTGATTTGATCAGGATGTTCCAGCACTGATCGAGCTCTGCAGCTGTGGCCTGTGGGGGGACATTGTGGTTAATGTTATTATTTATTATTATTTGTTCTTTTTTGCACATTGGGTGTTTGATGGTTTTGTTGTGTGGGTTTTTTTCTTTGAACATATTTTATTGGGTTTCTTTGCTTTGTGGCTGCCTGCAAAAAGATGAACCTCAAGGTTAACAGGAGATCCTGAGTATGCCGGAGGATTGGCATATTGCTCATGTGGTTCCATTGTTTAAAAAGGGTTCTAAGAGTAGACCTAGCAATTATAGGCCTGTCAGTTTGACGTCAGTGCTGGGTAAATTAATGGAAAGTATTCTTAGAGATGGTATATATAATTATCTGGATAGACAGGGTCTGATTAGGAACAGTCAGCATGGATTTGTGCGAGGAAGGTCATGTTTGACAAATATTGAATTTTTTGAAGAGGTTACGAGCAAAGTTGACGAGGGTAAAGCAGTGGATGTTGTCTATATGGACTTCAGTAAGGCCTTTGACAAGGTTCCGCATGGAAGGTCAGTTCGGAAGGTTCAATCTTTAGGTATTAGTATTGAAGTAGTAAAATGGATTCAACAGTGGCTGGATGGGAGATGCCAGAGAGTAGTGGTGGATAACTGTTTGTCAGGTTGGAGGCCGGTGACTAGTGGTGTGCCTCAGGGATCTGTACTGGGTCCAATGTTGGTTGTCATATACATTAATGATTTGGATGATGGGGTGGTAAATTGGATTAGTAATTATGCAGATGATACTAAGGTAGTTGGCGTTGTGGATAATGAAGTAGGTTTTCAAAGCTTGCAGAGAGATTTAGGCCAGTTAGAAGAGTGGGCTGAACGATGGCAGATGGAGTTTAATGCTGATAAGTGTGAGGTGCTACATTTTGGTAGGAATAATCCAAATAGGACATACATGGTAAATGATAGGGCATTGAAGAATGCAGTAGAACAGAGTGATCTAGGAATAATGGTGAATAGTTCCCTGAAGGTGGAATCTCATGTGGATAGGGTGGTGAAGAAAGCTTTTGGTATGTTGGCCTTTATAAATCAGAGCATTGAGTATAGGAGTTGGGATGTAATGTTAAAATTGTATAAGGCATTGGTAAATCCGAATTTGGAGTATTGAGTACAGTTCTGGTCACCGAATTATAGGAAAGATGTCAACAAAATAGAGAGAGTACAGAGAAGATTTACTAGAATGTTACCTGGGTTTCAGCACCTAAGTTAGAGGGAAAGGTTGAACAAGTTAGGTCTTTATTCTTTGGAACGTAGAAGATTGAGGGGGGACTTGATAGAGGTATTTAAGATTATGAGGAGGATAGATAGAGTTGACGTGGATAGGCTTTTTCCATTGAGAGTAGGGGAGATTCAAACAAGAGGACATGAGTTGAGAGTTAGGGGGCAAAAGTTTAGGGGTAACACGAGGGGCAATTTCTTTACTCAGAGAGTGGTAGCTGTGTGAAACGAGCTTCCAGTAGAAGTGGTAGAGGCAGGTTCGGTATTGTCTAATTTAAAATAAAATTGGATAGGTATATGGACAGGACAGGAATGGAGGGTTATGGGCTGAGTACGTGTCAGTGGGACTAGGTGAGAGTAAGCGTTCAGCACGGACTAGAAGGGCCGAGATGGCCTGTTTCCGTGCTGTAATTGTTATATGGTTATATAACGTATACATACTTCAATAATAAATGTACTTTGAATTTTGGTGTTCTGCTCTGAGTCCATCTGGGGGTCTTTGTGGTCTGAATGGGGAGTCTGGGGTTAAATCTCAGTCTCCATTGTAAAGCTTTAAAAAGGCAATGAGGGCAATGCACTGCCCGGGCTGGGGGTGGGGGAGTGGGGAGGGGGATGGAAGTTGGTGTGGGATCCTTCCAGTCTGTTAGAGAGGAGACAAGTTCCAGGGATGAAATCAAACAGTCTCCAAACACTGCTTGTGTTCCCTTTGTGTTCTGGTTTCCTCCTACGGTTAGCATTCTAATTTGTGGGCATGCTGTGTTGGTGCTGAAGCATGGTGGGAATTGCAGGCTCCCCCCCCCCCCCCACCCCACACATCCTCACACAGACAGACAAACAGACAGACATACTTTATTAATCCCGAGGGAAATTGGGTTTCGTTACAGCTGCACCAACCAAGAATAGTGAAGAAATATAGCAATATAAAACCATAAATAATTAAATAATAATAAGTTAATCATGCCCAGTGGAAATAAGTCCAGGACCAGTCTATTGGCTCAGGGTGTCTGACACTCTGAGGGAGGAGTTGTAAAGTTTGATGGCCACAGGCAGGAATGACTTCCTATGATGCTCAGTGTTGCATCTCGGTGGAATGAGTCTCTGGCTGAATGTACTCCTGTGCCTAACCAGTACATTATGGAGTGGATGGGAGTCATTGTCCAAGATGACATGCAACTTGGACAGCATCCTCTTTTCAGACACCACCGTCAGAGTGTCCAGTTCCACCCCCACAACATCACTGGCCTTACGAATGAGTTTGTTGATTCTGTTGGTGTCTGCTACCCTCAGCCTGCTGTCCCAGCACACAACAGCAAACATAATAGCACTGGCTACCACAGCCTCGTAGAACATCCTCAGCATCATCTGGCAGATGTTAAAGGATCTCAGCCTCCTCAGGAAATAGAGACGACTCTGACCCTTCTTGTAGACAGCCTCAGTGTTCTTTGACCAATCCAGTTTATTGTCCATTCATATCCCCAGGTATTTGTAATCCTCCACCATGTCCACACTGACCCCTTGGATGGAAACAGGGGTGACTGGTGCCTTAGCCCTCCTCAGGTCCACCACAGGCTCCTTAGTCTTTTTCACATTAAGCTGCAGATGATTCTGCTCGCACCATGTGACAAAGTTTCCCACCTTAGCCCTGTACTCAGCCTCATCTCCCCTGCTGATGCATCAAACTATGGCAGAGTTATCAGAAAACTTCTGAAGATGACAAGACTCTGTGTTGTAGTTGAAGTCCGAGGTGTAGATAACACTATGTTGGTTATTGACACAAATTAAGCATTTCATTGAATGTTCCAATGTTTCAATACACATTTCACAAATAAAGATTAGGCAGTTGGATTAGACACTGGCTTTCTGGGAAAAGCCATAGACTGGTAGTAGATGGTTGCCTCTCTGACTGGAGGCCTGTGACTACTGGTGTGCCACAGGGATCGGTGCCGGGTCCTTTCTTGTTTGTCATCTATATCAATTATCAAGATGATAACGTGGCTAACTAGATCAGCAAATTTGCAGATGACACCAAGATTAGGGTGCAGTCAACAGTGAGGAAGGCGATGATGGCTTACAGAGGGATCTGCATCAGCTGGAAAATGGGCTGAAAAATGGCTGATAGAATTTAATGCAGACAAGTGCGAGCTTTTGCTCTTTGGAGGAAGACTGAGAGATTTCATAGATGTATGCAGAATTATGAGGGATGTAGATAAGGTAAATGCAAGTAGCTTTTTCTACTGATGTTGGGTGGAACTGCAACCAGAGATCATGGGTTAAGGGTGAAAAGTGAAAAGTCTAAGAGGAACATGAGGGGAAACTTCTTCACACTGAGAGTGTAAATTGAGCACAGGTGGTACATGCGAGCTTGATTTCAATGTATAAGAGAAGTTCGGATAGGTGCGTGGATAGTAGGGATATGGAAGGCTATGGTCTGGGAGCAGGTCATTGAGAGTAGGCAGATTAAATGGTTTTGGCATGCACCAGATAGGCAGAAGAGTCTGCTTCTGTGTTGTCCTTCTTCATGACTCCAGGACTAAAGCTGATCATTATCTTTATCTTCAATGCACCTTTGTTGGAAGATGAATGAATGCTTTCACATGGAAATGAATGGTTCTTTGCTGAGTTACAGAATGGTAGGGAACAGATCTGAGCAAAACACACAAAATGCTGGAGGAACTCAGCAAGTTATGCAACATCTATGTTGACTTTTCGGCCCAAAATGTTGACTGTACTCTTTTCCATGGATGCTGCTAGGCCTGATGAGTTCCTCCAGCATTTTGTGTGTGATGCTTGGATTTCCAGTATCTGCAGATCTTCTCACTTGTGGGAACAGATCTGGACTAGGGACCAGTTGTGACTGGACTGAATGTGGTCGAGGCGAGGTAGGTTATCTGTGTAGAATACAGACAGGAAGTATGTATTGAGACTGGTGTTCTGTGCTCGGTGTCAGATGTGGAAAGTTCAGGAGACTCCCAGCCTCCTGGACGGCCACATCTGCACCAGGTGTGTCGAGCTGCAGCTCCTAAGGGACCGGGTTAGGGAACTGGAGCTGCAGCTCGATGACCTTCACCTGGTCAGGGAGAGTGAGGAGGTGACAGAGAGGAGCTATAGGCAGGTAGTCACACCGCAGCCTCGGGAGTCAGATAAGTGGGTAACAGTCAGGAGAGGTAAGGACAGGAGTCAAATCCTAGAGAGTACCACTGTGGCTGTACCCCTTAACAATAAGTACTCGAACTTGAGTACTGTTGAGGGGATGGCCTACCTGGGGGAAGCAACAGTGGCCGTGCCTCCGGCACAGAGCCTGGCCCTGTGGTTCAGGAGGATAGGGAAAGGAAAGGATGGCAGCAGTGATTGGGGACTCTATAATTAGGGGGTCAGACAGGCTATTCTGTAGACACAGGAAAGAAACGCGGATGGTACTTGCCTCTCAGGTGCCAAGGTCCGGGATGTTTCTGATCGTGTCCACGATATCCTGAAGTGGGAAGGAGAACAGCCAGAGGTCGTGGTACATATTGGTACCAACGACATAGGTAGGAAAAGGGAGGAGGTCCTGAACACAGACTACAGGGAGTTAGGAAGGAAGCGGAGAAGCAGGACCACAAAGGCAGTCACCTCAGGATGACCGCCTGTGTCATGCAACAGTGAATATAGGAATTGAGTGAAGTGGAGGATCAATGTGTGGCTGAGGGATTGGAGCAGGGGACAGGGATTCAGATTTCTGGATCATTGGGACCTCTTTTAGGGACAGGAGTGACCTATACAAAAAGGACAGGTTGCACTTGAATCCCAGGGGGACCAATATCCTGGCGGGGAGATTTTCTACAGCTATTGGGAGGAAACTAGAATTGCTGGGGGGTGGGAACCGAACTGAAGAAGCAGAGGAAGAAGCGGTTGGCTCACAAATAGAGAAAGCTTGGACACAGTGCAAGAGGGAGGATAGGCATGTGATAGAGAAGGGACACACTCAGCTGATAGTTTGAGATGTGTCTATTTTAATGCAAGGAGTATTATGAACAAAGCAGATGTTTTTAGAGCGTGGATCAGTACTTTCTAAGGTAGGGACATGTTCGGCACAATTCTATCCCCTTAATCATAGCATTGGAGAGGGATAGGAACAGACAAGTTGGGAAAGTGTTTAATTGGAGTAAGGGGAAATATGAGGCTATCAGGCAGGAACTTGGAAGAATAAATTGGGAACAGATGTTCTCAGGGAAATGTACAGAAGAAATGCAGCAAATCTTCAGGGGATATTTGCGTGGAGTTCTGCATAGGTACGTTCCAATGAGACAGGGAAAGGATGGTAGGGTACAGGAACCATGGTGTACAAAGGCTGTTGTAAATCTAGTCAAGAAGAAAAGAAAAGCTTATGAAAGGTTAAAAAAACTCGGTAATGATAGAGATGGAGAAGATTATAAGGCTAGCAGGAAGGTGTCATGGACCAGTCTGGCAATTCCCCATTACCTCTTTAATTGGGCCCTAACCCCCCTTTGCCTGATTTCCAATCATTCCTAATTCAGCAAATTACACGCACCTGCTTCCCATCAGTAACTCCAGGATAAAAACCCCGGAAACACAACAAGGAACTGCCAGTTCGTTGGTCAACTCCGGTGTGAGCAACTTCGTTTCATGGGTCTTACGACTGCCAGTTCTAAGTCTAGCATCGCTCCTGGATACCGACTCCACGCTCGCTACGTCAATAACGCCTCCCGACTCTGCCTCCGCGCCCGTGTTCTGCACTTGGGTTTGTCCACCGTCACGCTAGTGTAACAGAAGGAGCTGGCCATAATGAACCCAGCGGACACCAGATCCCGTACAACAGGCCCTCGCCAGTCAGGGCTACCTACTGGGCGGCCACGACTAACTACTTAGGGAGGTCACGGAAAACCTTTGGACGCTGTCCACGAATGTACGGAAGGTCAGTGAGCAGATGGATCGAGTTTCTGCTTCCCTTCCTCCATCCCCTCCAAGAATCCTGACTACCCAACCTGCACCGCTTGGCATGGCGTCGCCCCTGAGATCAGCAACACAGTCCCCTCGAGAGCCCTAAGTACCTGAGCCCGTATCTTACGCTGGGGACCTAGGGAGGTGCCAGGCCAATGCTCTCTGGTCTTCGAGCTACAGCCATGTACCTACACTTCAGATAAATCCAAGACTGCGTACATCATGGGGCTCTTACGAGGGGATGCCTTGATAACCGACCAGAGGTTTGTTCCTCCTTCCCCTCCTTTGTTGCTGAAATGAGGAAAGTCTTCGAACAACCCATTCGCGATAAGAACGCCGCTAAACGCTTGCTGACTCTTTGTCAGGGTTTGTGAAGCATAGCAAGGTATTCCATCGAGTTCCGAACCTTAGCCGCAGACTCCGGGTAGAATGACGAGGCCCTACGGGAGGTGTTTCGACAGGGCCTTTCGGACAAGATAAAGGATGAAATGGACACGGACTGTCTGGATTCCCTGATCTCGCTATCTTAGATTAGATTATCGACTAGATAATCTAATTAGATTTAATTAGATTAGATTATCGACTTCAAGAGCGGCTGAGAGAAAGAACCAGTCGCCCCACTCCTCGGAAGTCCGTGGTCACCTTATCAGTCCCAGCCAGCCTCCCTTTTCCAGCCGCTCCAAGTGTAGCTCCTGCTCCGACCGTCCCCACCACCCTGGGGGAGGAACCGACGCAGGGAGGAACCGGCTCTCCCCGGCTGAACGACTTCGGAGGTGGAGAGCTGCGGATTGTTTCTACCGTGGCCAGGACATTTCCGGGATACCTGCCCTCCCCGGCCAAAAGGGAGGGCTCACCAGTGGAAAAAGGGGTCCTGGTGAGCCGGACGATACTCCTTTCACCCCACCAGACTCGGATGTAAATCCCGGCTACTGTGAATTACCAAAGACGGACTCTGTCCCTATCCGCTTTGGTGGATTCCGGTGCCGAGGGCAATCTGCTGATCGAGGACTTAGCCTCCCAGGCTGGAATACCTCACGAGTCACTAACTACCCCCCTAGAGGCCTGGGCCCTGGACGGAAAACTGCTGGCTCGGGTGACCCACTGTACGCCGCCCCTGACCTTGATCCTAACCGGCAACATCGGGAGGAGGTACGATTCAGTCTCATTCGTTCACCTCAAGCCCCGGTAGTTCTAGGGTAGCCATGGCTGACCCAACACAATCCCCACATCGACAGGTCTACCGGGAGGGGGGGGGGGGGGATAGCCAAATGGAGCCAACTGTCTGCGATCAGCCCCATCTCCCAGGAAAGCTACCGCGACCCCGCCTGTCCCAGAACCCCTCGATGTGTCCCGAGTTCCCTCAGAATACCATGACCTGGAACCGGTATTCAGTAAACAATGGGCCCTTTCCCTGCCTCCGCACCGCCCATATAATTGTGCCATCGGCCTTCTCCCCGGGGCCTCGCTACCCACCAGTCGCCTTTTTAACCTATCCGGACCAGAGAGATTGGCCATGGATAAGTATATTAGCGAGTCCCTCGTGGTGGGCATTATCAGGCCTTCATCTTTCCCGGTAGGTGCCGGTCTCTTCTTTGTAGAAAAGGATGGGTTGCTTCGTCCTTGTATTGATTACAGAGGCCTAAACAGTATAACAGTTAAGAATAACTACCCTTTACCCCTCATTAGTTCGGCTTTTGCCGAACTGCCTGGAGTCACCATTTTTTTTTCAAAGCTGGACCTTCGTAACGCCTACCATCTAGTCAGGGTGAGGGAGGGGGACGAATGGAAGACAGCCTTTAATACACCTCTGGGCCACTTTGAATATTTGGTCATGCCGTTTGGCCTCACCAAGGCTCCCGCCGTCTTTCAAGCCTTCATCAATGACGTGCTGAGGGATAGCCTGGGCCCAGCCCGTCAATTCATTGTTGAGGTGGACACCTCTGACACCGGGATAGGAGCAGTCCTGTCCCACGATCAAGTTCGGACGAAAAGCTTCACCCCTGCACCTTCTATTCCGGCCTACTGTCCCCCGCCGAGCGGGATTACGACGTGGGGAATCGGGAACTACTGGCGGTCAAACTAGCATTGGAAGAATGGAGGCACTGGCTGGAGGGGGCAGAACAACTGTTTGCGGTATGGACCGATCATAAAAACCTGGGGTATATTCAGACCGCCAAAGGTTTGAACTCCCGCCAGGCTTGTTGGGCGTTATTTTTTGTACGGTTCAAGTTTTCCCTCACATACCGTCCAGGGTCCAAGAACGCGAAGCCGGACACGCTCTCCCGCCAATACAACTCCAAGGAGGACACCTCCAGCCCAGGGACTATCCTCCCACCATCCGGCGTGGTCGCCACCCTCACTTGGGAGATCGAGTCCAAAGTAAAAGAAGCCCAACGGGATGACCCTGACCCCGGCAATGGACCCGGCGATCGCCTGTATGTGCCCGTTTCTGTCAAATCTCGGGTTCTCCAGTGGGGGCACACGTCTCGGTTCGCCTGCCACCCCGGGAGCACCCCTAGCGCTCCTGAAAAAAACACTTTTGGTGGCCGTCTATGGAAGCGGATACCCGTTCCTATGTCTCGGTATGTTCCATCCGTGCCCGGGGAAAACCTGCGGGTTTACTTTCGTCCTCCACTCGTCCCTGGTCACACGTTGCCCTAGACTTCATCACCGGTCTAGCCCCTTCACGTGGGAACACCACCATACTCGCCATGGTAGACCAGTTCTCCAAGGTGCTGCACTTCGTAGCCCTCCCTAAACTCCCTTCCTCTCAAGAAACCATAGATCTTCTCGTCCGCCACGTCTTCCGCCTCCACGGAATCCCCGCGGACATCGTCTCCGATCGAGGTCCCCAGTTCGTCTCACAAGTATGGAAGGCCTTCTGTCAAGCCTTAGGTGCATCGCTCAGCCTGTCACCCGGCTTCCACCCCCAGACGGAACGGGTCAACCGAGACCTGGAGGCGACGCTACGTTGTGTAACAGTAAACAACCTGTTGACCCGGAGCCACCACCTCCCATGGGTTGAGTACACCCACAATTCTCTGGTGACCTCTGCCATTGGAAGGCCTCCATTCCAGTGCTCCCTTGGGTACCCACCCCTGCTGTTCCTCGCGCAAGAAGAGGAGATTGCGGTACCGTCAGTTAACGACCATATCGATCAGTGCATTAAGGTTTGAGAGGAGACAAGCACCGCCCTGCTCAGATCAGAAAAATGCAGTAAGAAGACGGCCGACCGACACCGGACTCCAGCGCCTGAGTACCAACCGGGACAGATGGTGTGGCTTTCATCCAAGGACATCCCGCTCAAGAACGAGCATAGGAAACTCGCACCTCCTTCCTGAGACCATTCATGGTCGAAAGTGTTAGCAATCCCGCAGCGGTCCGCCTAAAACTGCCAAGATCTATGCGCATCTACCCGACTTTTCACGTTTCCTAGTTAAAGCCAGTCTCCGTCAGCCCGTTGTGTCCCCCGGCTGAGACTCCCTCACCTGCCCGTATCATCGACAACCATCCGGCATACACCGTCCGAAGACTACTGGATGTGCGCCGTAGGGGCAGGGGTTTCCAATACCTGGCAGACTGGGAAGGGTACGGTCCAGAAGAGCGTTCCTGGGTCCCCCGCTCCTTCATCCTGGACCCTTCCCTCACCCAGGATTTTCATCGGGACCATCCAGACAGGCCTGGAGGATCCCATTGAGGGAGGGGTACTGTCATGGACCAGTCTGGCAATTCCCCATTACCTCTTTAATTGGGCCCTAACCCCCCTTTGCCTGATTTCCAATCATTCCCAATTCAGCAAATTACACGCACCTGCTTCCCATCAGTAACTCCAGGATAAAAACCCCGGAAACACAACAAGGAACTGCCAGTTCGTTGGTCAACTCCGGTGTGAGCAACTTCGTTTCATGGGTCTTAGGACTGCCAGTTCTAAGTCTAGCATCGCTCCTGGATACCGACTCCACGCTCGCTACGTCAATAACGCCTCCCGACTCTGCCTCCGCGCCCGTGTTCTGCACTTGGGTTTGTCCATCGGCACGCTAGTGTAACAGAAGGAGCTTAAGAAAGAAATTAGGAGAGCCAGAAGGGGCCATGCGAAGGCCTTGGCAGACAGGATTAAGGAAAACCCCAAGGCATTCTACAAGTATGTGAAGAGCAAGAGGATAAGAGGTGTGAGAATAGGATCAATCAAGTGTAACAGTGGAAAAGTGTGACCGGAACAGGAGGAGAGAGCAGAGGTACTTAATGAATAGCAACACACACAAAATGCTGGTGGAACACAGCAGGTCAGGCAGCATCTATAGGGAGAAGCACTGTCGACGTTTCAGGCTGAGACCCTTCGTCAGGACTAACTGAAAGAAAGGTAGTAAGAGATTTGAAAGTAGGAGGAGGAGGGGAAATGCAAAAAGATAGAAGACCGGAGGGGGTGGGATGAAGTTGAGAGCCAGAAAGGTGATTGGCAAAAGGGATACAGAGCTGGAGAAGGGGAAGGATCATGGGACGGGAGGCCTAGGGAGAAAGAAAGGGGGAGGGGAGCACCAGAGGGAGATGGAGAACGGGCAGAGTGATGGGCAGAAAGTGGAAAAAAGGAGGGGGAAAAACTAAATATATCAGGGATGGTGTAAGAAGAGGAGGAGGGGCATTAACGGAAGTTGGAGAAGTCAATGTTCATGCCATCAGGTTGGAGGCTACCCAGCCGGTATATAAGGTGTTGTTCCTCCAACCTGAGTGTGGCTTCATCTTGACAGTAGAGGAGGCCATGGATAGACAGATCGGAATGGGACGTGGAATTAAAATGTGTGGCCACTGGGAGATCCTGCTTTCTCTGGTGGACTGAGCGTAGGTGTTCAGCACAACGGTCTCCCAGTCTGTGTCGGGTCTCACCAATATATAGAAGGCTGCATCAGGAGCACCGGACGCAGTATACCACACCAGCGGACTCAGGTGAAGTGTCGCCTCACCTGGAAGGACTGTCTGGGGCCCTGAATGGTGGTGAGGGAGGAAGTGTAAGGGCAGGTGTAGCACTTGTTCCGTTTACAAGGATAAGTACCAAGAGGGAGATTGGTGGGAAGGGATGGGGGGGATGAATGGGCAAGGGAGTCGCATAGGATCCCTGCGAAAAGCAGAAAGGGGGGGGAGGGAAAAATGTGTTTGGTAGTGGGATCCCATTGGAGGTGGCGGAAGTTACGGAGAATTATATGTTGGACCTGGAGGCTGGTGGGGTGGTAGGTAAGGACAAGGGGAACCATATCCTGAATGGGGTGGTGGGCGGATGGGATGAGGGCAGATGTGCGGGAAATGGGAGAGATGCGTTTGAGAGCAGAGTTGATGGTGGAAGAAGGGAAGCCCCTTTGTTTAAAAAAGGAAGACATCTCCTTCGTCCTGGAATGAAAAGCCTCATCCTGAGAGCAGATGCGGCAGAGACGGAGGAATTGTGAGAAGGGGATAGCCTTTTTGCAAGAGACAGGGTGGGAAGAGGAATAGTCAGGTAGCTGTGAGAGTCTGTAGGCTTATAGTAGATATCAGTAGTGTGAGAGTAAGCGTTCAACATGGACTAGAAGGGCCGACATGGCCTGTTTCCGTGCTGTAATTGTTATATGGTTATAAGCCATCTCCAGAGATGGAGACAGAAAGATCAGGAAAGGGGAGGGAGGTGTTGGAAATAGACCAGGTAAATTTGAGGGCAGGATGAAAGTTGGAGGCAAAGTTAATGAAGTCAATGAGCTCAGCATGCATGCAGGAGGCAGCACCATTGCAGTCATCGATGTAGCAAAGGAAAAGAGGGGGACGGATACCCATATAGGCTTGGAACATGAACTGTTCCACAAAGCCAACAAAAAGGCAGGCATAACTGGGACCCACATGGGTGCCCGTGGCTACACCTTTAGTTTGGAGGAAGTGGGAGGAGCCAAAGGAGAAATTATTAAGAGTAAGGACTCATTGTGCTAGATGGAGGAGAGTGGTGGTAGAGGGGAACTGGTTAGGTTTGGAATCCAAAAAGAAGTGGATAACTTTGAGAACTTCCTGGTGGGGGATGGAGGTATATAGGGACTGGACGTCCATGGTGAAAATAAGGTGGTGGGGACCAGGGAACAAAATCATTGAAAAAATTCAAAGTGTGAGAAGTGTCAGGAACATAGGTGGGAAGGGATTGAACAAGGGGGGATAAAACAGTGACAAGGTATACAGAAATGAGTTCGGTGGGGCAGGAGCAAGCTGAGACAATAGGTCTACCTGGACAGGCAGGTTTGTGGATCTTGGGTAGGAGGTAGAAACGGGAAGTGCAGGGTGTGGGAACTATGAGGTTGGTGGCAGTGGATGGGAGATCCCCAAGCTGATAAGGTTGGTGATGGTATAGGAGATAATGGTCTGGTGCTCCTTAGTGGGGTCATGATCAAGGGGTAAATAAGAGGAGTATCACAGAGTTGTCGCTGTCTCTTGGCCAGGTAGAGGTCAGTCCACCAGACTACAACAGCTCCCCCCCCCCCTTATCAGTGGGTTTTATAGTGAGGTTGGGATTGGTGCGGAGGGAGCAGAGCATTTGGAAGAAGTGAAGTTGGAATTGGAACATGGTGTGGTGAAGTCAAGATGGTTGATGTCCCATCAGCAATTAGTAATAAAGAGATCCAGAGCAGGCAGAAGACCAAAGCGGGGTGTCCATGAAGAGGAGGGTTGAAGATGGGAGAAGAGGTCATCGGTGAGGGTAGGAGAGTCCTTGCCAAAGAAGTAAGCTCGGAGATGGAGCCGGGGGAAGAAGAGTTCAGCATCGTGGCATACACGGAACTCGCTGAGGTGTGGGCAAAGGGGGGCAAAGCTGAGGCCCTTACTGAGGACAGAGCGCTCTGCCTCAGAGAATTGAAGGTCGGAGGGAATGGTAAAGACCCGGCATTGTCGAGGATGGGATCAGAGGAGGGAGGGAAGCTGGTGGTGTCAGTGGAGAGGGGAGGGTTGGCGTGAGAGGAAGATGGAGCCTCTGAGGGCCCAGGAGCTGATACTGGGATCTGAGGGATCCCATGAATCCCTCAATGAATGCTTAGTACAATGAGTACTTAATGAATACTTTGCTTCAGTATTCACTACGGAAAAGGACCTTGGCGAATGTCAGGATGACTTAGCGGACTGCAAAGCTTGAGCATGTAGATATTAAGAAAGAGGATGTGCTGGAGCTTTTGGAAAGCATCAAATTGGATAAGTCATTGGGACCGGATGAGATGTACCCCAGGCTACTGTGGAAGGAGATTGCTGAGCCTCTGGCGATTATCTTTGCATCATCAATGGGGATGGGAGAGATTCTGGAGGATTGGAGGGTTGTGGATGTTGTTCCCTTATTCAAGAAAGGGAAGAGAGATAGCCTAGGAAATTATAAAACAGTGAATCTTACTTCAGTGGTTGGTAAGTTGATGGAAAAGATCCTGAGAGGAAGGATTTATGAACATTTGGAAAGTCATAATATGATTAGGAATAGTCAGCAAGGCTTTGTCAACGGCAGGTCATGCCTTACAAGCCTGGCTGAATTTTTTGAGGATGTGACTAAACACATTGATGAAGGAACAGTAGATGTAGTGTATATGGATTTCAGCAAGGCATTTGGCAAGGTACCTCATGCAAGGCTTATTGAGAAAGTAAGGAGGCATGGGATCCAAGAGGACATTGCTTTGTGGATCCAGAACTGGCTTGCCCACAGAAGGCAAAGAGTGGTTGTAGACAGGTCATATTCTGCATGGAGGCCGGTGACCAGTGGTGTGACTCATGAATCTGCTCTGGGACCCTGACTCTTTGTGATTTTTAGAAATGACCTGGATGAAGAAGTGGAGGGATGGGTTAGTAAATTTGCTGATGATAAAAAGGTTGGTGGTGTTGTGGATAGTGTGGAGGTTACAGCAGGACATTGATAGGATGCAAAATTGGGCTGAGAAATGGCAGATGGAGGTCAAACCAGATTAAGTGTGAGGTTGTTCATTTTGGCAGGTCATCTCTTGAGCTTCCTGTAGAAGTAGTAGAGGCCAGTTCAGTTGAGTCATTTAAGGTAAAATTGGATAGGTATATGGACAGGAAAGGAGTGGAGGGTTATGGGCTGAGTGCGGGTAGGTGGGACTAGGTGAGATTAAGAGTTCAGCACGGACTAGGAGGGCCGGAATGGCCTGTTTCCGTGCTGTGATTGTTATATGGTTATATGGTTAAGTATGATGGCAGAATATAGTACTAATGGTAAGACTCTTGGCATTGTGGAGGATCAGAGGGATCTTGGGGTCCGAGTCCATAGGACACTCAAAGCTGCTTCGTAGGTTGACTCTGTGGTGAAGAAGGCATACAGTGCATTGGCCTTCATCAATCGTGGGTTGAGTTTAGGAGCCAAGAGGTAATGTTGCAGCCATATAGGACCTTGGTCAGACCCCACTTGGAGTATTGTGCTCAGTTCTGGTTGCCTCACTATAGAAAAGATGTTGAAACTACAGAAAGGGTGCAGAGGAGATTTACAAGGATGTTGCCTGGATTGGGGAGCATGCCTTATGAGAATAAGTTGAGTGAACTCGGCTTTTTCTCCTTGGAGCAACGGGGGGTGAGAGATGACCTGAAAGAGGAGTACAAGATGATGAGAGGCATTAATCGTGTGGATAGTCAGAGGCTTTTTCCCAGGGCTGAAATGGCTAACACGACAAGCACAGTTTTAAGGTGTTTGGAAGTAGGTACAGCGGAGATATCCGGGATAAGTTTTGTTTATGCAGAGAGCGATGAGTGCGTCGAATGGGCTGCCAGTGACAATAGTCGAAGCAGATACAATTGGGTCTTTTAAAAGACTCCTCGATTGGCACATGGAGCTTAGAAAAGTAGAGGGCTATGGGTAACCCTAGGTAATTTCTAAGGGAAGGAAACGCTCAGCACAGCTTTGTGAACTGAAGGGCCTGTATTGGCCTGTAGATTTTCAATGTTTCTATGAAAAGTATTGACTACAAGTTTCCCATGGAACAGAAGATTAAGGGAAGATTTGCAGAAGGTGGTTAATTGAGGAGGAAAATGTGTATAGAGTGGAACCATTGCCAGAGACAGGATGATTGGTGATCAGAGGCACAGTTTGTAGGGGATTGGCACAGAAGGGCAATGATATGACAGTAGAGATACAGGAGATTGCAGACGCTTGTATCTGGTGGTACACAGTTTGCTGAAGCAACTCTGAGTCAGGCAGCATCTGTGGTGACTGTGTGGTGGTCGGTATCTCAGGCTGAGACCCTGCATCATAGTCACATCAGGCAGTCGCTCTGCTCTGACTAGGTCTCTCCAGAATTGTATTGCCTGCTGTTTACACAAGGAGTTCCTGTGATCTGAGATTTATGGCCAGTGATACTCGGTTCAAGTGTAGGGGTTACGTTTCTGTTGCTGTGGAGAATATCAGGGGGTCTGGGGCTGACTGGGTAACTGCATCAATGAGATACATTCTCAGATACTTTGTCTCATTACTCAATATCCTTGTTCTATCAAAATGCCAGTATTTCATCAGGGAATTAGAATTGGAATAGATGTGTTATTATCTGTACTGAGATACATTGGAAAGTTTGTCTTGCATAATGTTCATAAAGATCAAATCATTACATGGTGCACTGAAGTATTACAAGGGAGAACAATAACAATACAGAATAAACTGTTACAGTTACAGAGACTGTGCAGTGTGGGTAGACAATAAGGTACAAGGCTCTTAGGATGTAGATTGTGAGGTCAAGACCCATCTTATTGAACTAGGGAAACTTTCAAAAGTCTGATAACAATGGAAGAGAAGCTGTCCTTGAGCGTGGTGGTACGTGTTTTTGGACTTTTGTACCTTCTGCAAGATGGAAGGAGCGAGAAGACAGAATGTCTGGAATGGTGGGGTCTTTGACTCGGCTGGCTGTTTTACTGAAGCAGTGAGGAGTGTAGATGGAGTTCATGGAGGGGAGGATGGTTTCTATGATGTGATTGAGTGTGTCCACAACACTCTGTAGTGTCTTGAGGTCCTAGACAGAACAGTTATCATACTGAGCGGTGAAGCATCAATTAGGATGCTTTCTGGGCTGCACTGGCATGACAAGAACTGGTGTGAAGAGACAGTTTCCAAATGTGTTCTGGCACAATGTAATGGAAAATGTTTATTCTGTTTTAGGATGGGTACTGAGCCATGGACACAACAACCTCCAGTGTGAATCCCACATTTAATATATTCCTACACTGATATTCAATTCAATGGTCTTATTGTCAACCACGTTACTGCACAACAGAGTGGGTACATGGTCAAGAACAACTTACACCAGTGACCAGACAAAGGAAATAAACGGAGGTAGCATAGCGGAGCCTTGGAGCAATGCAGCATGAATACTGGTCCTGCAGCCCAACCACTCTACGCCGACCACAGTGTCGACTCAGCTCGTCCAAATAACATGTAGTTGAACAGAACAGGATAAAGATCTTCATAAAAATTAAAAGAAGAACAGGGAACTGATCAAAAGTTTTATTGGCCTATCCTTCCATACCCCTCCCATCCATGTACCTATCCAAATTTCTCTTGTATGTTGAAATCAAACCTTCATCCACCAGTTGTGTTGGTAGCTCATTCCACACACTGAACACACTCTGAGTGAAGAAGTTCCCCCTCAAGTTTCTCTTTACCATTTAACTTTTCACCTTTAACACTTGTCTTACCCAACCTCAGTGGAAAATCCTGCTTATATTTACCCTCTCTGTGCCCCTCAGAATTCTGTATACTTCTATCAAATCTCCCCTCATTCTCCTACACTCCAGGGAATAAGTCCTAACCTATTCAACCTTTCCCTATTACTCATGTCCTCAAGTCCTGGTAACATCCTTGTAAATGTTCTCTGTACTCCTTTAATCTCATTGATATCTTTCTTGTAGGTAGCTGACCAGAACTGCCCACAACACTCCAAATCAGGCCTCACCAACATCTTATACAGCTTCAACATTACATCCCAACTTCTGTACTGTACTCAATATTTTGATTTATGAAGGCATTAAATGTTTAACTGTTTCTTTTCACAAGGATATTTATGAAACATTTATCAGTTTTAACTAGCAGAGATGGAATATTTCTATTGTCAATCAAGAGCAAATGCTACAATATATTCATCATTTCATGGATCACCGTATAACATCACTGTTAGATTCCCCAGACAATTTAGATCACGCATTTAACTGGGTTTACGGTGTTTTTACACAATCGATGGTCTTTAATATATCTCTCATCATACTTGATGAAGGCAAGTCCCTGCATTGGACTTCCAAACTCAATCACTACAAATAAATTTGGAGAACATTAATGATATCAGCCAGCCTGGACCATTACACTGGTCAGCGGTGCAGTGACGAGTCCTTGCGAGTACACTTGCCACTTCTGTTGTTCGAGAATTCTTTCTACAAATTGTTTAGTGACTGGAGCGGCGCAGAGACTCTGTCTAATTCTCCTAAGGTGGGGTCATAAACTGTGAGTTTCTGTGGCAAGATAAAGTTATAAAGTTTCGAGATTCAAGATCCTTTAATGTCATTCCCACTGCACAAGTGTAAAAGGATCCATCTCCGATGCTGCGCAAAGAAACACAAGATAAAGAACAGAACAATAAAAAAACATAATAAATATAAATACATGCGATAACTATTTCTATTCAACGAGAATCAACGCAAGAGAAACGCAAGAGATGTAATGTTGCAAAGGGGGAGGAAATAGTTGAAAGAGGAAATGCGGATTATGAAAGATTATGGTGACAAACAATAAGATGGCCTTTCTGTGTAAAAGTTGTCGTGATGGCGGGTACTTCACCCCATTCTGTGCAGTAATTGGGAAACTAACCGAGCATGTTTAAAGGGGATGGATTGATTTTGCTGTTACCAGCTAGTCTCCAAACTCGACTCAGCCGATGCATATTTTCCAGGAAGTGCGGTGTTCTAAGAAATGCTGTATAAATTGTTTAGTTTCCTGAAAGGTGCGAGATGACAGAAGATTGAATGTTGAGCCCAGGCAACTCCACTATGAGGGAAGGGAGTGCGCCGACACTGTCTGCTCTGGTCGACAACGTGAATGAAGCGGGGAGCATGCAGACGCAAGGAAATCGCTGCGAGCATCGACCTTCGGTGTCCGTCCGAATAGTCCTCTACATGGTCACCTTGTTAGTGGCGGCACACATGATCACCAGCACAATGCTTTACGCTTACCTCTCCATCAAATTCGACAAGGTAAGACAGCTCCATTACTGATTATTTAATAATAATTAAGATACTGACACTATAAGATGTAGGAGCAGAAATGGGTTTAAACGAATTATAACCTTAAAATGCTTCGTGTTTAGTAAGTTTGCAAGCTCACGTTGAAACGGATAATACGGTGAAGTGTATGGGATGGTGCAGTTTTCAGGGCGCTAAGTCCGGAGGTACAAAGTGCATTTGAAACCGCCTGTCTCAAAATTAAACTCAAAATACTTAGAAGACCCGGGCTGTGTGTGTGCCTATATCGTGAAAACCTGGGTTGTGTGTATAACTGTGTTGTGTATAGACACGGGCTGTGTATGTACCTGTGCTGTATATAGACCCGGACTGTGTGTGTACCTGTGGTGTGTATAGACCCGGGTTGTGTGTGTACCTGGGCTATGTATAGACCCGAGCTGTGTATAGTCCGGGCTGTGTGTGTACCTGTGGTCTGTATAGACCCGGGCTGTGTGTGTACCTGTGGTGTGTATAGACCCGGGATGTGTGTGTACTTGGGCTATGTATAGACTCGAGCTGTGTATAGTCCGGGCTGTGTGTGTACCTGTGCTGTGTATAGACTCGGGCTGTTTGTATCCCTGGGTTGTGTGTAGACCATAGGATATAGAAGCAGAATTAGGCCATTTGGTCCATCGAGTCTGCTCTGCCACTTCGTCAAGGATGATCCAATTTTCCTCTCAGCCCCAATCTCCTGCCTTTTCCCCGCATCCCTCGTGCTCTAGCCGATCAAAAGTCTATCAGCCTCTGCTTTAAATAGACATAAAGACTTGGCCTCCACACCTGCCTGTGGCAAAGAATTCCAAAGATTCCCCACTCTCTGGCTAAATTCATTCTTCCTCCTCTCCGTTCTAAACGGTCGCCCCTCTATTCTGAGGCAATGTTCTCTGATCTTAGTCTCTCCCTGCACAGGAAACATCCTCTCCACGTCGACTCCACCATTCGATAGGTTTCAATGAGGTCACCCCGATTCTTCTGAATTCTAGTGAATACAGGCCCAGAGCCATCAAACACTTTTCATATGACAAGGCTATGTTTGAATCTGTGCTGTGTATAGACCCGGGCTGTGTGTGTACCTGTGTTGTGTATAGACCCGGGCTGTTTGTGTACCTGTGCTGTGTATAGACCCGGGCTGTGTGTGTACCTGTGCTGTGTATGGACCAAGGCTGTGTGTGAACCTGTGTTGTGTATAGACCGGGCTGTATGTGTACCTGTGCTGTGTATGGACCAAGGCTGTGTGTGTATCTGTGTTGTGTATGGACCAAGGCTGTGTGTGAACCTGTGTTGTGTATAGACCGGGCTGTATGTGTACCTGTGTTGTGTATAGACCGGGCTGTATGTGTACCTGTGCTGTGTATGGACCAAGGCTGTGTGTATACCTGGACTGTTAATAAACTAGGGCTTAGTCTCCACACTTGTTCAGTGTGTATTTTTGAGGACTGGCTGTTCACCTGTTGTGTACCAAACCGATACTCTCTCTGCACCGTTAAGCTAATTTGTGACGATTAATTAACAACCTGGCAGAACAACACAGCGGGTCAGGCTGCACCTGCAGAGGCAGAGGGACGGGAGACTTCTTGGCTCAGTCCTGATGCAGTGGCCCGACGTGAACCGAGGACCATCCCTCTCCACTGCCCCGCCCCCTCCCCGCCCTCCACCCACCACAGATTCTGCTAGTCCCGCGGAGTTCTCCAGCAGACTAACGTGTTGCTCCAGGTTCCACATCTGCCGTCCCCTTGTTCTTCTGCGATGTCATTGAAACGGGGTAAACCGGTTGTGCATGCAACACGCCATTCGGCCTAATGGGCCCACGTCGACCAGTACGTATCTTCCGTACAAAAACCCAGAACATAGAACAGTTCCGCGCAGGAATAGATCCTTTAAATTATTAATCTAATGGCCGAAGAGAAATCTGATAGAGGCTTTCAAGATTATGATATGCATAGATAGAGTGAACAGAGAATACCTGTTTCCGAGGATTGAGATGTCTAATACTAGAGGGCATGCATTGTAGGTTCAAGGGAGATGTGAGGGGTAAGTTTTTTTACTCAGAGTCGAGGATGGCTGGAATGCGCTGCCTGGTACGGTGGTAGAGGCTTTTAAGCGACGTTTAGATAGCCGCGTGGATGTAAGGAAGATGGGGCGGTATCTTTGGGGTTTTGGTTTGCTTTTTGGCGGGTTCCGCAAAGCATTGTGGGCCGAATGGCCTGTTCTTGTGCTGTACTTTTCTAAGTTCTGTGGCTAATTTAACTAATCCTTTCTGCCTACACAATGTCCATGCCTTTTCATTTCCTTCACACTCATGTCCCTGTCTAAAGGTCTCTTCAAAGTCCCTAATCTATCTGCCTCTGCCATCACATTCCAAGCAGCGCCTTTCAGGCACCCAACAATCTGTGTAAAAAACACTTACCCCTCAAATCTCCTTTGAAACAATCCCATCTCACCTTAAATGCACGTTCTGTGATGTTAACCCCAGGGAAAAGAAAAGATGTAGCCATTCATGCGATTGTAGAGTCACCAAAGAGCTGCGTGGATAGAAACATTGTTTCCTGGTGAATGTTTACCTGGCTGTGTTCTTCGTTCTCCAGGTGGAAAGGGACTCGGAATTTCGGCTTCCCGGACACACAGCGGGGCGAGGAAATCAAAGCCTGGCCGACGCCGAGCTGTTTCTGCAGAGCATTTACCAGGTAGGGGGTCTTGTCCCAGGGTGGGGGGGGGGGTGTGGGGCAGGGTGGAGTTTGCCTCAATACTCTGTGCGATCTTTGTTCTCGCCACGATAGACCACGGTGACCCACAGTAACATTGCACGTTCCAGTAGAATCAGTTTTAATATCACGGGCGGATTTCGTAAACGGTGTTGTTTCGTGGCAGCAGTGCAGCGCAAGGCATAAACATTATGCTAAAATATTACTGTAAGTTACTCAAATGGCGCAAATGAGGAATGGTGCGGTGGTGTTTATGGGTTCATGGACTGTTCAGAAATGTGATACCGGAGGGGAAGAAACGTTAAATGTGTGTCTTCAAGCATCCTCTTTGATGTAGTAATGAGAAGGGGGCATATCCTGGATAAAGGTCCTTAGCGATCGATACTGCCTTCTTGTGGCATCTCTTCTTGAAGATGCCCCCGATGGTGGGGAGTGTTGTGCCTGTGATAGAGCTGACAGAGTTTACAACGCTCTGCAGCCGCTTGTATTGGAGTCTCTGTACCAGACAGTGATGCAGCCAGTTAGAATGCTCTGCACCGTACACCTGCAGGAATTTGCCAGTGTCTTTGATGACAAACCAAATCTCGTCTAGCTTCTAGAGAAACACAGCCACTGTCGCGCCTTCTTTGTAATTGCATCAGTATGTTGGGCCCAGGATAGATCCTCAGAGATGTTGACACCCAGGGACTTGAAACTGCTTGCTCTTTCCAGCGCTGAGCTCTCGAAAAGGAGCGGTGTGTGAAACCCCGACGTCCTGCTCCTGAACGACCCATTTCCTGCATTACGGGGAGAGCTCAATCGGGACTCCCGGGGCTAGAAGCAGTGGAACGGTGTGGCGGGGGGCAGGAATTATCAGGGGCCGAGGAAGGATAGGAGCCCTGGGGCTGGAGACTGCAGACCTTGCCCAGGAAGCAGTGAATGGTTCCAGACGAGGCTGGAGGAATGCAGCGCGGCCGGTCCTTTCTGGGCTAGTTAGTATGTTTGCGGTGGTGTTGTAGATGCTGTAGAAGGATATGAAAAATTGCAGGCGGATTTTATTCAGCTGAGTATGGAGGCTGAGGATTGGCAAGTGGCCTTCAATACAGGTAAATGTGAGGTACTGCTTTTTGGGACATCATTCCAGGGTCAGATTCATACAGTGAATGGTGGATCCCTGTGGAGTGTTCTCGAACAGAGAGGGAGAGTACAAGTTCATAGGCCGTTGAAGGTGGCGTCACAGGTAGATTAAGTGGTGAAGAAGGCTTTTGTCACGCTGACCTTCATCAATCAGGGTACTGAGTATAGGAGTTACAATGAGAGATTACGTAGATTAGGAATTTATTCCCTGGAATGTCAGAAATGGAGGAGTGAGTTGACAGAGGGGTGAGCTGGTGAGCTGACAGAGGTGTATAAGATCATGAGGAGCATAGACAGGGCGAACACACATAGTCTTTCTTCCTGGAAGGGGGTGCTGAAAACAAGACGCCATAGGTTAAAGATCAGATGTGAGAGATTTAAAATGAACATCAGAGTAACGTACTTCATGCAGAAGGGTAATGTACTTGGAATGAGCTGCCAGATGTAGTGGTGGAGGTGGAGAGGGGGGAATATTAGCTCCATTTAAAAGCATCTCAATAAGTACATGGACTGGAGAGGTTTAGAAGCCAATGGGCCAAACGTGGCAGGTGGTACTCACTCACTGGGCAGCACAGCACAGACAAGATGGGGAAGGACAGTAAAATAATGGGCAGAAGGGTCATAGGTTGACATGAGGCGCTGACTGTGTGCTTCTTTTCCCAGGTCCTGCAGCACAAAGCCAAGGATCATACAGAGCCAGAGGGCGGTGTCTTCAACGCACAGAAAGGTAGGTGGGAAGGACTGGGGCTCCCTCTGCAAAGACCCAGTCATGATCCATTGCTCCCCAAGGCCTCTTGCAAAGTAGTGCCGGAATAATCAGGATTCTTGTATAGGCCTTAGGGTATGGGCATGGTAGAGAATGAACTCGGGGGCCCTGGTCATAGAACCACAGATCCATTTCTCTAACTTCCAGTAATTTCCCTTCCCTTTCTCACATCTTCCCTTCTCTTCTCCTCATGCCTATCAGCTCCTTCTGGTGTCCCTCCTCCTTCCCTTTCTCCTATGGTCCACTCACCTCTCCTATCAGATGCCTTCTTCTCCAGCCCTTCACCTTTCCCACCTATCCTCACTTCATCCCCCATCCTCCCCAATCCACCCACCTTCCCCCTCACCTGGTCTCTCCTATCACCTGCAAACTTTTACTCCTTCCCTTTGCCCTCCCCATTTTTATTCTGGCTTCTTCCCCCTTTTCCAGCCCTGATGGATGGTCTTGACCCAAAACTTCAACTGTTTATTCCTCTCCATAGACACTGCCTGGCCTGTTGAGTTCTTCCAGCATTTTGCATGTGTCGCTTTGGATTTCCAGCAGCTGCAGAATCTCAAACAAGAGAAAATCTGCAGATGCTGGAAATCCAAGCAACTCACACAAAATGCTGGAGGAATTCAGCAGGCCAGACAGCATCTATGGAAAAAAGTACAGTTGATGTTTCGGGCCAAGACCAGATCTCTTGTGTTTGTGTACCCTGTGTATTGAACCACACTGGTTCACCATCTCCAAAAGGGAGTTATACTGCTTTCTTTGGGGCCCTACTGTTTACCAGCACTGTCACCAAACAGAAACAGGCCCTTCAACCCATCTAGTCCATGCTGAACTACTGATCTGCCTAGTCTCTTTGAATTGCACCCCCCATTCATCTACCTATCTAAATTTCTCTTAAATGTTGAAATCAAACCCACATACACCACCTCCGTTGTCAGTTTGTTTCACACTCTCACCATCCTCTGAGTGAGGAAATTCCCTCTCATGTTCCCCTTAAACATCTCACCTTTCACCCTTAACCCATTACTTTAACCTCAGTGGAAAAAGACTGCTTGCATTTACCCTATCTATACCTCTCATAATTATGTATACTCCAATCAAATCTCTGCTCATTCTCCCAAGCTCTAGGGAATAAAGTCCTAACCTATTCAATCCTTCCCTATAACTCAGGTCCTCGAGTCCCGGAAACATCCTTGTAAATATTCTCAGCGCTTTTTCCTTCAATCTAATGGATATCTTTCATGTAAATAGGTGACCAAAACTACACACAATATTCCAAATTATGCCCCACCAACATATTAAGCAACTTTAATATATCTATAAATTACAATAAGAAATATTTTTTAAAACTTAAATTTGAAAAGAAAGCAAAAAAAAGATAAAATATTGGAGTAGTGATTATGGTTCCTTGTCCATTCAGAAATCTGATGGTGGAAGGGAGGAAGCTGTTTCTGAAATATTGAGAGTATTTGTCTTGAGGCTCCTGTACCACCTGATGGTAGCTATGAGAAAAGGGCTTGTCCTGGTGACAGGGGTCCTTAATAATGGATACCACTTTTTGGAAGCATCACCATTGCTTCCATGGGCTTGCTGTGGACAGGTTGTAGAGAGGCAGAAAAGGAACCAGACACCCCCATGGTTAGCGTCCATGTGCCACTATAGATTAAGGCATGTCGTTTCCTCCCAACCTCCTCTTCTGTTCATTGGTTTCACACCCACCAGTGGCTGGTTTCCGCTGTTAATGATGTGGACTTTGAGGGTCACCAAACAACCATGTATTACGGCAATGGAAATGTGCAATATTTATGGAAACAGAAACTGTCAGGCCTGCCCCCGCTAACACATCCCAGTCTGTGCATGCAGGCACCTCCCAGTCTCCACCTAGCCAATAGGATTCAGCTGCAGTTTATTCCAGGCTCATTACCTGCAGCCTATTTAACACCAGCTCATTTCCATGTCCTTGTTCACTTATTGAACCAGCTGGCCTCAACCAGTTGCTTCTAGCTTTCACTCTCCTTGCTTGTTGTGTTTAGTTTCTATTCTCTCTTGTTTTGTAGCCCTTTGTGGCTTGTTACTTTGTGGTCTATTAGTAAAGATTGTTCACTGCTCAATGATCTCCACTGTTCTACTTTTGGGTCAAACCTCCTCTACATTTCCTGACAGCTGCCAGAATAAATGGTTGAGGCAGGTATAATAATAACATTCAAAAGACACCTGGACAGGTACAGGGATAGGGAAGGGACTGGAGGGACTCGGGCAGGTACAGGGATAGGGAAGGGACTGGAGGGACTCGGGCAGGTACAGGGATAGGGAAGGGACTGGAGGGACTCGGGCAGGTACAGGGATAGAGAAGGGACTGGAGGGACTCGGGCAGGTACAGGGATAGGGAAGGGACTGGAGGGACTCGGGCAGGTACAGGGATAGGGAAGGGACTGGAGGGACTCGGGCAGGTACAGGGATAGGAAGGGACTTTGGAAGAACTTGGGCCAACTGTGAAATGTAAAAAACAGCTTGGATGAGCACTGCACAAAATGCTGGAGGAACTCAAATGTCTGGCAGCATGTATGGATGGAAATAGTCAGCCAACATTTTGGGCCAAGGCCTTTCATCAAGACTGGGGAGGAAAAGGCGAGATAGCCTGTATAAAAAGTGGGGAATGGGTGGAGGAAATTGCATGGGCATTTTGAGTGCCGTGGGTCAGTTGGGCCATAGGGCCTATCCCTGTGCTGTGTTACTCTGTGAATGTGCTTCAGTCAGTCTGTGCTCCAGAGATTGTGACTTGAGTCATCTCACTCGGAGTCATGTCATGCTATTACTTGTGCACGATCTGCAGCAGGAGCCTCGGTGGCTCAAAGGAGACCCAAATGCAGTGGGCAAGGAGCAGAAAGGGGATGCCTGGGACAATCATCAGCCTTCAGGCAGATTATCACTGTTGTGCGTGGGATCTTTCTGTGCACCTGCAAGTCACTTCCTTTCTAACCTTGTATATCTGGAGTAACATGATGTGCTGCGGAGATCAGTTCTGGGATCTTTGTGTTTGTGATGTATGGGTGACTTGGCCAAAGTGCTGGTGACTAGCTTAGCAAGTTTGCAGATGACACGACAATGAACAAGAGTTGTGGATAATGAGGAAAGTGGGTCCAATGATTCTGTACAATACAGATCTGTTGGGAATGTGGGCAGAGTTATTGTAAATGGAGTTTAATCCCATCAAGTGTGAGGTATTACTCTTTCTGAGGTCAAATGCAAAGGGGAAAGTTTACAGTTAATGTCAGAATGCTTGGTAGCACTGATATACAGAGGCTGTGGCTCCCTGAAAGTGGTAACACAAGTAGACAGGCTGGTTGGAGCACTGAGTACAAAATACTTGTTACAGTTGTATAAAACTTTGTTCAGGTCACCCTTGGAGTACTGTGTGTAGTTCTGGTTGCCACCTTACCAGAAGGATGCAGAGGCTTTAAAGAGGGCCCAGACGAGGTTCATCAGGATGCTGCCTAGATTAGAGAGTGTCAGCTATAAGGAGAGGCTGGACAAAATCAGGTTGCTTTCTCTGGAGTGGTGGAGGCTGAGGAGAGGCCTAATAGATGTTTATAAACTTAAGAGAAGGGTAGATAGAGTACTAGAGACACAGTTGAAATGGCAAATACGAGAGGGCATTGCTTTAGAGTGAAGGGGGAAAGTTTGAAGGAGATGTGCATGGCAAGATATTTCCTAAGGTAGGTCCCTGAGCACATTCCCTGGAAAGCAAATAGCCACGTCAAGCGGCATTTAGGCAGTTCATGAATAGCCATGGAATGGAGAAGTAACGACCATGTGCAGGTAAATATACAGTTTAAACTGGTATTGTGGTCAGTGCAGATATGGTGGGCCAAATGGCCGCTTGTTGGGCTGGATTCTATGTTCGTGTGTTCATTCTTGTTTTCTTTATTATACAGGTGACCATCCAGGGGGACACAGGTTCCACAGCCCCCAGCGTACCGCAGCTCACCTTATTGGCATCACACCAGGGGAAAGTCCGCCAGGTAGGTGAGTGGCCCCTGATGGGGGCTGGGCTCAGACCCCACATCCACACTGGGAAAAGTTAGAGCGATTAGTTAGACCAAAGTGCTTGGGGAACCCAGCTGATCACAGGCAGCATGTGTAGACTCCAGAGAGACAGCTTGGGAGATGGGTATTGAACCTATGTCTGGGGCTAAGGGAACCCGGAGCAACTCCACCGGTGGCGCCCCAGCTTATATCCACTGTTGGGATTCTTGACCACTCTCCAAGGGCAGCCGGTGGGAGACATCTATTAGTGTCACACACTATTTGTTGGGCTCCCATGTCTCTGTATCGCGGGCGGCAGCCTCACTGTGTGACTCCATCACCTCCTTCCCCTTCTCACCCTCCCCCTGGATGTTTACTGCTATCTTATATGTGCTGTGTTTTGTATGACTTTTATAAAAATCCCAAGTCTCTGAGTAAATTGATGGTGCATGGATGTTGTCAGCAGGAACAAACCCGCAGCAGTCCACAGACGAATGAAACTCAGCAGTTCAGGTAGCATCAATGGAACGGAATAAACAGCTGGTGTTTCAGGATGAGATACTTCATCAGGACTCTGCCAACACTAAATGCTTTCCTCTGCCACTGTGAGCCCGAGCCTCAGACGCAACCTTAGCAGTGATTTTATGTGCGGCCTGTCACAACTCCCATCCCGATGCCAACCTGCCAAATCCACAGGAGGCTGCCAATCTCTGCTGGTACCAGCTCCTGCAAAGTGGGAGGGGTGAAGGACGGAGGCTCCTTCCAGTTGTCTCCCTCCAGCTCCCCACCTCAGCCCCACAGGGTTATCAGAAGAGGTGGGAGAGTAGGGTACCAGCCCCGTCCTCCTCAGTGGTGGGCTGGCTGTCAGTAGGCACTGGCTCTGACCTGCACTGTCCCCACCCTCCGTGTGTGTGTGAGGGGGAATGGGCTGACAGCACCAAAGCAGCTATAGGTCAAGGAGCTATATAGTGTGAAAACAGGACCTATGGCCCAACTTTTCCATACTGAACAAGTTGACTATAAGTGCCAAACACAAGTGCCCACATTTTGCCCATATCCCTCTGAACCTTTCCTCTGCAAGTACCTGTCGGAATGACCTTCCCCTCCATGCACCTGTCCATTGGTAGTTCATTCCACATTTTCACCACCCTCTGAGTGAGGATGTACCCCCTCAGGTCATCCTCAAATATTTCACCTTAACCTTTAAATTTAGCCTCACCCATCCTCAGTGGAAAAAGCCTACTATCCCTATCTATACTCCTCATAATTTTGTATACCTCTATCTTTTTCCGACACTTCTGGGAATGAAGTCCTCCCCTATTCAATCTTTCCCTGTAACTCAGGTCCTCCAGTCTTGGCAACGTCCTTGTAAATCTTCTCTATCAACCTTATTGATATATTTCCTGTAGGTAGGTGACCAGAATTAATTAGGCCTCAAAAACGTCTTCAACACAACATCCCAACTGCCCTTCTTAATACAACACGAGTGAATCTGCAGATGCTGGAAATAAATAAAAACACAAAATGCTACCTCCTCCCATAGATGCTGTCTGGCCTGCTGAGTTCTGCCAGCATTCTGTGTTTTTATTTATGCCCTTAATACTCTGATTTATGAAGGCCAACGAACCAATATCTCTCTTTACGACCCTATTTACCTGTGATGACCATCTTTTCAGCGTCCTTTCTGTTTCATTGGCTCCTTTCCTTTAGCAGGAGGATTTGAACTATACTCAGTGCCTCGGCTGTGGCCTTAACAACATCTTGTAACGTGACTTCACAATCCAGAGCGCGGAATGAATTCATCCCAAGCGCGGCTGCCAGTCGCTTCTGTTTGCGGCTGGTCGGTGCTGCTGACGATTTCTGTAGCTTTCTGTATTGGCCATTGGATTGGTAAATAACGTTTAACATTCGAGCGTTGTAATGACTCTAGACCACTGCTCGAATCAAAAGTCCAAAGGCTCCAAGTAAATGTATTATCAAAGTACATACATGTCACTATATACAACCCTGAGTTTCGTTTTCTTAGTTACAGCAAATCAAAGGTGCAACAAAAAACATAATAATAATAACAAATAATCAATTAATATCGGGAACGTGAGATGGAGAGTCTTGAAAGGAATAGATAGGTTGTAGGAACATTTTAGTGATGGGGCAAGTGAAGTTGAGTGAAGTCACCCCCTCTAATTGTTTCTGAACCCGGTGGTGTGAGTCCTGAGGCTGCTGCACCTTCTTCCTGATAGCAACTGTGAGAAGAGCGCATGTCCTGGGTGGTGGGGTCCCTGATGATGGAGGCTGCTTTCTGCGACAACGCTCCCTGTAGGTGTTCTCAATGGTGGGGAGGGGTTTATCCGTGATGGATGGGCCATATCCACTACTTTTTGTAGGCTTTTTCCGTTTAAGGGTATCCAGCCTGTCTCGTTCAATCCCCGACTCCACAATCCTGACTGCGATGTTTATTGATTTTTTTTAGGGACCACTTTTCCGTGTAAGAAAGGGTCTCCGATCAAAAAGTGGATGGCTGCAGATTTCCCCGCGTTTACGCACAACATCAACTACACCAGCGGTAAGCTAGTTATCACCGAGCCTGGTTTTTACTATATCTATTGCCAGGTTAGTTTTCGGCTAACCAGTGGTAAACCCGAGAGAAAATCGAACGTGCCTTTTGTTCAGTACATCAATCTGCAAAGAGACCCGGAACAATCTATAATACTGATGAAGGCTTCCAAAACGCCCATGGATAAAAGCCAAGCTTCCAGCTTCAACTCTGTGAACCAGGGCGGAATCTTTCAGCTGAAGGAGGGAGACCAGCTCTTTGTATCCGTGACCACCACAGATTTGCTCAGTTATGACATCGCCACCTACTTCGGCACTTTTCGGCTTTAGTTCGTTCTCTTTGAGCCCAACCAAGGCAGCCGCCAGTGGCGGTCAACGGACTCCTCACACCACCGGGGTTTCCTGCGACCCCGAGTCTAGCCTGCTACAATATCCCACCCTTCCACACCCTCGGAGCAAAACGAAATACTCAAACGTTCACACTTTCATAATCATCACTCAGTCTTGATGAGTGACCTCTGCACTCTTCTCCGCGTCCCAGTGAAAACCACGCCAGCTCTCTCGTTTCCCTTTGTGGATTCTGAAGGACATGGACTACATTTTCAAAACGTTGTAGGCCGCCCAGTGTCTGGGCTTCGCGGCCACACATCTGGGTACCGTTCAGTGTTCGGGGAATCAGGTGCTTCTTGCCGAAGGATACAGGAAAGCCGATCTGTCCGGGATGAATGTTGCTCCTGTTGTCACCATTAGCTAACTTTCTCAGCTCCATGCTTTCTTATCGGGCTGTTCTGTGGCAAACAGCCCGAACTTGCCCCGAAATCTCCAGGCGTGGTTGCACGAGAGAGGTGTGCCCGTGTCAAAGCGAAACGATTTGTTCCACGGGATTTGTGATTTGACATGCCGCCTTTTGCAAGGAATGTCTGCAAGAATTGACTTGGCGGCTGACATCCGCTGCACACCAACATGAAGGCGGCCTGCAGTTCGTAAACAGAAAACCGCAACCCGCACCATCATGGCTACAGCGGGTACTGCTTAACTTGTCACTGAGTTCCTTTAGCATTTCTCTGAGTAGAACTTTATCAAATCGGGAGTGATGAGAAGAGATGGAGTCCACCCCGTGACACAGGAGGATCACCCTGAGACCCTCGGAAAACGACGAGCGTTACACATGGAGTATTTCTCAGCAGCAACAAACGAGAAGGAAAATTAAAATATTTCAGTCGCTGTGTGGATAAAACAGTTTTAAATAGACACACAGCCTATTCCATTGTCTTTGTGAAGTGGTTTAACAATTGAAGCGATCTCTTTGATAAGGTGAATCGAAGCAGAGGTACTCAGGAAGTGGAGCTCTCAACAGCCGAGCGAATATTGCTGAAGAGCGCAGTGTTATTGAAAAGTAATGTTCCGTGTGGACTCACCCCTCACTTTCATCCTATTGATCAGGCAGCCACATGTAACATGTTAACCTGCAGGCCACACTGCAGAGTGCCGGCACTGAGCGCTGATGCCCTACAGCCAGCGCCAAGCAAGGCAGCAACATCGTTAAATGCACAAACCTCAAAGTAAATTCATTATCAAAGTGCACATATGTCACCATAAACAACCCTAAGATTCATTTTCTTGCGGGCATTCAGTAAATACAAAGGTACAATAAACCACACCCCCAGCTAAATAATTATAATAAATAAATTAGCAATCAATATCGAGAAAACGGGATGAAGAGTGCTTGAAAGTGAGTCCATAGATTGTGGAAGCAGTTCAGTGTTGGGGTAAGGGAAATTATCCCCTTTGGTTCAAGAGTCTGATGGTTGAGCAAGTACTGAGGCTCCTGTAACTCCTTCCTGATGCAAGAAGAGAGCATGTCCTGGGTGGTGGGGGTTCCCTGGTGATGGATGCTGCTTTCCTACCACAACGGTCCTTCTAGATGTGCTCAAAGGTGGGGAAGGGTTTACCCATGATGAACTGAACCCTATCCACCCCTTTCGGGAGGCTTTTTCAGTCATGGGTGTTGATGTTCCATACCTGGTTGTGATGCAGCCACTCTCCACCACACATCTATAGAAGTTTATTAAAGTTTTAGTTAACATGGCAAATCTTCACTGACTTCTAAGAAAATAGAGGTGCTGCCGTGCCTCTTAGTAATTGCACGTAAGACATGTCCTCTAAAATGATAATGCCAAAGAATTTAAAGATGTTGATTTCCTCCCCGCCCCCCCCCCCCCCATGGATCTACTGCAGTCTGGGTCGCCCAAAATACTATCTATCCCCTGATGCCCTCTCTGTGAAATGTGTGTTCTGACATTATCCCTGAAAATTTTACTCTGGGTGTAGGATTGTGAATGTTGTTTTGAAAAAATGCTAAATGGAATTCTTTGTTTTAGGGAATTCTGAAGATGTTTGTATTTTATTTATCATTTTTATTCCGTAAGTGGATCATGAAATAACACGTGGATTTCAAACTGACCTTAGGAGCCATGTGTTGTTTGTGATTGGTGTTTAATATTATTGTTAAGCTATTTATTTCATTAGATTGTTCACATTTTTATTCATTGTTTCACAGTACTGCTCATTTTGTGAATATTTATGCAACAATAGCTACTTTAGTCTTTTGTAAACTTAAATAATAAATAAATATTGTCTTATTTTCTGTGAATGAATATTTTTTCTTGTGTATTATCAGGGTCAAAATTATTTAAATCTAGCTGTGGCTTATATTTTGGATAGACTGGGTAGGCAGGTACACAACTTTTGTCTGCTTCCCAACTCCATTGGGTGATTATTAGCTCAAAGGGTGGCAGAAAGTCATTGATGGAAATGTCTGCACAGGTTGATAAGGGGGTTAAGAAGGCATATGACATGCTTGCCTTTATTAGTCGAGGCATTGCATTCAGAAGTCAGTAAGTTATGTTGCAGTTTTATAAACCTCTGGTTAGGCAGCATTGGCATACAATTCTGGTGTCTCCACCATAGGAAGGAATTTGAGGCTTTGAAGAAGGTGCAGAGGAGGTTTACCAGGATGCTGCCTGGATTAGAGAGCATGTTTTATGAGGAAAGTTTGAGTGAGCTGGGGCCTTTACTCTTTGGAGTGATGGAGGGTGAGGTGACTTGATGGAAGTGTACATGATGATAAGAGCCATATTTCAAGTGGACAGCCTGAGACTTTTTCCCAGGGTGGAAATGGCTAATATGAGAAGGTATAATTTTAAGGTAATTAAAGGAAAGTTTTGGGAGGAAGTCAAAGGTAAGTTTTTTAACACCATGGCAGGTGTGTGGAACACACTTCTAGAGGTGGTGATGGAGGCAGATACATTAGGGGCATTTAAGAGACTCAAGGCACATGGATCATAGAAAATAGAGTATTATGTGGCAGGGAAGGGCTAGATTAATCTTAGAGTAGGTTACATGTTCAGCATGGCCATAAGGCCTCTGTTGTTCTGTACTTTTTAATTCTCTATGTTCTAAGCCTGAACTAGTCCATGGGTGCTGCTTCTGACATTACCTGGTTTGTCCCTCTGGTCTTCCCATGTGTGCCTGCTACCCTACTCTCAGTAATCATTGGGGCATCTCACCAGTCAGTCAGACTCACCACTGAGCAGCTACTCATGGTTTGATTATCTTAGTCTCAGAAGACCTATAAAGTTTGTCGGATAAACCATTAAACACAGTAACTTGAAATGGAGAGCAACAACAAATGGTATATTCTACTGTGAATTACAGAAGTATTCGCACTGGCTCCTGACAGAAACCCAAGGTGCAGTCAGTCACACTGGCTTCTGAAGATTGCAGTAACAATGAGGAAAGGTATTGCTTATCCCAAGGAAAGGAGAAAGAATAATATCCCAAAGTAACTGATAGTCTTTACTATCAAGTTTTTTGCTAAAAGATTACCTTTTTAGAAATTTGAGCTTTCTGCAGGATTTTAATTTGAAACAAGTCCCAGAGAAAGAGATTGCATCAACTTTCTTGTCTTTACCTTTTGTTTAATGGTTTGGATTCAGAAACTTATTTGATTCAAATGTGAACAATGGTCGGCACTTCCTGATTTACATTATTGCTCACTTGTACTGCATTCTGATTAGTCTGTGCAACAGGCCTTCCTGTGTCAAACCACAAAGCAAATAAAACTGTTTTTTTACTTCTAGCGCACAAATGTATTTAGTATTTTCAAGGATCAGACCCACATCCTTAAACCTTCGGGAAAGCTCTGGAGAGTAAAGTGGGGAAAGCTGAAATGAAGTTCACTCAGAGGGGAAGGAAGGAAGGCTGAGGGAGGAGACAACATCCCTCAGTGCTTTATAAAACATGTTCCAGTTGTATAAGATGTTTTGAGGACGCATTTGTAATATTGTACTCAGTTTTGGTCACCCTCAAATTCAAAGGCAAATTTATTATCAAAGTATGTATATGTCACCATATACTTCCTTAAGATTAATTTTCTTGTAGGTATTTAAAGCAAACTAAAGAAATGCTATAGAAATTATGGAAAACTGACAAACGACCAATGTACAAAAGAAGACAAATAGTGCAAAATAAACAAAAAGTACCGAGAGCGTGATTTGTAGAGTCCTTGAAAGTTAGTCCATAGGTTGTGGAGTCAGTTCCGAGGAGATTTATGAAGATGCAGGTCTCAGCCTGAAACATATTCCTTTCCTTAAACACTGCTTGATCTTCTGAGTTAGAGTCACAGTACAGACACAGGCCCTTCAGTCTATCTAGTCCATGCCAAACCATTTAAACTGTCTGTTCCATTGCCCTGCACCCAGACCACAGTCTTCCATAGTACTTCCATCCAGGTACCTATCCACCATTACACGTATATTGTTATGAGGATGTTGCCAGGACTCAAGGGATTGAGTTATGGAAAGACGTTAGAGTCATAGAATCATAGGGAAGTACAGCACAGAAACAGGCCCTTCAGCCCATCTAGTCCATGCCAAAACCATTTAAATTGCCCACTCCCATCAAGCTGCATCAAGACTATAGCCCTCCATACCCCTATTATCCATGTACCTATCCAAACTTTTTTTAAACCTTGAAATCAAGCTTGCTTGAACTATTTGTGCTGGCAGCTAATTCCATACTCTCACAAACCTGAATGAAGAAATTTCCCTTCATGTTCCCCTTAAACTTTTCACCTTTCACTCTTAACCCATGACCTCTGGTTGTAGTTCCACACAACCTCAGTGGAAAAAACCTGCTTGCATTTACCCTGTCAATACCCCTCATAATTTTGTATACCTCTTATCAAATTTCCTCTACATTCCAAGGAATAAAGTTCTAACTTATTCAATCTTTTCTTATAATTTAGGTCATCCAGACCTAGCAACATCCTTGTAAGTGTTCTCTGTACTCTTTCAACTTTATTTGTATCTTTCCTGCCAGTAGGTGACCAAAACTGCCCACAATACTCCGAATTAGGCCTCTCCAACATCTTATAAATCTTCAACATAACATCCTACCTCTGTTGTACTCAATACATTGATTTATGAAAGTCAATGTGCCAAAAGCTTTCTTTACGAACCAGTCTACCTGTACATCTCTTTCAATGAATTATGCACCTCTATTCCCAGATCCCTGTGTTCTACCAAACTCCTCAGTGCCCTCCTGGTCACTGTGTAAGACCCACCCTGGCTGGTCCTACCAAACTGCAAAACCTCGCACTTATCTGTATTAAATTCAATCTGCCATTTTTCCAACTGTTGCAGATCCTTCTGAAAGCCATGAAGCCTTCCTCACTGTGCACTAGATAGTTAGTGTCATACGGAGGGCGTTGGGAACGGACCCAAATGCAAGACACAGACACTGAAGTACTAGGGAAAGTGGGACCTGGTGTTTCAGAAAGCAAGGGAGAATTGGGGAAGAAATGACACTGGACAACACACAGGCCCTGGATGAGACTAGGATACAGGGCCTGGGCTTGGACTAGACTGGGTAAGCAGGACCTGGACAACGAACTTGGACTCCAGATCCAGGCGAGGGCTGGACGTAGCAAGGCAACAGGACTGGATGTGGGGGCAGGATGCAGGACTCCAGGGCTGGACGAGGACATGAAACTCAGACTTGGTCCTGATTGAGGGAAAGCAGGAACGCAGAGCCTAGGTCAAGGGAGAGCAAAGCAGCAGCAGGGAGAGGCATAGCTGGACACGGACACTAGCCCTGGACGAGACCAGGACTCAGGGCCTAGCTACGACTTGGACTTGGACACGGACTAGAACCTCCTTGGAGCCTAGGACTTGAGCACAGGAACACAGAACAGAGCTGGGACCCCTCCTTGGGAACAGGACATAGGACCAGGACTTATACACGGACACTAAACACAGGGACACAAAGAGACAGTTCCAAGCTTAACGATGGATAGTTCCTTCTGTTGGCATGGCAAGGCTCCGGTCTCTCTCCGCCGGCTGAAGTTGACGGTGATAGAGGCAAGGACACAGGCGAGGTTGCCGGCAGGGCTACAGAGGGAAGGAAGGGGACAGTCCAGCCTCAGGGTAACAGCAAAGATGGCCTGACTTACTCAACAGAGGTAAGGACAGGAAGGGACAGATCCCACCATAGGGTAATGGAAAGGATGGCTTGACTTACCCCACAGAGGCAAGGATAGGATACCAACAAGACGAACCAGCAACCACACTCGAACCCAGGGCCACCTATATTCCAGCCCCAATATGAGAATCAGGTGCCTGTGATTGAGCCCATCTGAAACAACGGACAGCTGGAAGACCCAGAGTCCAGAGTCCACTGACCGGACCATGAACCGGAACGTGGACTTCACGGACCGGACCATGACAGTTAGATAGATAGATAGATACTTTATTGACCCCAAATGAAATTACAGTGTCACAGTAGTATTACAAGTGCACAGATATAATA
The DNA here is from genome assembly GCF_048418815.1 of Hemitrygon akajei. Taxonomy (NCBI): domain Eukaryota; kingdom Metazoa; phylum Chordata; class Chondrichthyes; order Myliobatiformes; family Dasyatidae; genus Hemitrygon; species Hemitrygon akajei. Next base: position 1,710,608 of record NC_133133.1, read on the forward strand.
TTAGAAGAGAAGCAAAAAAAAAGTTACCTTAAAAATAAGATGTACAAGACTTACAAGTGAGAGATTACAAGATTTACAAGTTTACACTGATAAGGTGGTAGTGCAAGCGTTACCATAATATTATACAGTAATGAGTGCACATTCACACCATCCAGATAGGAAGTGATGGTAGTATTGTGCAGTAATGCACAGGGTGTCTGTGATAGCAGGGTGTGGTAAACAGAGTTCTGGTAAACAGAGGTTAATAACTGTGTGACAGGAGGGGGCCATCACTTCCCTGGCTATAGGTTGACATTATAGAGCCTAATGGCCGAGGGAAAGAATGATTTCATACAGTGCTCTTTGAAGCAGCGCAGTTTTCTTAGTCTATTGCTGAAAGTGCTGCTCTGTTCAGCCAATGTGGCCGGCAGATGATGAGAAACATTGTCCAGAATTGCCAGAATTTTCTGGAGGGTTTTACCACAGCCTCCAGTATGTCAGAAAGGCCAATAGAAGCTCCAAAGACCTCATCCCTGGGAGAGGAAGGATCTTCGAAGATGGGCTACACCTGGGGACATCTTGAAAGAACGGCTGAGGGCAAAGGATTCTGGCGGGCTGTGTCAGTGTGGGTAATGGGCTTCAGTCAGTAAGAGCTGAGAATTTCTGGAAATGGGCTGAGGTGACGTCCATCGTCACTGCTACATGATCTGGAGATGGGGTTGTCAACAACATTCTTCAGAAGTCAAGAATGAGGCAAAAATCTTGTGATTACAGCGGGCTTATTAGCTGTTCATCATTGTAGGGGGTCAGACCAGGTCAGCCTACACCAGTAAAGAATTTAAAAAGGAACTTAACCACATGCTCTCCTTTTACTCTGCAAACCAGATTGAACAGGTTTGAATAAGAAATCTGTGAGCAGCTACTGCACACAAAATGGTGAAGGAACTCAAAAGGTCAGGCAGCATCTCTGGAGAGGAATAAACAGTCTACATTTTGGGCAAAGACTCCTCATCTCAACCCTAACATCGACTGTTTATCATTTCCTCAGATGCTGCCTGACCTGCAGAGTTCCTCCAGCATTTGGTGTGTGTTGTTTTGGATTTCCAGCATCTGCAGAATCTCCTGTGCTTGTGTGAACCGTGACTGATTCACATTTCAGCTCTGCAGATAAATAAATGACAGAAGTGTAGAAGCAAATAGTTACGAAAAGTTTAAAGACAAATGGTTGATTATACAAGCGCATAAGCAAGCATAAAGAAAGCTAAAACTACAAGGAAAAACACAGTAAAAACAACAACATGGATTCTAATCCAACACTGACCCTGTAGGTAATGACCTTAACAGTGGGTGGTAACTGGTTCCGTGAATCTCCCAAATCTGACAGGGCCAGCAGGCACAGGACACCAGCGTCTGCAGATTCCCCCCACAACCCCACATCATGCTGACTTGGTCCTTCTCTGGTTTCAGGTCTAAATCCTGGAACTCAGACCCTCCCCAACCCCCACACTGCACTTCGTCACTCACCTCACCAGAAGCAGCAGCTCCCCACAGCCTATCCAAAGGAGATCTGCAATGGGGAACAAGCCTCAGCACATGAAGTCATAGAGTCATAGAACACTACAGCACAGAAATAATCTCATCTAGTCCGTGCCAAACTATTAATCTGCCCAGTTCCATCAACCTGACCATAACACTCCTACCCATATACTGTACCTATCCACATTCCTCTTCAATGGTGAAATCAAACCTGTATGCAATACATGTACTGGCTGCTCATCCACACTCACACCACTCTCTGAGTGAAGATGTTCCCCTCAACTTCCCTTTAAACTTTCACCTTTCATCCTTAACCCATGACCTCTAGTTGTAGTCCCACCAAACCTCAGTGGAACAAATCTGCTTGCATTTACCCTATCTACACCACTCAATTTTGTATACCTCTAGCAATCTGCCCTTAAGAATTTCAATGAAACACAGATTCCTGATTGTGAAATTATATCCCATTATTGGAATCTTCCCTTTCTTTTCCCTCTCCAATAGCACCAACCACCCCCCACACACACACAGACACGCACCTCCTGGAAACCCCCCATAGTAACAAGGGGTTTTTACACACATCTCGGGACTCCCCAGCCCCCACAACCTCATCCGACATCAGAGAGGGTGTTAGTGCAGAAGAAGTGTACAGACAGAGGTTTGTAGATGCAGTGGAGAACATAAGAGCAAGGATGAAATGCTAAGGCTCTGTAAGGCATTGGTCAGACCGTGCTTGGAGAATGGTGAGCAGTTTGGGGCCCCTTACCTAAGAAAAGATGAGCTGGCATTGCAGAGGGTCAAGAGCAGATCCACGAGAATTATTCCAGGAATAAAAGGGTTAACGTATGAAGAGCATTTGATGACTCTAGGCCTATACTCACTTGAATTTAGAAGATTGGTGGGGGGGGGGGGGGTTGGAATTGGATCTCATTGAAACCTATCAAATATAGAAAGGCCTTGATAAAGTGGATGTGGAGAGGATGTTTCTGAAAGTGGGGGAGTCTAGGACCAAAGGACACAGCCTCAGAATAGAGGGACATCCATTTAGAACAGAGATGAATAATTTCTTTAGCCAGAGCATGGTGAACCTGTGGAATTCATTACCACAGGCAGTTGTGCAGTCCTAGACACTGAGTATATTTAAAGTGGAGGTTGATAGGTTCTTAATTTGTCAGGGTGTCAAAGGTTACAAGAAGTTAGGGAAATGGGGTTGAGAGGGATAATCAATTAGTCCTAATGGAATGGTGGAGCAGACTTGATGGGCTGAATGGCCTCATTAAGCTCCTATGTCTTATGGTCTAATGTTCCCAGGACTTGGTGTGTGCCATCATGGCATCTGAAAACATATTCAACTCAGTGGGAAGTGGAGTTCATTCTGGGTGGATATGGGGCCCAAACAGCTGAATCAGGCTGAAGTATCAGCAAAGACTGACAAAGTTAAACTTTGCAAATTCTCTGAGAACTTAACATTTTCGTTGGAAACTGTGCGTGGAAAAGGTATTTAATACTATCACCCACTTACAAATTCCACCGTACCTACATTCTAACCAGCTGAGCTGGCTCTTTATTCCTCTCCTTCACATATTATCATGAACAATTTTACAATCATACTTTCCTGAACAGCTCTCCAGTGGAAAATGCAGATTGACAATGTACTCAGAGAACTTCTGCATCGAGCTCCCTCCCATCGGCCCAGAGAGCAACAACAAACATTTTTTAGAGTAAATGTCACCAGTCAGATATGTACCTGATGCAAAAAGATCAACATGAATGATTACATGCCATTTCCATAGTTACACCTCTGTGTGATGCTAAAGCCCCCACAGTGTGTGGGAGAGAGATTCAGGATTACTTTTTGTACAACCTGAGAATGCTGAGGTATTCTGCCCCTCCAGTGACTCAAGGTGCAGGGCTGTTCTAAAAAACCACACTGTAAGACCATAAGACATAGAAGCAAATTAGGCCATTTGGCCCATCAAGTCTGCTCTGTCATCCATCATAGCTGATTTATTATCTCCCTTAACCCCATTTTCCTGCCTTGTCCCCATAAATTTTGATGCCCTGACTAATCAAGAACCTATCAATCTCTGCCTTAAATATACCCAATGACTAGGCCTCCACAGCAACAAGTTCCACAGATTCACCCTTCTCTGGCCAAAGAAGTTCCTCTGCAACCGTAATAAATGGATACTGAGGATGTGCCCTCTGGACTTAGACGCATTCCCTATGGGAAATCGATCTCGGCCTTTCAGTATATGATAGGCTTCAGTGAGATCCCCTCTCATTGTTTTGAACTCCAGAGAGTACAGGCCCAGAGCCATCAAACACTCCTCATATGTTAACCCTTTCATTTCTGGGATCATTCTCATGGACCTTCTCTGTACCCTTTCCAATGCCAGCGTATCTTTTCTTAGATAATGAGCCCAAATCTGCTGAAAATACTCAATGCATCTGTCCAATGCCTTATAAAACCTTAAGCCTCTAGCTGGAAGATAATGAATCTGTGGAATTCATTGTCACAGACAGCTCACACACTCACCACACTCTGCATGAAAAACTTATGCTGACATCTCCTCGGTACCTATTTCCAAGCACCTTTAAACTGTGGCCTCTTGTGCTAGCCGTCTGATTCAGTTGTCGCAGCTTTGAGGCCTCTTGTGTTAGCCGTCTGATTCAGTTGTCGCAGCTTTGAGGCCTCTTGTGTTAGCCATCTGATTCAGTTGTCGCAGCTTTGAGGCCTCTTGTGTTAGCCGTCTGATTCAGTTGTCGCAGCTTTGAGGCCTCTTGTGTTAGCCATCTGATTCAGTTGTCGCAGCTTTGATACTTCAGGTCAATGGAACTAAATCACAGACAAAATGGATGGGGTTCAGAATGAACTCACCGGATGAACCAATGAGGCCTACAACGTTGATCAGGTCCGGGTGGATATGAACAGCTTACAGAAAGAGTCTGCCGGTGTCCCAGAAAACATGAGGAGGTTAGAAAGAAGCCAAATAAACACTGGTGGGTGGAGGGGTGATGGGGAGTCGGCAGCAAAGAGGCTAGCATTGAGTAGAGAGACAAATGGCTTGCCTCCCTACTGGAAGTTCTGTGCATGAGTTCTGAGGGACCTCCAACATATCAAATGAGGGATGGAAGTGGTCAACCGCTGTGAGGAGGCTCAGGGCCTCAGAGTCTGAGTGGAGAAGTCTTACAGGGGAAAGCTTTATTACAAACAGAGGGGTGGATATCTGGAACTCGCTGCCTGACTCAGATATACTCTCTATGTTTAAGAGGCATTCAAGCCAACAGACTTAAATATATAGAAGGTGTAGATGGGTAAAAGGTCAGTATGAATGTGATGGGCCAAAGAGCCTGTTTCTGTGCCAAATGGCTATGAAAGACTACAATCCATGGATGGTCAGGATAACTAAACCTCAAGGAGAGGGGGTTTAAACTCATATGGTAGGGGATGGAAACCAGTATGTTAGAGCTGAGGATGAGCCAGAAGGTTTACAAGTAGATGATGTAATATGTAATATGAACGGAAAAAAGGACAAGTCAATGATTGCGTACAACTGCAAACAGAACAAAGAGTTAAAGTTGTACCACAGTGTACCAAAAGGCTGAAAGAAGGCCATAGTTAGGAGCTTAACATCAAAGGATATACTTTGTATCGAAAGGACAGGCAGGAAGTCATAGGTGGTGATGTGGCTTTGTTGGTAAGAGATGGAATTACATCCTTAGAAAGAGGTAACATAGGGTGCTGAATCTTTGTGGGTAGAGTTACAGTAATCATATATAGGCCTCCAAATAGTAGCAAAGATGTGGGGTTGAGATTACAAAGGGAGCTGGAAACGGCATGTAATAAGGGTAACATCACAATTATAATGGGGGGTTTTCAATATGTAAGGAGATTGGGAAAATTAGGTTGGTGTAGGATCATAAGAGAGAGAAATTGTTGAATGCCTGTGAGATGCTTTTTAGAGCAATTTGAGCTTGAGCCTACTCGGGGAAAGGCGATCTTAGATTGAGTGTTGTGTAATTACACAGATTTTATTGGGAAGCTTAATGTAAAGGAACCCTTAGGAGACAGTGATCATAATAATGATGGAATTCATACTGCAATTTGAGAAGGAGAAGCATAAGTCACATGTATTAGTATCACAATTAAATAAAGGGAATTACAGAGCCATGAGAGAGGAACTCGCACAAGTGAATTGGAGGAGGATACCGGCAGGGGTGACAACAGAGCAGAAGTGCCTGAAGTTTCTGGGAATAGTCCACAAGGCGCCAAATAGATATGTCCCACTGAAGACGTTGTTCTCAAATGACAGGTAGGCAACCATGGCTGATGGGAAGTTAAGGACTGCATAAAAGCCAAGGGAAGGGCAAATAATGTAGCAAGAGGGAGTGAGAAGTTGATATTGAACTGGTAAATTATGCTGGTGAGGTAGTAATGGGGGAGAAAGAAATGACAGATGAACTTAATGAATACTTTGCTTCAGTCTTTACTGTGGAAGACACTAACTGTATGCCAGACGTCCATGAGTGTCGGGGGCAGGAGTGAGTACCATTAATGCATAAGATGATGAGGGCATTGATGGTGTGGATAGTCAGAGGCTTTTTCCCAGGGCTGAAATGGCTAGCATAAGAGGGCACAGTTTTAATGTGCTTGGAAATAGGTACAGAGGAGATGTCAGGAATAAGTTTTTTACACAAGAGAGTGATGAGTGTGTGAAATGGGCTGTCGGCGACAGTGGTGGAGGTGAATACGAAAGGGTCTTTTAAGAGATTCCTGGATAGGTACATGGAGCTCACAAAAATAGAGGGCTATGGGTAACCCTAGGTAATTTCTAAAGTAAGTACATGTTCAGCACAGCTTTGTGAGCTGAAGGGCCTGTATTGTGCTGTAGATTTTCTATGTTTCTATGTCTATTGATATTACAAAGGAAAAAGTGCAAGGCAAACTCAAAGTTCTTAAGGTAAATAAGTCATCTGGATCAAATGGACTATGTCCTAAGTCCTGAGAGAGGTTGCTGAAGAGATAGCAGATGCATTGGTCCTGATCTTTCAAAAGTCACTTGATTCTGGCATGGTCCTGGAGGACTGGAAAATTGCAAATGTCACTCCACTCTTTAAGAAAGGAGGAAGACAAAAGAGAGGAAATTATAGGCCAGTTAGCCAAATCTCAGTGGTTGGGAAAGTGTTGGTGTCTATTATTAAGGATGAAGTTTTGGGGTACCTGCAGACTAATGATAAAATAAGTCAAAGTCATCATGGTTTCTGTAAAGGGAAATCTTGCCTGACAAATGTATTGGAATTCTTCAAAATAACAGGCAGGTAGACAAAAGAGAGGGAGTGGATGTCATTTAGAAACATAGAAACATAGAAAACATATAGGCCCTTCGGTCCACAAAGCTGTGCCGAACATATCCTTACCTTAGAACTACCTAGGCTTTAGCCATAGGCCTCTATTTTTCTAAGCTCCACGTAGCCATTCAGGAGTCTCTTAAAAGACCCTATTGTATCCACCTCCATCACCATTGCCGGTAGCCCATTCCACGCACTCACCACTCCGCACAAAAAACTTACCCCTGACAACTCCTCTGTACCTACTTCCAAGCACCTTAAAACTATGCCCTCTCATGCTAGCCATTTCAGCCCTGGGGAAAAGCCTCTGACTATCCACACGATCAATGCCTCTCATTATCTTGTACACCTCTATCAGGTCACCTCTCATCCTCCGTCGCTCCAAGGAGAAAAGGCCAAGTTCGTTCAACCTGTTCTCATAAGACATGCTCCCCAAACCAGCCAACATCCTTGTAAATCTCCTCTGCACCCTTTCTATGGTTTCCACATCCTTCCTGTAATGATAGATAGATAGATAGATAGATAGATAGATAGATACTTTATTCATCCCCATGGGGAAATTCAACTTTTTTTCCAATGTCCCATAAACTTGTTGAGGCAACCAGAACTGAGCATAGTACTCCAAGTGGGGTCTGACCAGGATCCTATATAGCTGCAACATTTCCTCTTGGCTCTTAAACTCAATCCCACGATTGATGAAGGGCAATGCACCGTATGCCTTCTTAACCACAGAGTTTTGAGTGTCCTATGGACTCGGACCCCAAGATCCCTCTGATCCTCCACTCTGCCAAGAGTCTTACCATTAATACTATATTCTGCCATCATATTTGACCTACCAAAATGAACCACTTCACACTTATCTGGGTTGAACTCCATCTGCCACTTCTCATTTCAGTTTTGCATCCTATCCATGTCCTGTTGTAACATTTGACAGCCCTCTACACTATCCACAACACCTCCAACCTTTGCGTCATCAGCAAATTTACTAACCCATCCCTCCACTTCCTCATCCAGATCATTTATAAAAATCACAAAGAGTAGGGCTCCCAGAACAGATCCCTGAGGCACACCACTGGTCACCAACCTCCATGCAGAATATGACCCACCTACAACCACTCTTTGCCTTCTGTGAGCAAGCCAGTTCTGGATCCACAAAGCAATGCCCCTTTGGATCCCATGCCTCCTTACTTTCTCAATAAGCCCTGCATGGGGTACCTTATCAAATGCTTTGCTGAAATCCATATACACTATATCTACTGTTCTTCCTTCATCAATGTGTTTAGTCACATCCTCAAAAAATTCAATCAGGCTTGTAAGGCACGACCTATCTTTGACAAAGCCATGCTGACTATTCCTAATCATATTATGCCTCTCCAAGTGTTCATAAATCCTGCCTCTCAGGATCTTTTCTATCAACCTACCAACCACTGAAGTAAGCCTCACTGGTCTATAATTTCCTGGGCTATCTCTACTCCCTTTCTTGAATAAAGGAACAACATCCGCAACCCTCCAATCCTCTGGAACCTCTCCCATCCTCATTGATGATGCAAAGATCATTGCCAGAGGCACAGCAATTGCCTCCCTCGCATCCCACAGTAGTTAGGATACATCCCGTCCAGTCCCGGTGACTTATCCAACCTGATGCTTCCCAAAAGCTCCAGCACATTCTCTTTCTTAATATCTACATGCTCAAGGTTTTCAGTCCACTGCAAGTCATCCCTACAATCGCCAAGATCCTTTTCCATAGTGAATACTGAAGCAAAGTATTCATTAAGTACCTTTGCTATTTCTTCTGGTTCCATACACACTTTTCCATTGTCACACTTGATTGGTCCTACTCTCTCACGTCTTATCCTCTTGCTCTTCACATACTTGTAGAATGCCTTGGGGTTTTCCCTAATCCTGCTTGCCAAGGCTTTCTGATGGCCACTTCTGGCTCTCCTAATTTCATTCTTAAGATCCTTCCTGCTAGCCTTATAATCTTCTAGATTCATATCATTACCTAGTTTTTGAACCTTTCGTAAGCTCTTCTTTTCTTCTTGACTTACAACAGCCTTTGTACACCACTGATCTTGTACCCTACCATCCTTTCCAAGTCTCATTGGAACGTACCTACTCATTGGAACCCCACGTAAATATCCCCGAACATTTGCCACATTTCCTCTGTACGTTTCCCTGAGAACATCTGCTTCCAATTTATGCTTCCAAGTTCCTGCCTGATAGCCTCGTATTTCCCCTTACTCCAATTAAGCGTTTTCCTAACTTGTCTGTTCCTATCCCTCTCCAATGCAATGTACAATTTACTTAGATTTGCAGAAGGTATTTGATAAGGTGCTTCACACGAGGCTGCTTAACAAGATAAAATCCAATGCTGTTACAGGAAAGACACTGGCATGGACAGAGGAATGGCTGACAGGCAGGAGGCAGCGAGTGGGAATAAAAGGGGCCTTTTCTGGTTGGCTTCCAGTGACTAGTGGTGTTCCTCGGTGGTCAGCATTGGGACCACTACTTTTCACATTGTTTGTCAATGATGTTGATAGTGGAATTGATGACTTTATGACAAAGTTTGCAAATGATAGAAAGATAGGTGGAGGGGTAGGTAGTGCTGAGGAAGGAATGCTATTGCAGCAGGACTTGAGATAAGTTGGAAGAATGGGCAAAAAAGTGGCAGATGGAATACAGTGTTGGGAAATATATGATAATGCATTTTGGTAAAAGGAACAATAGTGCGGACTAAAGGGGAGAAAATTCAAACATCAGAAGTGCAGAGGGATTTAGGAGTCCTTGTGCAAGACTCCCAGAAGGTTAATTCAGAGGTTGAATCTGTGGTAAGGAAGGCAAATGCAATGTTGGCATTTATTTCAAGGGAAATAGAACATAAAAACAAGCAGATAATGATGAGCCTTTATAAGAATATTTTTAGCCGAAGAGTGGTGAATCTGTGGAATGCTCTGGTTCAGATTATGGGTGAGGATAAGTCTGTGGATATATTTAAAGTGGAAGTTGATAGATTCCTGATTGGTTGGGGCATCAAGGGATATGGTGAGTGGGCAGGTGTCTGGGGTTGAGTGGGATCTGGAATCAGCCATGATGGAATGGTTGAGTGGACCTGATGTGCTGAACGGCTTAATTCTGCTCTTTTGCCTTATGGTCTTAGGGTCTAATTGTTGGTGTGGCTGTTGTGTTGACTGAGACAAAATCAACCTAAAATATTTTACAGTTTTCCCTCATGAACGCGGTGAAAGAATTCCTGCAGTAATATTAGACTGATGGTCATCTCTGGCCCAATATCTGTTCTCAGAGACAAGGATTCTGAGACAGAAGACAGAGAGGACGGGTCTAAAAATGGCCACATCCCATCTTCTACATCTCAATCTGATCATTGCTTGCTGGAGGAATTGGCAGGTCAGGCAACATCTGTAGAGACAGACAGATGGGCAATGTTTGGAGCTGAAACATTTTCATCTCTCATTATCAGTTTATTTCATTGGAGCTGGAGGACAGGAAGAACTCACTGCCCTCTCCTCTCCCCATCTATTCTCCTCACCCCCTCCTCCTCCCATTCCTGCTGTTTGCCTCCTTGCTGCCGAACGCTCTGCTCTGGAATCAGTAACCTGTGATCATCAATCAACAGTCATAGTACTTCAACCTGAATCTTCCCCAGTGTTTCTCCCTCTACTGATGCTGCCTGGCCTGTTGAGTGTTTACAGTACTCTCTCCCACATTTAGCCCACACTGATGAGCTGTGTCAATCTGCAGCCCTCGTGAGTGGGTCTGAGAGAGGCTCAGCTCGTACCTGTCAGATGACGATGGTCCCAATGTACCAGTGGCCTCTTCCAAGAACCTCTACAATTTGCACCTCATGAGCTCATTTCTCTGTGTGAGTCAGGCAGCAGAGAGTGATTTCATTTCTCAAGTGTGGCAATGGGACATACAGTTATTCAGCAGAAACAACTCCCTGGCTCTTGTGCATGTTTCATAATTCTCATGCTAGCTCAGAATTCATTTCATGCAACACCAGACTGCAGGATCAGACCACAAGCACAGAAACTTCATATCAAAACTTTTCTGGGTTAAACCCCTCTCTCACCTGCAACTGAGCCGAGGACTGAGGAGAACCAGACATCTCCCTCCTCAGGACTAACTCCGTTAGCCCCTCCTCCGTTAGTCCTGATGAAGTGTCTCGGCCCGAAACGTTGACAGTGCTTCTCCTTATAGATGTTGCCTGGCCTGCTGTGTTCTACCAGAATTTTGTGTGTGTTGTATCTCCCTCCTCAATCCCCCCAGTCTCCTGTCCCGCTATACACTGTCCCCAATCTCCCATGCCCCTGCACACTGTCCTCAATCTCCCATGCCACTGCACACTGTCCCCCAGTCTCCTGTCCCGCTGTACACTGTCCCCAATCTCCCATGCCCCTGCACACTGCCCCCCAGTCTCCTGTCCCGCTGTACACTGTCCCCAATCTCCCATGCCCCTGCACACGGTCCCCAATCTCCCTTCCCCCTGTACACTGCCCCCAATCTCCCATGCCCCTGCACACTGTCCCCAATCTCCCATCCCCCTGCACACTGTCCCCAATCTCCCATCCCCCTGCACACTGCCCCCAATCTCCCATACCCCTGCACACTGCCCCCAATCTCCCATACCCATGCACACTGTCCCCAATCTCCCATCCCCATGTACACTGCCCCCAATCTCCCATCCCCCTGCACACTGCCCCCCAGTCTCAGTCCCGCTGTACACTGCCCCCAATCTCCCATCCCCCGGCACACTGCCCCCCAGTCTCAGTCCCGCTGTACACTGTCCCCAATCTCCCATCCACCTGTACACTGCCCCCAATCTCCCATACCCCTGCACACTGTCCCCAATCTCCCGTCCCCCTGTACACTGTCCCCAATCTCCCTTCCCCCTGTACACTGTCCCCAATCTCCCATCCCCCTGTACACTGCCCCCAATCTCCCGTCCCCCGGCACACTGTTCCCAATCTCCCATCCACCTGTACACTGCCCCCAAACTCCCATACCCCTGCACACTGTCCCCAATCTCCCGTCCCCCTGTACACTGTCCCCAATCTCCCATGCCCCTGCACACTGTCCCCAATCTCCCGTCCCCCTGTACACTGTCCCCAATCTCCCTTCCCCCTGTACACTGTCCCCAATCTCCCATGCCCCTGCACACTGCCCCCAATCTCCCTTCCCCCTGCACACTGCCCCCAATCTCCCATCCCCCTGCACACTGTCCCCAATCTCCCATCCCCCTGCACACTGTCCCCCAGTCTCCTGTCCCACTGTACACTGACCCCAGTCTCCCATGCCCCCGCACACTGCCCCCAATCTCCCATGCCCCTGTACACTGCCCCCAGTCTCCTGTTCCGCTGCACACTGCCCCCCAGTCTCCTGTCCCGCTGTACACTGCCCCCAGTCTCCCATGCCCCTGCACACTGCCCCCCAGTCTCCTGTCCCGCTGTACACTGCCCCCAGTCTCCCATTCCCCTGCACACTGCCCCCCAGTCTCTTGTCCTGCTGTAAACTGTCCCCAATCTCCCATGCCCCTGCACACTGTCCCCAATCTCCCATCCCCCTGTACACTGCCCCCAATCTCCCATCCACCTGTACACTGCCCCCAATCTCCCATACCCCTGCACACTGTCCCCAATCTCCCATACCCCTGCACACTGTCCCCAATCTCCCATCCCCATGTACACTGCCCCCAATCTCCCATCCCCCTGCACACTGCCCCCGAGTCTCAGTCCCGCTGTACACTGCCCCCAATCTCCCATCCCCCGGCACACTGTCCCCAATCTCCCATCCACCTGTACACTGCCCCCAATCTCCCATACCCCTGCACACTGTCCCCAATCTCCCGTCCCCCTGTACACTGTCCCCAATCTCCCTTCCCCCTGTACACTGTCCCCAATCTCCCATCCCCCTGTACACTGCCCCCAATCTCCCGTCCCCCGGCACACTGTCCCCAATCTCCCATCCCCCTGTACACTGCCCCCAATCTCCCGTCCCCCTGCACACTGCCCCCAATCTCCCATGCCCCTGCACACTGTCCCCAATCTCCCATCCCCCTGCACACTGTCCCCAATCTCCCATGCCCCTGCACACTGTCCCCAATCTCCCATCCCCCTGCACACTGTCCCCAATCTCCCATGCCCCTGCACACTGCCCCAATCTCCCATCCCCCTGTACACTGCCCCCAATCTCCCATGCCCCTGCACACTGCCCCCAATCTCCCATCCCCCTGCACACTGTCCCCAATCTCCCATCCCCCTGTACACTGCCCCCAATCTCCCATGCCCCTGCACACTGTCGCCAATCTCCCATCCCCCTGCACACTGCCCCCAATCTCCCATGCCCCTGCACACTGTCCCCAATCTCCCATCCCCCTGCACACTGTCCCCAATCTCCCATGCCCCTGCACACTGTCCCCAATCTCCCATCCCCCTGCACACTGTCCCCAATCTCCCATCCCCCTGCACACTGTCCCCAATCTCCCATCCCCCTGCACACTGTCCCCAATCTCCCATGCCCCTGCACACTGCCCCCAATCTCCCATCCCCCTGCACACTGTCCCGAATCTCCCATGCCCCTGCACACTGCCCCCAATCTCCCATCCCCCTGCACACTGTCCCCAATCTCCCATGCCCCTGCACACTGCCCCCAATCTCCCATCCCCCTGCACACTGTCCCGAATCTCCCATGCCCCTGCACACTGCCCCCCAGTCTCCTGTACCGCTGTACACTGTCCCCAATCTCCCATGCCCCCGCACACTGCCCCCAATCTCCCATGCCCCTGTACACTGCCCCCAGTCTCCCATGCCCCTGCACACTGTCCCCAATCTCCCATCCCCCTGCACACTGCCCCCCAGTCTCCTGTCCCACTGTACACTGCCCCCAATCTCCCATGCCCCCGCACACTGCCCCCAATCTCCCATGCCCCTGTACACTGCCCCCAGTCTCCCATGCCCCTGCACACTGCCCCCCAGTCTCCTGTCCCGCTGTACACTGCCCCCAGTCTCCCATCCACCTGTACACTGCCCCCAATCTCCCATACCCCTGCACACTGTCCCCAATCTCCCGTCCCCCTGTACACTGTCCCCAATCTCCCTTCCCCCTGTACACTGTCCCCAAGCTCCCATCCCCCTGTACACTGCCCCCAATCTCCCATCCCCCTGCACACTGTCCCCAATCTCCCATCCCCCTGCACACTGTCCCCAATCTCCCATCCCCCTGCACACTGTCCCCAATCTCCCATCCCCCTGTACACTGCCCCCAATCTCCCATCCCCCTGCACACTGTCCCCAATCTCCCATCCCCCTGCACACTGTCCCCAATCTCCCATCCCCCTGCACACTGTCCCCAATCTCCCATACCCCTGCACACTGTCCCCAATCTCCCATCCCCCTGTACACTGCCCCCAATCTCCCATCCCCCTGTACACTGCCCCCAATCTCCCATCCCGCTGTACACTGCCCCCAATCTCCCATCCACCTGTACACTGCCCCCAATCTCCCAACCCCCTGCACACTGCCCCCAATCTCCCATACCCCTGCACACTGTCCCCAATCTCCCATCCACCTGTACACTGTCCCCAATCTCCCATCCCCCTGCACACTGTCCCCAATCTCCCATGCCCCCGCACACTGCCCCCAATCTCCCATCCCCCTGCGCACTGTCCCCAATCTCCCATGCCCCTGCACACTGCCCCCCAGTCTCCTGTCCCGCTGTACACTGCCCCCAGTCTCCCATGCCTCTGCACACTGCCCCAATCTCCCATGCCCCTGCACACTGCCCCCCCAGTCTCGTCCCGCTGTACACTGCCCCCAGTCTCCCATGCCCCTGCACACTGAACCCCAGTCTCCTGTCCCGCTGTACACTGCCCCCAGTCTCCCATTCCCCTGCACACTGTCCCCAATCTCCCATGCCCCTGCACACTGTCCCCAATCTCCCATCCCCCTGCACACTGTCCCCAATCTCCCATCCCCCTGTACACTGCCCCCCAGTCTCCCATGCCCCTGCACACTGTCCCCAATCTCCCATCCCCCTGCACACTGCACCCCAGTCTCCTGTCCCGCTGTACACGGCCCCCAGTCTCCCATCCCCCTGCACACTGTCCCCAATCTCCCATCCCCATGTACACTGTCCCCAATCTCCCATCCACCTGTACACTGTCCCCAATCTCCCATGCCCCTGCACACTGTCCCCAATCTCCCATGCCCCTGCACACTGTCCCCAATCTCCCATCCCCCTGCACACTGTCCCCAATCTCCCATCCCCCTGCACACTGCCCCCAATCTCCCATCCCCCTGCACACTGTTCCCAATCTCCCATGCCCCTGCACACTGTCCCCAATCTCCCATCCCCCTGCACACTGTCCCCAATCTCCCATCCCCCTGCACACTGTCCCCAATCTCCCATCCCCCTGCACACTGCCCCCAATCTCCCATACCCCTGTACACTGCCCCCAATCTCCCATCCCCCTGCACACTGTCCCCAATCTCCCTTCCCCCTGTACACTGCCCCCAATCTCCCATGCCCCTGCACACTGTCCCCAATCTCCCATCCCCCTGCACACTGTCCCCAATCTCCCATCCCCTGTACACTGCCCCCCAGTCTCCCATGCCCCTGCACACTGTCCCCAATCTCCCATCCCCCTGCACACTGCACCCCAGTCTCCTGTCCCGCTGTACACGGCCCCCAGTCTCCCATGCCCCTGCACACTGCCCCCAATCTCCCATGCCCCTGCACACTGTCCCCAATCTCCCATCCCCCTGTACACTGCCCCCAATCTCCCATGCCCCTGCACACTGCCCCCAATCTCCCATGCCCCTGTACACTGCCCCCAGTCTCCCGTGCCCCTGCACACTGCCCCCCAGTCTCCTGTTCCGCTGTACACTGCCCCCAGTCTCCTGTCCCGCTGTACACTGCCCCCAGTCTCCCATGCCCCTGTACACTGCCCCCAGTCTCCCGTGCCCCTGCACACTGCACCCCAGTCTCCTGTTCCGCTGTACACTGCCCCCAGTCTCCTGTTCCGCTGTACACTGCCCCCAGTCTCCTGTTCTGCTGTACACTGCACCCCAGTCTCCCGTGCCCCTGCACACTGCACCCCAGTCTCCTGTCCCGCTGAACACTGCCCCCCCAGTCTCCTGACGCGCTGTACACTGCACCCCAGTCTCCCGTGCCCCTGCACACTGCACCCCAGTCTCCTGTCCCGCTGAACACTGCCCCCCCAGTCTCCTGACGCGCTGTACACTGCCCCCAGTCTCCCATGCCCCTGCACACTGCCCCCCAGTCTCTTGTCCCGCTGTACACTGCCCCCAGTCTCCCATGCCTCTGTACACTGCCCCCCAGTCTCCCGTGCCCCTGTACACTGCCCCCAGTCTCCCGTGCCCCTGCACACTGCCCCCAGTCTCCTGTTCCGCTGTACACTGCCCCCAGTCTCCCGTGCCCCTGCACACTGCCCCCAGTCTCCCGTGCCCCTGCACACTGCCCCCAGTCTCCTGTTCCGCTGCACACTGCC
The DNA here is from genome assembly GCF_048418815.1 of Hemitrygon akajei. Taxonomy (NCBI): domain Eukaryota; kingdom Metazoa; phylum Chordata; class Chondrichthyes; order Myliobatiformes; family Dasyatidae; genus Hemitrygon; species Hemitrygon akajei. The sequence goes on from NC_133133.1 coordinate 1,727,001, forward strand.
CCCCAGTCTCTTGTCCCGCTGTACACTGCCCCCAGTCTCCCGTGCCCCTGCACACTGCCCCCAGTCTCCCGTGCCCCTGCACACTGCACCCCAGTCTCCTGTTCCGCTGTACACTGCCCCCAATCTCCCATGCCCCTGTACACTGCCCCCAGTCTCCCGTGCCCCTGCACACTGCCCCCAGTCTCCTGTTCCGCTGTACACTGCCCCCAGACTCCCATGCCCCTGCACACTGCCCCCCAGTCTCCTGTTCCGCTGTACACTGCACCCCAGTCTCCCATGCCCCTGCACACTGCCCCCAATCTCCCATGCCCCTGCACACTGCCCCCTAGTCTCCTGTCCCGCTGTACACTGCCCCCCCAGTCTCCTGTCCCGCTGTACACTGCCCCCAGTCTCCCATGCCCCTGCACACTGCACCCCAGTCTCCTGTCCCGCTGTACACTGCCCCCAGTCTCCCATGCCCCTGCACACAGCACCCCCAGTCCCTTGTCCCGCTGTACACTGCCCCCAATCTCCCATGCCCCTGCACACTGCCCCCAATCTCCCATGCCCCTGCACACTGCCCCCAGTCTCCCATGCCTCTGCACACTGCCCCAATCTCCCATGCCCCTGCACACTGCCCCCCCAGTCTCCTGTCCCGCTGTACACTTCCCCCAGTCTCCCATGCCCCTGCACACTGCACCCCAGTCTCCTGTCCCGCTGTACACTGACCCCAGTCTCCCATTCCCCTGCACACTGCCCCCCCAGTCTCTTGTCCTGCTGTACACTGTCCCCAATCTCCCATGCCCCTGCACACTGTCCCCAATCTCCCATCCCCCTGCACACTGTCCCCAATCTCCCTTCCCCCTGTACACTGCCCCCCAGTCTCCCATGCCCCTGCACACTGTCCCCAATCTCCCATCCCCCTGCACACTGCCCCCCAGTCTCCTGTCCCGCTGTACACTGCCCCCAATCTCCCATGCCCCTGCACACTGTCCCCAATCTCCCATGCCCCTGCACACTGCCCCCAGTCTCCCATGCCTCTGCACACTGCCCCAATCTCCCATGCCCCTGCACACTGCCCCCCCAGTCTCCTGTCCCGCTGTACACTGCCCCCAGTCTCCCATGCCCCTGCACACTGCCCCCCAGTCTCTTGTCCCGCTGTACACTGCCCCCAATCTCCCATGCCCCTGCACACTGTCCCCAATCTCCCATCCCCCTGTACACTGCCCCCAATCTCCCATGCCCCTGCACACTGTCCCCAATCTCCCATGCCCCTGCACACTGTCCCCAATCTCCCTTCCCCCTGCACACTGTCCCCAATCTCCCATCCCCCTGTACACTGCCCCCAATCTCCCATCCCCCTGCACACTGTCCCCAATCTCCCATCCCCCTGCACACTGTCCCCAATCTCCCATGCCCCTGCACACTGTCCCCAATCTCCCTTCCCCCTGTACACTGCCCCCAATCTCCCATGCCCCTGCACACTGTCCCCAATCTCCCATGCCCCTGTACACTGCCCCCAATCTCCCATACCCCTGCACACTGTCCCCCAGTCTCCCATGCCCCTGTACACTGCCCCCAATCTCCCATGCCCCTGCACACTGTCCCCAATCTCCCATGCCCCTGTACACTGCCCCCAATCTCCCATACCCCTGCACACTGTCCCCAATCTCCCATGCCCCTGCACACTGCCCCCCAGTCTCCTGTCCCGCTGTACACTGTCCCCCAATCTCCCATTCCCCTGCACACTGTCCCCAATCTCCCATACCCCTGCACACTGTCCCCAATCTCCCATCCCCCTGTACACTGCCCCCAATCTCCCATCCCCCTGCACACTGTCCCCAATCTCCCATGCCCCTGCACACTGTCCCCAATCTCCCATCCCCCTGTACACTGCCCCCCAGTCTCCCATCCCCCTGCACACTGTCCCCAATCTCCCTTCCCCCTGTACACTGCCCCCAATCTCCCATGCCCCTGCACACTGTCCCCAATCTCCCATCCCCCTGCACACTGTCCCCAATCTCCCTTCCCCCTGCACACTGCCCCCCCAGTCTCCTGTCCCCCTGTACACTGCCCCCAATCTCCCATGCCCCTGCACACTGCCCCCAATCTCCCATGCCCCTGTACACTGCCCCCAGTCTCCCATGCCCCTGCACACTGCCCCTCAGTCTCCTGTTCCGCTGTACACTGCCCCCAGTCTCCCATGCCCCTGCACTCTGCAACCCAGTCTCCTGTTCCGCTGTACACTGCCCCCAGTCTCCCATGCCCCTGTACACTGCCCCCAGTCTCCCGTGCCCCTGCACACTGCACCCCAGTCTCCTGTCCCACTGTACACTGCCCCCCATCTCCTGTCCCGCTGTACACTGCCACCAGTCTCCCATGCCCCTGCACACTGCACCCCAGTCTCCTGTCCCGCTGTACACTGCCCCCAGTCTCCCATGCCCCTGTACACTGCCCCCAGTCTCCCCTGCCCCTGCACACTGCCCCCAGTCTCCTGTTCCGCTGTACACTGCCCCCAGTCTCCCATGCCCCTGCACACTGCCCCCCAGTCTCCTGTTCCGCTGTACACTGCACCCCAGTCTCCCATGCCCCTGCACACTGCCCACCAGTCTCCTGTCCCGCTGTACACTGCCCCCCCAGTCTCCTGTCCCGCTGTACACTGCCCCCAGTCTCCCATGCCCTTGCACACTGCACCCCAGTCTCCTGTCCCGCTGTACACTGCCCCCAGTCTCCCATGCCCCTGCACACTGCCCCTCAGTCTCCTGTCCCGCTGTACACTGCCCCCAGTCTCCCATGCCCCTGCACACTGCCCCCAATCTCCCATGCCCCTGCACACTGCCCCCCAGTCTCCTGTCCCGCTGTAGACTGCCCCCAATCTCCCATGCCCCTGCACACTGCACCCCAGTCTCCTGTTCCGCTGTACACTGCCCCCAGTCTCCTGTTCCGCTGTACACTGCCCCCAGTCTCCCATGCCCCTGCACACTGCCCCCAATCTCCCATGCCCCTGCACACTGCCCCCCCAGTCTCCTGTCCCACTGTACACTGCCCCCAATCTCCCATGCCCCTGCACACTGCCCCCCAGTCTTCTGTCCCGCTGTACACTGCCCCCAATCTCCCATGCCCCTGCACACTGCCCCCAGTCTCCTGTTCCGCTGTACACTGCCCCCAGTCTCCCATGCCCTGCACACTGCCCCCAATCTCCCATGCCCCTGCACACTGCACCCCAGTCTCCTGTTCCGCTGTACACTGCCCCCAATCTCCCATGCCCCTGCATTCTGCCCCCCAGTCTCCTGTCCCGCTGTACACTGCCCCCAGTCTCCCATGCCCCTGCACACTGCCCCCAATCTCCCATACCCCTGCACACTGCCCCCCAGTCTCCTGTCCCACTGTACACTGCCCCCAATCTCCCATGCCCCTGCACACTGCCCCCAATCTCCCATGCCCCTGCACACTGCACCCCAGTCTCCTGTTCCGCTGTACACTGCACCCCAGTCTCCTGTCCCGCTGTACACTGCCCCCAGTCTCCCATGCCCCTGCACACTGCCCCCCAGTCTCCTGTCCCGCTGCACATTGTTTATCGGAGTTTGCTAAAGTTACACATGCTGTGGATAAAGGGCAACTGGGGATATTCTGTTCTTAGACTTCCAGAATCAGAACACGATACAAAAGATTTTCTGAGGTTGGGTGGGACTGCAACCAGCGGTCATGGGTTAAGGGTGAAAGGTGAAAAGTTTAAGTGGAATATGAGCAGAAACTTCTTCACTTAGAGGGTCATGAAAGTGTAGAATGAGTTGCCAGTGCAAGTGGTATATGCAGGCTTGATTTCAATGTTTAAGAGAAGTTTGGATTGGTACATGTTGGGGTAAGAAGGGCTATGGTCTGGGAGCAGGTCAATGGGAGCAGGCAGTTTAAATGGTTTGGCATGGACTAGATGGGCCGAAGAGCCTGTTTCTGTACTATACTCTAAGTAGTGAAAAAGGAGAGGAAAAAGTGAACCGGTGTAAATGGGTCATTGTCTGTTCAGAAATCTGACAGCGGAGAGAAAGAAACTGTTCCTAAAATATTTGGGTGTGAGCCATCAGGCCAATGTACCTCCTCCTTGATGGTAGCAATGTGAAGAGGGCATGTCCTGGGTAATGACGGTCCTTGATAATGGATGCTGCCTTTTTGAGGCATCACCATTTGAAGGTATTCTTGATGCTGGAGAGACCAGTGCCCATGATGAAGCTAGCAAAGTTTACAACTTCCTGCAGTTTATTTTCTGATCCTGTGCAATGTCCCCTCCATACCAGATGGTGATGCAACCAGTTAGAATGCTCTCTTCTGTAGAAACTTGCGAGTGTCTTTGGTGATGTACCAAATCTCCTCACAACCTCCTAATGACTCAAAACAGTACAACACAACAACAACACACACAAAAGTCCTGACGAAGGGTCTCGGCCCGAAACGTCGACAGTGCTTCTCCCTATAGATGCTGCCTGGCCTGCTGTGTTCCACCAGCATTTTGTGTGTGTTGTTGTTTGAATTTCCAGCATCTGCAGATTTCCTCGTGTTTGCTCAACACAACAACAGGCACTTCGGCCTACCATATCTGTACTAGACACAATGCTGAATTAAAATAAATCTCTTCTGTCTGTGGATGATCCATATGACCCATACCCTAACAGCCTTGAAACCATCTCCAACATGAACCCATCAACACTATCTCCCTAATGTACCTTTGCACCATCCATCTGTCCATCCATCCAACCATCCATCTATCCATCCAACCATCTATCCATCCATTCATTTTCCCATCCATCCATCCATCTATCCATCCAACCATCCATCTATCCATCCATCCATCTATCCATCTAGCCATCCATTCATTTACCCATCCATCCATCCATCTATCCATCCAACCATCCATCTATCCATCCATCTATCCATCCATCCATCCATCTATCCATCCAACCATCCATTCATTTACCCATCCATCCATATATCCAATCATCCAGCTATATATCCATCCATCCATCTATCCATCCAACCATCCATCTATCCATCCATCCATCTATCCATCTAGCTATCCATTCATTTACCCATCCATCCATCCATCTATCCATCCAACCATCCATCTATCCATCCATCTATCCATCCATCCATCCATCCATCTATCCATCCAACCATCCATCTATCCATCCATCTATCCATCCATCCATCCATCCATCTATCCATCCAACCATCCATTCATTTACCCATCCATCCATATATCCAATCATCCAGCTATATATCCATCCATCCATCTATCCATCTATCCATCTATCTATTCATCTATCCGACCATCCATCCATCTACCATTTATTCATCCATCTATCCATTTGTCAGATCCATCCATCCATCTATCTATTCATCTACCTATCTGTGTATCCAGCCATCCATCCATCTTTCCATCTATCCAACCTCCTACCTATCTGTGTAACCGTCCATCTATCTATCCATCCAACTATCCATCTACCTATCCATCCATCTATGTATCCAACCATCCATCTACTGATCCATCTATCTATCTATTCATCCCTCCATCTACATTAAACTATCCATTCATCCATCTATCCATCCATTTATCCATCCACCTATCCTTCTATCCATCCATCCATCCATCCATCCATCTATCCATTCATCACATCCATTCATACATCCACCTATCCATCCATCTGCCCATCCATTTGTGTATCCATCCCTATTCATCCATTTATCATCTGTCTATCCATCCAAACCTCCATGTATTTATTTGTTTCTTTCTTTCTTTATTTTATTGTAACTTGGTATAATTTGTTCTGCCTGCACTGTACTGCTGCCACAAAACAACAAATTTCACAAATTGCTGTATACCAGAGACAATAAACCTGATTCTACTCATATCCGCCTCCACCACCACTGCCAGCAGCCACCAATCTGTGTTTCAAACAACCTGCGCCACATATCTCCTTTAAATTTGAAAGATTCTCCAACTTCTGGTAATTTCCAAAACAACCCCCCACCACTCCCACACTTCCCTCTTTTTCAGTTCCCCACTTTGGACTCTTACCTCTTACCTCTCCCTTGGTGCCCTTCCCCCTTCCCTTTTTCTCATGGTCCATGCTCCTCAAAGTTCAAGAAGTTCAAAGTTGAAAATACATTAATTATTGAAATATGTATAAATGATACAACCCTGAGACTCGTCTCCTGACAAGCAGCCACAATAGTAGAAATGTGAAAGAACCCATTAACAAAAAGGCCAACAAACGCCCAATACAGGGAGAGAAAAAAACACAAATCATGCAGACAATTAAAGCAAGCAACAGCTTTTGGAACTAAAGTGGGTCCATAGACACAGAGCCCAGAGCTGCTGGAGCAGACCCATAGCCTCAGCCTTAGTTTCACAGAGAGTAGAGTAAACACCATGGAGAAAGGGGAGAGTGACTCGACCCTCACCTCCGGTTCCAACACCTGACCTTTTCAATCCATCCATGTCCAAACACTGGGTCATTCCTCACTCTAAAAGCTGGGCCCTGTTGCATGGATATGCTCTGTGACTGGACTCTGCCACCACGTGGCCTATACCTGACCTTTCCAAATCAGCCTGGCACTTAGATCGATCGGACTTCGTTGTTGACTTAGATGGACAGACTCCAAAACTCCTCTGCTCCAAACTCTCTCGGCTTCACAAGCTTGAATATGTCTCAACGTTGCTTTAACTTTGCACCACACCCACTTGCGTCGACCCTCGAGTCAGCTTTGCCTTCGCTCGCTTCTTCATTGTGATCATTTACCACAATTTTCCACTGTGAAGCTGTTATTAATAAAGTATTTCATTGTATTTCTTGCTTTATGAACCACCAGTAAGCTGTCACTCATCTCCAGTAGCGCCATCTTACACTAGAATGGGCCTTAACCAAAATCTCCAGATTTACCTTTACCTTTTCCATCTATCACCTCCCAGCTTCTTATCTTATCCCCCCATTCCCCACCCACCTGGCTTCACCTATCACTTTCTAGCTTGTCCTTCCCCCACCACCAACCCCAACCATTCCAGCTTCATTCCCCTTCTTTTCCAGTCCTGATGAAGGGTCCTGACCTGAAATTTATTCATTTCCTTAGATGCTGCCTGACCTGCTGAGTATTTTGTGTGTGTTGCTTCTTTAAACTTTCCCCCAACACCTTAAGTGCATGTCTTAGAAACACAGAAACATAGAAACATAGAAAACCTACAGCACAATACAGGCCCTTCGGCCCACAAAGTTGTGCCAAATATGTCCATACCTTAGAAATTACTAACTTTATCCATAGCCCTCCTTTTTTCTAAGCTCCATGTATCTATCCAAAGGCTCTTAAAAGACCCTATCGTATCCGCCTCCACCACTGTTGCTGGTAGCCCATTCCACGCCCTCACTACTCTCTGAGTAAAAAACTTACCCCTAACATCTCCTCTGTACCTACTTCCAAGCACCTTAAAACTATGCCCTCTCGTGTCCTGGGGAAAAGCCTCTGACTATCATCTCAGAATGATCTCATGATCTCAGAATGGCGGTGCAGGCTCGAAGGGCCGAATGGTCTATTTCTGCACCTATTGTCTATCCACACAATCAATGCCTCCCATTATCTTGAACACCTCTATCAGGTCACCTCTTATCTTCCTTCACTCCAACGAGAAAAGGCCAAGTTCACTCAACCTATTCTCATAAGGCATGCTCCCCAATCCAGGAAACATCCTTGTAAATCTCCACTGCACCCCTTCTACAGTTTCCACATCTTTCCTGTAGTGAAGAGACCAGAATTCAGCATAGTACTCCAAGTGGGGATGACCAGGGCCCTATGTAGCTGCAACATTACCTCTCAGCTCCTAAATTCACTTCCACGATTGATGAAGGCTAATACACTGTACGCCTTCTTAACCACAGAGTCAACCTGCGCAGCTGCTTTGAGCGTCCTATGGACTCGGACCCCAAGATCCCTCTGATCCTCCACACTGCCAAGAGTCTTACCTTTAATACTATATTCTGCCATCATATTTGACCTACCAAAATGAACCACCTCACACTTACCTGGGTTGAACTCCATCTGCCACTTCTCAGCCCAGTTTTGCATCCTATCAGTGTCCCGCTGTAACATCTGACAGCCTTCCACACTATCTACAGCACCCCCAACCTTTGTGTCATCAGGAAACTTACTAACCCATCCCTCCACTTCCTCATCCAGGTCATTTATAAGAAGAAGATTCTGACCATCTACCCTATCTATGCAGCTTGTAGTTTTATAAACTTCCAGCAGGCCTCCTCATTTACAGAGAAAACAATCCATTTGTCCAACCTGGTGTTATAGCACGTGCCCTCTAACCCAGGCAGCACACTGGTGAACCTCTTCTGCACCCTCTCCAAATCCTGCATGTCCTTCCTGTAACTGCAGCAACACTAAAAGTGCAACCAACCCAAAGCGTGATGCAGCTGCAGGGTGCAGAGATGTACTGGAAGCTGTTCAGTCCGGCTGTAAATGGAAACCAGACCTAACGAGAACAGAAACCAGAAAACTGCAGATGCTCCAAATTTGAAAAACAAAGAACAAAAAGTGGTGGAAACACTCAGCAGGGCAGACAGCATACGAGGAAGGGTCCTGGTCCTGAGAGCTTAATTTGGCTTCTCTTTTTCTGTGGATGCTACTTGACCTGCTGAGTGTTTTCTGCATTCTCTGGTTTAATGGAGAGAGGCTATGCTCCCTTCTCTCTGCTGCCATCAGAAAGGTATACAGGAGCCTCAGGAACCACACCATCAGGTTCAGGAATTGCCCTCAACCATCAAGTCCTTGAACCAATGGGAATAACTTCACCCACCCCATCAGAGAACCCACAACCTATGGTCATGTTCTCGGTGTTTATTGCTTATTTTTGTATTATTATTAGATTTTTTTTTCTTTCTATTCTTTCTGTACTTGCATGATTTGTTGCCTTTCACACGCTGATTGTTTGTCTATCTTGTTGGGTGCGGTGTTTCATTGATTCTATTGTGTTTCTTTGGGTTGTTTACTGTGAATGCCTGCAAGAAAATTAATCTCAGGGCTGTAAATGTGATGAGTATGTAGTCAATAAATTGACTTTGAACTTTAGGAGCAGTAGGTTAGTCAGACTGAGGCTGTGCTGAGTGGGAGAGGACTGTCTCAAGCACAAAATCTTGGAGGTTTCATACAGGGTGGGACAGAAGGGACCTATCCTCTGGAGGGAGAGTGGAGAACCAAGGGTCACTGCTCATATAAAAAGAGTCAACCATTATGGACAGATATTAGAGAATGTATGGAGACCCTCTTTCTCAAAGCTGGCTGGAAGCAGTGTTTACTGTCAGAGTTCAAGGGATTCTACAGGAGTTGGCAAGAGGTGGCCACAGGTGGACAGGAATGTGGAGTTACAGTCAGATGAGGCCTGACATGAGTCAGGAGAGCTCCCATGACGATTAGGCGATTCCTGCTCCTAGCTGGCATGTTTCACTAATTACAGATTTGAAACTCAACCACAAGAGAAAATGTGATGAAAAAGAGGGTGACAGATAACATTTCTAAGAAGTGTGGTGATGAAGGGGGATCTTTCTGTAAACTGGGTCAGTGTGGTATTATGGGGTTTTACTGTGAAGGGACGGACTTTATTCCATAGTAATGATGTGCGTAATGACTGTTGGGAGGGTGTGGTCTCGTCTCCCTCCCGCTGTCACAGTGTTTTCCATGCATTCCCACCCAGGCATAGAGAATGGATAACGACACATGGGGAAACAAAAGGGCTACAGACTGGTTGTTTACGGATAGTGACGGTTTCACCTGGTCCTTTCTGTCTAAACTAGAGTGAGTACACACCATCTGATGATAGAATCTGTCTTCACATCCCAGCAAAGCAGTGGGAACTGCAAACCCACATCATTAAATCAATTCAAGCCTCTCATTCAGCTTTCATGGAGTCAGCCCCTTTGGCCCAACTCATCTATGCCAAACAAATTGTCTATCCAAGCCAGTCCCATCCCCCAGCATCTGGCCAAATCCTCTCCAAACCTTTCTGATCTATGTACTGCTCAAAATGTTGTGATTATATCCACATCTACCATTCCTCTGGCAGCTCAGCCCAGATAACTACTAGACTCTCTATTTAAACTCCTCTTCCGATTTGTATATTCTTTATTTGAAAATCAATAAAAAAGATTGAAAAATGAAATGAGACTCTCTATGTAAAGCCTTGCTCCCCAGGCCCCCTTTAAACCATTCCCGTCTCACCTTAAAACTATGCCGACTGCTTTTAATCTCCCCAACACAGCAACTGTTCATCTCAATTCACCCCATGCTGTCTCCATCCATCTGAAATCTCCCCGACACAGTGACCATCCAACTGACCTCTCCCCTACAATGTGATCGTCCAATTGTCCTCTCCCCTACACAGTGACTGACCAATTGACCTCTCCCCTACAGTGAGATCATTCAACTAACCTCTCGCCGACACAGTGACCATCCAACTGACCTCTCCCCCAACCACTGATCGTCCACTTAACTCTCCACTGCCCAGTGACTATAAACTGATCTCTCCTCTACCCAATGACCATCCAACTGACCTCTCCCCTACACAGTGACCAACTACTGATCTCTCCCTTACCCAGTGACCATCCAACTGACTATTCCCCTAACCAGTGATTGTCCAGCTGATCACTCCACTACCCTCTGACAATCCAACTGACTTCTCCACTATCCTGTGACAATCCAACTGACCTCTCCCATGCCAGTGACAGTCTACTGACCTCTCCCTTAACCAGTGACCATCTAACTAACCTCTCCCCTACCCAGTAACCATCCACTTAACTCTACCCTACACAGTGACCATCCAACTGAACTTTCTTCTAACCAATGACCATCCAACTGACCTCTCCCCTACACAGTGACCATCTACTGATCTCTTCCCCTACTCAGTAACCATCCAACTGATATTTCCCTTACCCTGGGACCATCCACTGATATCTCCCCTACCCATTGACTGACCAACTGACCTCACCCTTACCCAGTGACCATCCAACTGACCTCTCTCCTACCCAGTGACCATCCAATGACCTCTCTCCTAACCAGTGATCATTCAACTAACTTCTCCCCTACCCTGTGACAATCAAACTGACCTCTCACCTATGCATTGACTATCCAGCTGATCTCTCCCCTACAATGTCACTATCCAATTGATCTCTCCCCTACCCAGTGACCATATAACTGACCTCTCCCCTTCCCTGTGACAATGACAAATCCCTATACTGTGTTGATTAAAGAAAATGTCTAAATTCTCTCAGTGAATGCATCCACATGACAGTGTTTTATGTGTGTTGTGCTAATTACAATTCAATTTGTTCAACAAGATTAAAGTTACAGTTACACAGCCCTGCAGCAGCCTCCTCATCCCACTGAGTCTGTACTGGCCAGCAACCATTCATTTACATTCATTCCATTGTTTGTTCTCCCCACATTCCTATCAACCTCTCATCTACTTACCCAACTCTGAGTGCCATGATACCAGAGCAGTTAGTGTGATACTATTACATCTCAGGCCGTTCCAGAGTTCAGAGTTCAACTCCAGTGAGGGGTTTGAACGTCCTCCCCATGAGTGCGTGAGTTTCCTTCCACAGCCCAAAGATGCTCCGGTTAGTAGGCTAACTGAGCATTGTAAGTTGGCCTGTGATTATGTTCAGGTTAAATAGGTGGATTTCTGGATGGTACAACTCATTGGGCTGTAAATGAAAAAGATACAGGGATGATTCTCCAGTGCCCAATTAACCGACTAACCCACACATCTTCGGGATGTGAGCGTAGCCACGTTGTCACCAACAGAAGGTGCAGACTCTGCACACACTGTGCCACAAGTTGGGATTGAACCTGATCTCCAAAGCTGCAGTGTACCGTCCTGACCAGTATACTGTCCTGACCCGCGTACTGCCCTGACACGCGTACTGTCCTGATCAGTATACCATCCTGACCCACGTACCATCCTTACACACGTACTGCCCTGACATGCGTACCGTCCTGATCAGTATACCATCCTGACCTGCGTACCATCCTGACACGCGTACTGCCCTGACACGCGTACCGTCCTGATCAGTATACCATCCTGACCTGCGTACCATCCTGACCAGCGTACCTTCCTGACCCGTGTACCGTACTGACCCGTGTACCATCCTGACTCTTGTACCTTACTGACCGGAGTACCGTACTGACCCATGTATCGTCCTGACATGCGTATTGTACTGACGCGTGTACCATCCTGACCCTTGTACCTTACTGACCAGTGTACCGTCCTGACCCATTTAGCACCCTGACCACTGCACCACCCTGACCCGCGTACTGTACCGACCCATGTACCACCCTGACCTGTGTAGCACCCTGACCAGTGTACCACCTTGACCCGCATACTGCCCTGACCTGTATACCGCCTTGACCCGTGTACTGTACTGACCAGTGTAACGCCCTGACCTGTATACCACCCTGACCAGTGTTCCTTCCTGACCGGTGTACCGTACTGACCAATGTACCACCCTGACTGGTGTACCATACTGACCCGTGTACCTTCCTGACCTGTGTACCGTACTGACCCGTGTTCCTTACTGACCAGTGTACCGTACCGACCCTTGTACCGCCCTGACATGCGTACTGTACTGACCAGTGTACTGTCCTGACCCGTGTACCATACTGACCCGTGTACTGCCTGATCCGTGTAACGCCCTGACCTATGTACCGTACTGACCTGTATATCGCCCTGACCCGTGTACCACCCTGACCCGTGTACCATTCTGACCCTTGTACCATCCTGACCAGTGTACCGTACTGACCAATGTAACACCCTGACTTGCGTACCGCCAGATCCGTGTACCACCTTGACCCACGTACCGCCCTGACCAGTGTACCACCCTGACCTACGTACTGCCCTGACCCGTGTACCACTCTGACCCGTGTACCACCCTGACCCGTGTACCACCTTGACCAGTGTACCGCCCTGACCAGTGTACCACTCTGACCCGTGTACCACCCTGACCCGTGTACCACCTTGACCAGTGTACCGCCCTGACCAGTGTACCACCCTGACCCGCATACCACCCTGACCTACGTACTGCCCTGACCAGTGTACCACTCTGACCCGTGTACCACCCTGACCCGTGTACCACCTTGACCAGTGTACCGCCCTGACCAGTGTACCACCCTGATGTTTGCAGTCATTCCTCAGGCCTGCCCAGTAATCACTAGGACTTTAGATGATCCCCATAGTGACTGCCTTTCTACCACAACATGGAATCCAGTGACAATGCTGTTTCTCCTGACAGCATTTCCTAACATTTCTTCCTCACTAACTACAAAATCAGATAATTATCACTCTCTTGAACTTTATGAAAAGATTCTGCAGATGCTGAATATCCAGAGCAACACACACAAAAGGGAATTATAAAAGCATGAGAGCGGAGCTTGCCCAGGTAAACTGGGGGAATATACTGGCAAGGATGATGACAGAGCAGAGATGGCTGAAGTTTCTGGGAACAGTTCACAAGGTGCAGGATAGATAAGTCCCACAGAAGGAGAAATTTTCAAATGGCAGGGGTAGGCAACTGTGGCTGACAAAGGAAGTTAGGGACTGCATAAAAACCAAGAAAAGGGCATATAAGGTAGCAAAAGTGAGTGGTAAGTTGGATGATTGGGAAGCTTTTAAAATCCAACAAAAGGCAACTAAAAAAGCTATAAAAAGGAAAAAGTTGAAATATCAGGGCAGGCGAGCCAATAATATAAAGCAGGATGCCAAATGTTTTTTCAGTTATATAAAGGGTAGGAATCTCGGGATAAGAGTAGTAATCACAACAGTGAGTATAGGAATAGAATGAGATGAAGGATAAATGATTGACTGAGGGATTGGAGCAGGGGACAGGGATTCATATTTCTGGATCATTGTGACCTCTTTGGGGGCGGGTGTGACCTGTACAAAAAGGATGGGTTGCACTTGAATCCCAGGCAGACCAATATCCTGGCTGAGGCAATTGAGGAGAGTTTAAACTAGAATTGCTGGGGGGTGGGAACTGAACTGAAGAGATGGAGGAAGAGGCAGTTAGCTCACAAATAGAGAAAGCTTCGAGGAAGTGTGAGCGGGATGATAGGCAGGTGATAGAGAAGGGACGCGCTCAGACTGATGGTTTGAGATGTGTCTATTTTAATGCAAGGAGTATCATAAACAAAGCGGATGAGCTTAGAGTGTGGATCAGCTATGATGTTGTGCCCATTGCAGAGACATGAATGGCTCAGGGGCAGGAATGGCTACAGAGTGCCAGGCTGTAGATGTTTCAGAAATAACAGGGAGGAGGGCAAATGAGGTGGAGCATGACACTGCTGATCAGAGATAGTGTCATGGCTACAGAAAAGGAGGAAGTCATGGAGAGATTGTCTACTGAGTCTCTGTGGGTGGAAGTTAGAAACAGGAAGGGGCCAATAATTCTACTGGGTGTTTTTAATAGACCACCCAATAGGAATGGGGACATCCAGGAGCAGATAGGGAGACAGATTCTGGAACAGTGCAATAACAGGGTTGTGATAGGGGATTTTAATTTCCCCAATATTAATTGGCATCTCTCTAGAGCAAGGGATTTAGACAGGGTGGAGTTTGTTTGGTGTGTTCAGGAAGGTTTCCTGACACAGTATGTAGGTAAGCATACAAGAGCAGAGGATGATGGTAAATTGGATTAGTAAGTATGCAGATGATACTAAGATAGGTGGCTTTGTGGATAATGAAGGAGGTTTTCAAAGCTTGCAGAGAGATTTAGGCCAGTTAGAAGAGTGGGCTGAAAGATGGCAGATGGTGTTTAATACTGATAAGTGTGAGGTGCTACATTTTGGTAGGACTAATCAAAATAGGACATACATGGTAAATGGTAGGGCATTGAGGAATGCAGTAGAACAGAGTGATCTAGGAATAATGGTGCATAGTTCCCTGAAGGTGGAATCTCATGTGGATAGGGTGGTGAAGAAAGCTTTTGGTATGTTGGCCTTTATAAGTCAGAGCATTGAGTATAGGAGTTGGGATGTAATGTTAAAATTGTACAAGGCATTGGTGAGGCCAAATTTGGAGTATTGAGTACAGTTCTGGTCACCGAATTATAGGAAAGATGTCAACAAAATAGAGAGAGTACAGGGGAGATTTACTAAAATGTTACCTGGGTTTCAGCACCTAAGTTACAGAGAAAAGTTGAACAAGTTAGGTCTTTATTCTTTGGAGCGTAGAAGGTTGAAGGAGGACTTGATAAAGGTATTTCAAATTATGAGGGGAATAGATGGAGTTGACGTGGGTAGGCTTTTT
Source organism: Hemitrygon akajei (assembly GCF_048418815.1). Classification (NCBI taxonomy): domain Eukaryota; kingdom Metazoa; phylum Chordata; class Chondrichthyes; order Myliobatiformes; family Dasyatidae; genus Hemitrygon; species Hemitrygon akajei. The sequence goes on from NC_133133.1 coordinate 1,742,326, forward strand.
CCATTGAGAGTAGGGGAGATTCAAACAAGAGGACATGAGTTGAGAGTTAGGGGGCAAACGTTTAGGGGTAACACGTTTAGGGAGAACTTCTTTACTCAGAGAGTGGTAGCTGTGTGGAACGAGCTTCCAGTAGAAGTGGTAGAGGCAGGTTTGATATTGTCATTTAAAGTAAAATTGAATAGGTATATGGACAGGAAAGGAATGGAGGATTATGGGCTGAGTGCGGGTCAGTGGGACTAGGTGAGAGTAAACATTCGGCACGGACTAGAAGGGCCGAGATGGCTTGTTTCCGTGCTGTAATTGTTATATGGTTATATGTATATGATTATAGTTTGTACTTGATCTGGTATTGGGAAATGAACCCGGTCAGATGTCAGATCTCTCAGTGGAAGAGCATTTTGGAGATAGTGATCATAATTCTATGTCCTTTACCATAGCATTGGAGAGAGATAGGAGTAGACAAGTTAGGAAAGTGTTTAATTGGAGTAAGGGGAAATATAAAGCTATCAGGCAGGAACTTGGAAGCATAAATTGGGAGCAGATGTTCTCAGGGAAATGTACGACAGAAAGGTGGCAAATGTTCAGGGGATATTTGCGTGGAGTTCTGCATAGGTACATTCCAATTAGACAGGGAGAGGATAGTAGGTACAGGAACCGTGGTGTACAAAGGCTGTAATAAATCTAGTCAAGAAGAAAAGGAAAGCTTACAAAAGGTTCAGAGAGCTGGGTAATGATAGAGATCTAGAAGATTATAAGGCTAGCAGGATGGACCTTAAGAATGAAATTAGGAGAGTAAGAAGGGGCCATGAGAAAGCCTTGGTGAGCAGGATTAAGGAAAACCCCAGGCATTCTACAGTATGTGAAGAGCAAGAGGATAAGATCAGAGAGAGTAGGACCAAATCAAGTGTGACAGTGGAAGAGTGTGTATGGAACTGGCGGAGGTAGCAGAGATACTTAATGAATACTTTGCTTCAGTATTCACTATGGAAAAGGACCTTGGCGATTGTCGGGATGACTTAGAGCATATACTGTAAATATTAAGAAAGAGGATGTGCTGGAGCTTTTGGAAAGCATCAAGTTGGATAAGTCGCTGGGACTGGATGAGATGTACCCCAGGCTACTGTGGGAGGCAAGGGAGGAGATTGCTGAGCCTCTGGCAATGATCTTTGCATCATCAATGGGGACGGGAGAGGTTCCGGAGGATTGGAGGGTTGTGGATGTTGTTCCCTTATTCAAGAAAGTGAGTAGAGATAACCCAGGAAATTATAGACCAGCGAGTTTTCCTTCAGTGTTTGGTAAGTTGATGAAAAAGATCCTGAGAGGCAGGATTTATGAGCATTTGGAGAGGTGTAATATGATTAGGAGTAGTCAGCATGGCTTTGTCAAAGGTGGGTCATGCCTGACAAACCTGATTGAATTTTTTGAAGATGTGACTAAACACATTGATGAAGGTAGAGCTGTAGATGTAGTGTATATGGATTTCAGCAAGGCATTTGATAAGGTATCCCATGCAAGGCTTATTGAGAAAGTAAGGAGGCATGGGATCCAAGAGGACATTGCTTTGTATATCCAGAATTGGCTTGCCCACAGAAGGCAAAGATTGGTTTTGGACGGGTCATATTCCGCATGGAGGTCAGTCACCAGTGGTGTGCCTCAGGGATCTGTTCTGGGACCCCTTCTCTTTGCGATCTTTATAAATGATCTGGATAAGGAAGTGGAGGGACGGGTTAGTAAATTTGCTGCTAACACAAAGGTTGGGGGTGTTGTGGATAGTGTGGAGGCTGTCAGAGGTTACAGTGGGACATCAATAGGATGCAAAACCGGGCTGAGAAGTGGCAGATGGAGTTCAACCCAGATAAGTGTGAGGTGGTTCATTTTGGTTGGTCACATATGATGGCAGAATATAGTATTAATGGTAAGACTCTTGGCAGAGTGGAGGATCAGAGGGATCTTGGGGTCTGAGTCCATAGGACACTCAAAGCTTCTGCAAAGGTTGACTGTGTGGTTAAGAAGGCATACAGTTCATTGGCCTTCATCAACTGTGGGACTGAGTTCAACATCCGAGAGGAAATGTTACAGCTATATAGGACCCTGGTCAAACCCCATTTGGAGTGCTGTGCTCAGTTCTGGTCATCTCACTACAGGAAGGATGTGGAAACCATAGAAAGGGTGCAAAGGATATTTAAAAGGATGTTGCCTAGATTGGGGAGCATGCCTTATGAAAATAGGTTGAGTAAACTTGGCCTTTTCTCCTTGGAGCGACGGAGGATGAGAGGTGATCTAGTTGAGGTGTATAAGATGATGAGAGACTTTTCCCAGGGTCTGAAATGTCTAACAGAAGAGAGCACAGTTTTAAGGTGCTTGGAAGTAGGTACAGAGGAGACATCAGGGGTAAATTTTTTTATTTAGAAAGTGGTGAGAGCGTGGAATGGGCTGCTGGCAATGGTGGTGGAGGATATACGATAGGGTCTTTTAAGAGACTCAAGGGTAAGTACATAGAGCTTAGAAAAATAGAGGGCTATGGGTAACCCTAGGTAATTTCTAAAGTAAATACATTTTCAGCACAGCATTGTGGGCCCAAGGGCCTGTATTGTGCTGTAGGTTTTCTATGTTTCTAAGAGTAAAAGGGAAGTGAGAGTTGAATTGGACCACCAGAAAATGATGCTGATGAGGTAGTAATGGGGGACATAGAAATGACAGATGAACTTAATGGGTACTTTGCATCTGATTTCACTGTGGAAGAGGCTGGCAGTGTGCCAGTGGTCCGTGAGTATCAGGGAGCAGGAGTGAGTGCCATTGCTATTACAAATGAAAAAGTGCTAGGCAAACTGAAAGGTCTTTAGGTGGATAATTCACCTGGACCAGATGGACTACATCCCAGCATCCTGAGAGAGGTTACTGAGGAGATAACGGATGCATTGAGCATGATCTTTCAAGAATCACTTGATTCTGGCATGGTTCCAGAGGCCCGGAAGATTGTAAATGTCACTCCAATTTAAGAAGGGAGGAAGGCAAAAGAAAGGAAATTATAGGCCGGTTAGCCTAACCTCAGTGGTTGAGAAAGTGTTGGGGTCTATTATTAAAGATGAGACTTCAAGGTTCTTGGAGATTAATGATAAAATAAGTCAAGATCAGCATGTTTGCTGTAAAGGGAAATCTTGCCTGACAAACATGTTAGGCATTAGTGGTGGACCATTCGATTCGAAGGGAGAGCTTTGCACAATTGGGGAGCAGAGTTTAAAAAAGGAGCAGCCCACGTGGCTCAGCACATTAGAATAGTGGGTATGACTGCGAGGCCAGATTTCTGTTGTGGGTGTCAGATATGGGATATCCGGGACTCTTCCAGCCTCCCTGATGGCTACATCTGCGGCAGGTGCATCGAGCTGCAGCTCCTTAGGGACCAGGTTGGGAAACTGGAGATACAGCTTGATGACCTTCAGCTTGTTAGGGAGAGTGAGGAGGTGACGGACAGGAGCTATAGACAGTAGTCACTGGGGCCACAAGAGACAGATAAATGGGTGACCATCAGGAGAGGGAAGAGAGAGTATCAGGTAGTTGAGAGCACCCCTGTGGCTGTACCCCTGAGCAATAAGTACTCCATTTTGAGTACTGTTGGGGGGAACAACATACCTGGAAGAAGCAACAGTGGCCGCGCCTCTGGCACTGATTCTGGCCCTGTGGTTCAGAAGGGTAGGAATAGAAGAGGATGGCAGAGCTAATAAGGGACTCTATAGTTCAGAGTACAGTTAGGTGATTCTCTGGGCATGAGAAAGAAACACAGATGGTAGTTTGCCTCCCAGGTGCCAGGGTTCATGATGTTTCTGAACGTGTCCGCAATATCCTGAAAAGGGAGGGTGAGCAGCCAGAGGTCATGGTACATATTGATACCGACTAGGTAGAAAAAGGGAGGAGATCCTGAATGCAGAATAGAGGGAGTTTGGAAGGAAGCTGAGAAGCAGGAACTCAAAGGTAGTAATCTCGGGATTACTGCCTGTGCCACGTGACAGTGAGTATAGGAATAGAATGAGGCGGAGGATAAATGCGTGGCTGAAGGATTGGAGCAGGGGACAGGGATTCGGATTTCTGGATCATTGGGATCTCTTTTGGGGCAGGTGTGACCTGTACAAAAAGGATGGGTTGCACTTGAATCCAAGGAGGACCAATATCTTGGCAGTGAGGTTTGCTATTGCTATTGGAGAGGGTTTAAACTAGATTTGCAGAAGGGTGGGACCGAAGTGAAGAGGCAGAGGATGGGGAATTTGGAGCACAAGTAGAGACAGCTTGTAGGGAGTTTGTGAGGAAGGATAGGCAAATGTTAGAGCAAAGATGCACTCAGCCTGATGGTTTGAGAGATGTCTATTTTAATGCAAGGAGTATCATAAACAAGGCAGATGAACTTTGAGCATGGATCAATACACGGAACTATGATGTTGTGGCCATTACAGAGACTTGGATGTCTCAGGGGCAGGAATGGCTGCTGAGTGAAACGGGCTTTACAAATTTCAAAAAGGATAGAAAGGGAGGCAAAAGAGGTGGGGGAGTGGCTTTGCTAATCAGGGATAGTATCACGGCTGCAGAAAAGGAGGAAGTCATGGAAGGAATAGCTACGGAGTCAGTGTGGGTGGAAGTCAGAAACAGAGAGGGGCAATAACTCTACTGACTGTTTTTTATGGAACCCCCCCAAGAGTAACAGGGATCTCAAGGAGCAGATAGGGAGGCAGATTCTGGAAGGGTACAATAATAATAGGGTTGTTGTGATGGGAGATTTTAACTTTCCTAATATTGATTGGCATCTCCTTAGCATAAGGGGTTTAGATGGTGTGGAGTTTGTTAGGTGTGTTTAGGAAGGTTTCCTGATGCAGTATTTAGATAAGCCTACAAGAGGAGAGGCTGTACTTGATCTGGTATTGGGAAATGAACCTGGTCAGGTGTCAGATCTCTCAGCGGGAGAGCATTTTGGAGGTAGTGACCACAACTCTATCTCCTTCACCATGGCGCTTGAGAAGGATAGGAGCAGACAATTTGGGAAAACATTTAACTGGGGTAGGGAGAAATATGCTATTAGGCTGGAACTTGGGAGCATAAATTGGGAACAGATGTTCTCAGAGAAATGTACGGCAGAAATGTGACAAGTGTTCAGGCAACACTTGCATGCAGTTCTGCATAGGTATGTTCCATTGTGGCAGGGAAAAAGGGTAGAGCTAAAGAACCATGGTGTACAAAATATGTAGAAAATCTAGTTAAGAATAAAAGAAAAGCTTACAGAAGGTTTAATAAACTAGGTACTATTAGAGCTGCAGAAAATTACAAGGTTATTAGGAAGGAGCTCAGGAATGGAATTAGGAGAGCCAGAAGGGGCCATGAGAAGGTCTTGGTGAGCAGGATTAAAGAAAACCCCAAGGCATTCTACAAGTATGTGAAGAGCAAGCAGATGAGATGTGTGAGAATAAGACCAATCAGGTGCGATAGTGGAAACGTGGGCATGAAGTAGGAGGAGGTAGCAGAGGTACTTAATGAATACTTTGCTTCAGTATTCACCAGGGAAAAAGACCTTGGCAATTATGGGTATGACTTACAGCAGACTGAAATGCTTGAGCATATAGACATTAAGCAAGAGGATGTGCTGGAACTTTTGAAAAGCATTAAGTTGGATAAGTCACTGGGATCAGACAAGATATACCCAGGCTACTGTGGAAAGCGAGGGAGGAGATTGCTGAGCCTCTTGGATGATCTTTGCACCATCAATGGTGACGGGAGAGGTTCCGTAGGACTGGAAGGTTGTAAATGTTGTTCCCTTGTTCAAGAAAGGGAGTAGGAATAGCCCAGGAAATTATAGACCAGTGAGTCTGACTTCAGTGGTGGGCAAGTTGTTGGAGAAGATCCTGAGTGCCAGGATTTATGAGCATTTGGAGAGACATAATCTGATTAGGGATAGTCAGTATGGTTTTGTCAAGGGCAGGTTGTGCCTTACGAGCCTGATTGACTTCTTTAAGGAAGTAACAAACCACATTGATGAAGGTAGAGCAGTGGATACAGTGTATACGGATTTCAGTAAGGCATTGTGGAACCAGAATTGGTTTGCCCACGGAAGGTTAAGGGTGGTTGTAGATGGTTCATATTCTTTATGGAGGTCAGTCACCAGTGGTGTGCCTCAGATATCTGTTCTGGGACCCTTACTCTTCGTGATTTTTATAAATGACCTGGATGAGGAAGTGGAGGGATGGGTTAGTAAATTTGCTGATGACACAAAGGTTGGAGGTGTTATGGATAGTGTGGAGGGCTGTCAGAGGTTACAGGAGGACATTGATAGGATACAGAACTGGGCTGAGAAGTGGCAGATGGAGTTCAACCCAGATAAGTGTCAAGTGGTTTATTTTGGTAGGTCCAATTTGATGACAGAATATAATATAAATGGTAAGACTCCTGGCAGTGTGGAGGATCTGAGAGATCTTGGGGTCTGTGTCAATAGGACACTCAAAGCTGTTACACAGGTTGATAGTGTTTTATGAAGCCGTATGGTGTGTTGGCATTCATCAACTGTGGGATTGAGTTCAAAAGCCATGAAGTAATGTTACAGCTATACAAGACCTTGGTCAGACCCCACCTGCAGTACTGTGTTCAGTTCTGGCCACCTCACTACAGGAAGGATGTGGATACTATAGAGAGAGTGCAGAGGAGATTTACAAGGATGTGCCTGGAATGGAGGACGTACCTTATGAGAATAGCTTGAATGAACTTGGCCTTTTCTCCTTGGATTGATGGAGGATGAGAGGTGACCGGATAGGGGTGTATAAGACGAAGAGGGGCATTGATCATGTGGATAATCAGAGCCTTTTTTCCCAGGACTGAAATGACTAACACGAAGGGACGTGGTTTTATAGTGGTTGGAAATAGGTACTGAGGGGGTGTCAGGAGTAAGTTTTTCACACAGAGAGTGGTGGGTGCGTGGAAAACATTGCTGGTGGCGGTGGTGAAAGCGGATACAATAGGGTCTTTTAAGAGACTCTTGGATAGGTACATGGAGCTTAGAAAAATAGAGGCTATCCGGTAGGGAAATTCTAGGTAGTTTCTACAGTAGATTACATGGTTGGTAGTGCTGAGGAAGCAATGCGATTGCAGCAGGACTTAGAGAAATTGGAAGAATGGGCAAAAAAGTGGCAGATGGAATACAGTGTTGGGAAATGTATGATCATGCATTTTTATAAAAGGAACAATAGTGAGTATTATTATCTAAATGGGGAGAAGGTTCAAGTATCAGAGGTGCAGAGGGACTTACAAGTCCTCGTGTAATACTCCCAGAAGGTTAATTTACAGGTTGAGTCTGTGGTAAAGAAGGCAAATGCAATGTTGGCACTTATTTCAAGGAGAAGATCATATAAAAGCAAGGAGATAATGCTGAGGCTTTATGAGACACTAGTCAGACCACACTTGAAGTATTGTCAACAGTTTTGGGCTGCATATCACAGAAGGGATGTGTTGTCATTGGAGAGAATCCAGAGGAGGTTCATGAGGATGTTTCCAGGAATAAAGGGGTTAAAATATGACGAATGTTTGGCAGCTTTGGGCCTGTTCTCACTGAAATTTAGAAGAATGCAGAAGGATCTCATTGAAACTTACTGAATGTTGAAAGGACTAAGTAGGGTGGATGTGGAGAGGATGTTCCCTATGGTGGGGGTATCCAGAACAAGAGGGCACAGACTCAAAATTGAGGGACGACCCTTTAGAACAGAGGTAAGGAGGATTTTTTTTAGCCAGAGAGTAATAAATCTGTGGAATGCTCTGCCACGGACTGTGTGGCAGAGCATTCCACAGATTTAAAATAGAATTTGATAGTTTCCTCATTGGTCAGGGCATCAAGGATATGGTGAGAAGGCAGGTGTGTGGAATTGAGTGGGATCCAGGATCAGCTATGGCGAAGCTGACTAGATGGATTGAATGGCCTAATTCTACTCCTTAATTCTTTTCCTATGTCTTATGGTCTGAAATGCTGGAGGAATGCAGTATCTGTGGAAATGAATAAACAGTTGATGTTTCAGGCCAAGACCCTTCATCAGAATTAGGTTTATTATCACCGGCATGTCTTATGAAATTTGTTAGCAAGGCATGATAATATAGAAAGAAAATAAATAAAATAAGTTAATCAATTACAGTAAGTATCCAAATGTATATTGAATAGATTAAAAACAGTGCAAAAACAGAAATAATATATATTTTAAAAGTGAGGTAGTGTTCATGGGCTCAATGCCCATTTAGGAATCGTATGGCAGAGGGAAATGAGAAGGCTTCTGTACCTCCTTCCTTAATAATGGACGTCACCTTTCTGAGACACCACTCCTTGAAGATGTCTTGGGAGGCTGGTACCCAAGACAGAGCTGACTAATTTTACAATTTTCTGTAGCTTCTTCTTGTTCAGTAGTGCCTCTCCCCTTCCCCCATACCAGACAGTGATGCATTCTGTCAGAATGCTCTCCATGGTACACCTATGGAAGTTTTTGAGTGTATTTCTTGACATACTAAATCTCTTCAAACTCCTAACGAAGTATGGTTGCTGTTTTACCTTCTTTATAACTACATCGATATGTTGGGACCAGGTTAGATCCTCAGAGATCTTTACACACAGGAACTTGAAACTGCTCACTCTCTCCACTTCTGATCCCTCGGTGAGGATTGGTATGGTTCCTTCATCTTACCTTTCCTGAAGTCCACAATCAGCTCTTTTGTTTTTCTGACATTGAATGCCAGGTTGTTGCTGCGACACCACTCAACAAGCTGGTATATCGTGTTCCTGTACACCTTCCTATTTCCATCTGAGATTCTCCCAACAATGGTTGCATCATCAGCAAATTTATAGATGATATTTGAGCTATGCCTAGTCACACACTCTAGAGAGAGCAAAGAAGAGGGCTAAGCACACACCCTTGAGGAGTGCCAGTGTTGATCGTCAGCGAGGATCTGGAAAGAAAGATGGAAGAAGGTGGAGGAAAGTGGGGTGAACTTTGTTGCTTTGTGACAGCAGTATAGTGCAAAGACAGAACTATTTATAAAGGCAAAAAATTGAGGCTCTCCGTTGGTCAGGGCCAATAATGGATGTTGCAGCTTAGTCGCATGCGTTGTTGGTGCAGCATCACCAGTACAGAAGCCAGGGTCGTAAGGCGGTACAACCAGCCAGGGAGAACAAGCAGCCGGCTCCCCCGATGAATCCAAAGGAACAGAAGAGACTGATAGTTTGGCACCAGCAGATTTGCAGGAGTTGCCAGTCAGTGTTGAACTCAACATTGGACTGCCTTAGTGACTCCAGCTCCAGATTTTTCCTCAGGGTTTACTCCCGAAGCCTTCCCCATGAGTGGGTATGGCCACAAGGCAGCAGAGGTTTGAAATCACACACAAATTGCTGAAGGAACTCAGCAGGCTAGGCAGCATCTAGGAAAAGAGTACAGTCAACATTTTGGGCCAAAACCCTTCAGCAGGACTGGAGAAAGAAGCTAAGGAGTAGATTTAAAAGGTGGGGGGAGGGGAAGGATGAAGTAAAGAGCTGGGAAAACGAATCCGGAAAACACATGATACAAGCTGACGGCAAAGACATATTTTCAGAAAGGATACATGGCTGTAGACTTCTTCCATTACCTAAATCATTGACAATGCGAAAAGCAGCATCCCAATACTGACTCCTGAGGAATTCCACTCGTCACCGACAGCCAACTAGAAAAGGTTCCTTTTATTCCCACTCTCTGCCTCCTGCCTGTCAGCCATTCCTCTAACCATGCGAGTATCTTTCCTGTAACACCACAGGATTTTATCTTGTTAAGCAGCCTCATGTGTGACACCTTATCTAATGCCTGAAAATCCAAGTAAGTGACATCCACTGACTCTCCTTTGTCATAGAAACATAGAAAACCTAGAGCGCAATACAGGCCCTTCGGCCCACAAAGCTGTGCCGAACATGTCCTTGCCTGAGAAATTACCTAGGGTTACCCTTAGCCCTCTATTTTTCTGAGCTCCTTGTACCTGTCCAGGAGACTCTTAAAAGACCCCATCGTATCCACCTCCACCACCATCGCCGGCAACCCATTCCACACACTCACCACTCTCTGCGTAACCCTACTCATGAGCTAAATGCCAGATGACTAAACACCAGTGGCATACTAATAGGAATTCAGCATGTCAGGCAGCAGCTAAGAAGAGAAAATAATAGCTGCTATTTTAGGCTGAGAGCAACAGATGCTGCCTGACCTGCTGAGTTCCTGAAGCATTTTGTGTGAGTTGCTCTGGATTTCCAGCATCTGCAGAATCTCTTGTGTTTGTCCTGCATACCGTTCATAGAGATCAATTCATTACACAGTGCATAGACGTAGAACAAGGTAAAACAATAACAATGCAGAGTGAATTGTAAAAGCTACAGAGAGTGAGCACTGCATGTAGACAATAAGGCGGGAGGGTCACAATGAGGTAGACTATGAAGTCAAGGGGTCTTCTTGCCATACTAAGGGAACATCTAATAGTCTGTCAGATTGGACTCTTTCATTGTTAATTTCTTTGCAGTTTAACAATTAATTGCATGCTTGCATTTACAACATAAAAGCCACAGAGAGGGCATATAATAGAAACATAGAAAACCTGCAGCACAATACAGGCCTGTCGACCCACAATGCTGTGCCAAACATGTACTTAACTTTAGAGATTGCCTAGGTTTACCCACAGCCCTCTATTTTTCTAAGTTCCATGTACCTGTCCAGGATTCTCTTAAAAGACCCTATTGTATCCACCTCCACCACCTTTGCCGGCAACATATTCAACACACTCATCACTCTCTGCGTAATAAACTTACCCCTGACATCTCCTCTGTACCTGCTTCCCAGCACCTTAAAACTGTGCCCTCTCGTGTTAGCCATTTCAGCCCTGGGAAAAAGCCTCTATCCACATGATCAATGCCTTTCATCACCTTATACACCTCTATCAGGTCACCTCTTATCCTCCATCATTCCAAGGAGAAAAGGCTGAGTTCACTCAACCTATTCTCATAAGGCATGCTCCCAATCTAGGCATCATCCTTGCAAATCTCCTCCACACCCTTTCTATAGTTTTCACATCCTTCCAGTAGTGAGGTGACCAGAACTGAGCACAGTACTCCAAGTGGTGTCTGACCAGGGTCTGAGCGAAGGGCGCTGAGTAGGCTACGGTCAATTATGGAAAACTCTGAACATCCTCTACATAGCACCATCCAGAGACAGAGAAGCAGTTTCAGCGACAGGTTACTATCGATGCAATGCTCCTCAGACAGGATGAAGAGGTCAATACTCCCCAATGCCATTAGGCTTTACAATTCTACCGCCAGGACTTAAGAACTTTTTAAAAGCTATTATTAATGCTTTTTGAGATAGTGATTTAGATGCATATCATATTCTTTACTGAGTTAAGTATTGTATGTAATTAGTTTTGCTACAACAAGTGTATGGGACATTGGAAAAAAGTTGAATTTCCCCATGGGGATGAATAAAGTATCTATCTATCTATCTATCATTACCTCTCAGCTCTTAAACTCAATCCCATGGTTGATGAAGGCCAACGCACCATATGCCTTCTTAACCACACAGTCAACCTGCGCAGCAGCTTTGAGTGTCCTATGGACTCAGACCTCAAGATCCCTCTGATCCTCCACACTACCAAGCCTTCCCGTTAATACTATATTCTGCCATTATATTTGACCTACCAAAATGAACCACCTCACATTTACCTGGGTTGAACTCCATCTGCCACTTCTCAGCCCAATTTTGCATCCTATCAATGTTCCACTGTAACCTCTGACAACTCTCCAGACTATTCACAACATCCCCAAACTTTGTGTCATCAGCAAATTTACTAACCCAACTGTCCACTTCTTCATCCAGGTCATTTATAAAAATTACGAAGTGTAAGGGTCCCAGAACAGATCCCTGAGTCACACCACTGGTCACCAGCCTCCATGCAGAATATGACCCGTCTACAACCACTCTTTGCCTTCTGCGAGCAAGCCAGTTCTGGATCCACAAAGCAATGTCCCCTTGGATCCCATGCCTCCTTACTTTCTCAATAAGCCTTGCGTGGGGTATATTATCAAATGCATTGCTGAAATCCATATAACATATACTACATCTACTGCTCCACCTTCATCAATGTATTTAGTCAGATCCTCAAATCAGGCTCGTAAGGCACGACTTGCCTTTCACAAAGCCATGCTGACTATTCCTAATCATATTATGCCTCTCCAAATGCTCATAATTCCTGCCTCTCAGGATCTTCTCCATCAACTTACCAACCACTGAAGTAAGACTCACTGGTCTATAATTTCCTGGGCTATCTCTACTCCCTTTCTTGAACAAGGGAACAACATCTGCAACCCTCCAATCCTCCAGAACTTCTCCTGTCCCCATTGATGATCCAAAGATCATTGCCATAGGCTCAGCAATCTCTTCCCTCAGCTACCCACAGTAGCCTGGGGTACATCTCGTCTGGTCCTGGTGACTTATTGAACTTGATGCATTCCAAAAGCTCCAGCACATCCTCTTTCTTAAATGTCTATATGCTCAAGCTTTTCAGTCTGCTGCAAGTCATCCCTACAATCACCAAGATCTTTTTCCGTAGTGAATACTGAAGCAAAGTATTCATTAAGTACCTCGGCAGTCTCCTCTGGTTCTATGCACACTTTTCCACTGTCACACTTGATTGGTCCTATTCTCTCATGTCTTATCCTCTTGCTCTTCACATACTTGTAGAATAGAGTAATTATTATTGGGAAGGTAGAGGATTGAGAAGCTTTTAAAAACCAACAGAAGGCAACTTAAAGAGAGAAAAGATCCCATTGGTATTTCCAGAGATCTCACCATATGAATAATGCACAGCATTTGTTACTCATCTGGTTAGTTGATGACAGACTCCTGTGTCCCCTTACTGCTCACTCATAGTGAGCCAATAACAGAGGTTGGACACCCTTTAACCTGCCTGGAGAAGGTACAATCTGAAGATCTGCCTCTTCATTTCTGCATGGAGCTTCTTAACATCAGTCAGTTTAATTCTGAGCAAGAGAATAAGACATGAGAGAATAGGACCAATCAAGTGTGGCACTGACCATCAGGAGAGGGAAAGGAAATGCCCGGATAGTGGAGAGCATTTGTGACTGTGGCTGCCCTCCTCAGCAACAAGTATATCGTTTTGGATGCTGTTGAAGGGGATGACCTGACAGGGGACGTCCACGGTGACCGGGTCTCTGTCACTGAGCCTGGCGCTGTTGTGCAGGAGGGAAGGAGGGAGAAGAGGAATGCAGTAGTCGTAGGTTGATTCCATCATCAGGGGAACAGACAAGAGATTCTGTGAGCCTGATTGAGATACCCGCATGGTGTGCTGCCCCCCAGGTGCCAGGGTACGGGATCGGGTCCATAATATTCTGAAGGGAGAGGGTGAGCAGCCAGCTGTCTTGGTACATGTTGGTACCAATGACATAGAGAGGAAAAGGGAGGAAGCCCTGAAGAGAGATTCCCGGGAGTTAGGAAGGAAGCTGAGAAACAGGACCTCCAGAGTAGTGATCTCAGGATTGCAACCTGTGCCACGTGCTAGTGAGGGCAGGAATAGTAGGATCAGGCAGATGAATGCGTGGCTGAGAGACTGGTGCAGGGGCAGGGCTTCAGATTCTTGGATCATTGGGATCTCTTCTGGGGGAAGTATGACCTGTTCAAAAAGGACGGGTTACACCTGAACCCGAAGGGGACCAATATCCTGGTGGGAAGGTTCAATAGAACTGTTAGGGAGGGTTTAAACTAATTTGGCAGAGGCATGGGAACCAGAATGATTGAGCGAAGGAGGGGGAAAACAGAAATAAATGTAAGATAGTGAGCAGTAAAGATGTCAGGAAGGACAGACAGGTGATGAGGCAAATTTGCAGCCATTGGGATGAGATGCAGTGCAATCAAAGTAAAAAGTATCAAATACTGGACTTAAGGTGTTATACTTAAATGCACGCAGCATAATGAATAAGGTGGATGATCTTGTTGTACAGTTACAGATTGGCAGGTATGATATTGTGGCCATCGCTGAGATGTGGCTAAAGGATGCATGGCTCTGGGAGCTGAACGTCCAAGGATACACAGTGCATGGGAAGGATAGGCAGGTAGGCAGAGGGGGTGGCGTGGCTTTAATGGTAAGAAATGATATTAAATCATTAGAAAGAGGTGACATAGGATCAGAAGGTGCAGAATCTTTATGGGTTGAGCTAAGAAATCACAGGGGTAAAAGGACCCTGATGGCAGTTATCTACAGGCCTCCAAACAGCTGCAGTGATGTGGACTACAAATTACAACAGGAAATAGAAAAGGCTTGCCAGAAGGGCAGTGTTATGATAATTGTAGGGGATTTTAACATGCGAGTGGATTGGGAAAATCAGGTTGGCACTGGATCTCGAGAGAATTTGTAGAATGTCTACAAGATGGCTTTTTAGAACAGCTTGTTGTTGAGCCCACTAGGGGGATCAGCTGTACTGGATTGGGTATTGTGTAATGAACCAGAGGTGATTAGAGAGATGGAAGTGAAAGAACCCTTAGGAGGCAGTGATCATAACATGATTGAGTTCACTGTGAAATTTGAGAAAGAGAAGCCGAAATCCGATGTGTCAGTATTTCAGTGGAGTAAAGGAAATTACAGTGGCATGAGAGAGGAACTGGCCAAGGTTGACTGGAAAGGGACACTAGCGGGAAGGACGGCAGAGCAGCAGTGGCTGGAGTTTATGTGAGAAGTGAGGAAGGTGCAAGACAGATATATTCCAAAGAAGAAGAAATTTTCAAATGGAAAAAGGATGCAACCGTAGCTGACAAGAGAAGTCAAAGCCAAAGTAAAAGCAAAGCAGAGGGCATACAAGGAAGCAAAAATTAGTGGGAAGTCAGAGGATTGGGAACTTTTTAAAAGCTTAAAAAAGGAAACTAAGAAGGTCATTAAGAGGGAAAAGATGAACTATGAAAGGAAGCTAGCAAATAATATCAAAGAGGATACTAAAATCTTTTTCAAGTATATAAAGAGTAAAAGACAGGTGAGAGTAGATATAGGACCGATAGAAAATGATGCTGGAGAAAGTGTAATGGGAGATAAGGAGATGGCGGAGGAACTGAACGAGTATTTTGCATCAGTCTTCACTGAGGAAGACATCAGCAATAAACCAGACATTCAAGGGTGTCAGGGAAGAGAAGCGTAAGCAGTCACAATTACGACAGAGAAAGTACTCAGGAAGCTGAATAGTCTAAGGGTAGATAAATCTCCTGGACCAGATGGAATGCACCCTCGTGTTCTGAAGGAGGTAGCAGTGGAGATTGTGGAGGCATTAGCAATGATCTTTCAAAAGTCGATAGATTCTGGCATGGTTCCGGAGGACTGGAAGATTGCAAATGTCACTCCGCTATTTAAGAAGGGGGCAAGGAAGCAAAAAGGAAATTATAGACCTGTTAGCTTGACATCAGTGGTTGGGAAGTTGTTGGAGTCAATTGTCAAGGATGGGGTTACAGAGTACCTGGAGGCTTATGACAAGATAGGCCGAACTCAGCATGGTTTCCTTAAAGGAAAATCATGCCTGACAAACCTATTGCAATTTTTTGAGGAAATTACAAGTAGGCTAGACAAGGGAGATGCAGTGGATGTTGTGTATTTGGATTTTCAGAAGGCCTTTGACAAGGTGCTGCACATGAGGCTGCTAAACAAGATAAGAGCCCATGGAATTACGGGAAAGTTACATATGTGGATAAAGAGTTGGTTGATTGGCAAGAAACAGAGAGTGGGAATAAAGGGATCCCATTCTGGTTGGCTGCCGATTACCAGTGGTGTTCCGCAGGGGTCTGTGTTGGGGCCGCTTCTTTTTATGTTGTATATCAACGATTTGCTTTACGAAATAGGTCGCTTTGTGGCTAAGTTTGCTGATGATACAAAGATAGGTGGAGGGGCCGGTAGTGTTGAGGAAACAGAGAGTCTGCAGAGAGAATTGAATAGATTGGGAGAATGGGCAAAGAAGTGGCAAATGAATTACAATGTCGGAAAGTGTACGGTCATGCACTTTGGTAGAAGAAATAAACGGGCAGACTATTATTTAAATGGGGAGAGAATTCAAAGTTCTGAGATGCAACGGGACTTGGGAGTCCTCGTGCAGGATACCCTTAAGGTTAACCTCCAGCATGAGTCAGTGGTGAAGAAGGCGAATGCAATGTTGGCATTGATTTCTAGAGAAATAGAGTATAAAAGCAAGGATGTGATGTTGAGGCTCTATAAGGCACTGGTAAGACTTCACCTGGAGTATCGTGTACAGTTTTGGGCTCCTTATTTAAGAAAGGATGTGCTGACGCTGGAGAGGGTTCAGAGAAGATTCACTAAAATAATTCCGGGAATGAGGAACATGAGGGGGACCTCATAGAAACATTTCGAATGTTGAAAGGCATGGACAGAGTGGATGTGGCAAAGTTGTTTCCCATGGTGGGGGAGTCTAGTACGAGAGGGCATGACTTAAGGATTGAAGGGCACACATTCAGAACAGAGATGCGAAGAAATTTTTTTAGCCAGAGGGTGGTGAATCTGTGGAATTTTTTTGCCACGGGTAGCAGTGGAGGTCAAGTCATTGGGTGTATTTAAGGCAGTGATTGATAGGTATCTGAGTAGCCAGGGCATCAAAGGTTATGGTGAGAAGGCGGGGGAGTGGGACTAAATGGGAGATTGGATCAGCTCATGATAAAATGGCGGAGCAGACTCAATGGGCTGAATGGCCGACTTCTGCTCCTTTGTCTTATGGTCTAACTCACAGTTCCAAGTTTTGCATTTCCACAGAGTTGCAGTCCCAACCACCTTCTCCCTGCCCCTATCAGAATTGTTGGATTCTGATATTTTTGATCCAAGATTCTTTCTGATGTCAAGAAAGAGACATAGAACTTGTTGCTTCATAACCATTTCATTAAAAGCTAATGGAACAGAGGAAATCGAAAATGGACAGAGGTCTAGTCAGGGAAGGGGGAGAAGCAAAGAAGGCCCACTCTTTTTATTTATTGCCCTCTAGTTCTGGATACTCCACCAAAGGAAACATCCTTTCCACATCCATCCTATCTATCCTTTCAACATTCAGTAGGTTTTGGTAGATAGTGGACCACTAGAAAATGAAACCAGATAAATAACATTAGGGGACAAGGATATGGCAGATGAACTAAATGAGTATTTAACATCAGTCTTCACTGTAGAAGACACTAGCAGTGTGCCAGGTGTTCAAGGGTGTGAGGGAAGAGAAGTGAGTGCAGTTACCATCACAATGGAGAAGGTGCTCAAAAAGCTGAAAGACCTAAAGGTACATAAGTCACCTGGACCAGATGAACTGCACCCTAGGGTAATGAAATAGGTAGTGACAGAGATAATGGAGGCATTAATCATGATCTTTCAAAAATCATTGGATCTTAGCACAGTTCCAGAGGACTGGAAAATTGCAAATGTCACTCCACTCTTTAAGAAAGTTGCAAGGCAGCAGAAAGGAAATTATAAACCAATTAGCCTGGCCTCAGTGGTTGGGAAGATGTTGGAGTCAATTGTTAAGGATGAGGTGATGGAGTACTTGGTGACACAGGACAGGATAGGACAAAGCTAGCATGGTTTCCTTAAGGGAAAATCTTGCCTAACGAACCTGTTGGAATTCTTTGAGGAGATTACATGTAGGATGGATAAAGGGGATGCAGTGGATATTGTATATTTGGACTTTCAGATGGCCTTTGACAAGGTGCCATTCATGAGGCTGCTTACCAAGTTAAGAGCCCATGGTATTACAAGAAAGCTACTGGCATGGTTAGAACATTTGCTGATTGGAAGGAGGCAGCAAGTAGGAATAAAAAAATCCTTTTGTGTTTGGCTGCCAGTGACTAGTGGTGTTCCGCAGGAGTTGGTGTTGGGACCACTTCTTTTTATGCTGTATATCAGTGATTGAGATGATGGAATAGATGGCCTTGTTGCCAAGTTTGCAGATGATATGAAGATGGTGGAGAGGCAGGTAGTGTTGAGGAACAGGAAGGCTTCAGATGGAGAATGGGCAAGAAAGTGACAAATGGAACACAATGTAGGAAAATGCATGGTCATGCACTTTGGTAGTAGAAATAAATGTGCGGACTATTTTCTAAATGGGGAGAAAATCCAAAAATCTGAGATGCAAAGGGACTTGGGAGTCCTCGTGCAGACACTTTAAAGGTTAACTTGCAGGTCAAGTCGGTGGTGAGGAAGGCAAATGCCATGTTAGCATTCATTTCAAGAGGTCTAGAATACAAGAGCAGGGATGTGATGCTGAGGCTTTACAAGGCACTGGTGAGGCTTCATCTTGAGAATTGTGAACAGTTCTGGGCCCCTCATCTTAGAAAAGATGTGCTGGCATTGGAGAAGGTTCAGAAGAGCTCACAAGGATGATTCTGGGAATGAAGAGGTTAACATATGAGCAACATTTGATAACTTCGGGTCTGTACTCACTGGAATTCAGAAGGATGAGGGGGGCATCTCATTGAAACCTTTCAAATGTTGAAAGGCTTAGACAGAGTAGATGTGGAAAGGATGCTTCCCATGGTGGGGGAGTCTAGGAAAAGAGGGCACAACCTCAGGATAGAGGGGCATCCATTTAAAACAGAGATGCAGAAAAATTTCTTCAGCAAGAGGGTGGTGAATTTGTGGAATTTATTACCACAGGCAGCTGTAGATGCCAGGTTGTTGGGTATATTTAAGGCAGAGCTTGATAGGTTCTTGATTGGACATGACATCAAAGGTTAGGGAAAGAAGGCCAGGTAGTGGGGCTGAAGATGGGATAAAAAGATCAATCATGATTAAATGGTGGATCAGACTCGATGGGCCAAATGCCTTAATCCTATTTCTATGTCTTATGGTCTTATGGTTTCAGTGAGATTTCCACGCATTCTTCTAAATTCTAGTGAGTACAGGCCTAAAGCTACCAAATGTTCCTCATATGTTAATCCCTTCATTCCCACAATCATCGTCATCTGGACTCTCTCCAATGATAACACATCCTTTCTAAGATAAAGGGCCCAAAATTGTTGACAATATTCCAAGTGCAGTCTGATTAGTATTTTATAATGCTTCAGCATTATCTCCTTGCTTTTATATTCTATTCCCCTTGAAATAAATGCCAACATTGCATTTATCTTCTTTACCATAGACTCAACCTGCAAATTAACCTTCTGGGAGTCTTGCACGAGGACTCACAAGTCCTTTTGCACCTCTGATGTTTGAATTTTCTCCCCATTTAGATAATAGTCTGCACCATTGTGTCTTTTACCAAAATGCATTATCAGACGTTTCCCAGTACTGTATTCCATCTGCCACTTTTTTGCCCATTTTTCCAATTTGCCTTAGTCTTGCTGCAATCGCATTGCTTCCTCAGCACTACCCACCCCTCCACCTATCTTCATATCATCCGCAAACTTTGCCACAAAGCCTTCAATTCCATTATCTAAGTCATGTGAAAAGTAGCGGTCCCAATACTGACCCCTGAGGAACACCAATAGTCATTGGCAGCCAACCATAAAGGCATCCTTTATTCCCACTCACTGTCTCCTGCCTGACAGCCATTTCTCTATCTATGTGATTATATTTCCTGTAACGTCATAGGATTTTATCTTGTTAAGCAGCTTTGTGTGTGGCACCTGAAAATCCAAGTAACATCCATTGCCTCTCCTTTGTTCACACTTCTTGTTACTTCCTCAAAGGGTGCAGAGGAGATTTACAAGATGTTGCCTGGATTGGAGAGCATGCCTTATGAGACTAAGTTGAGTGAGCTCAGTCTTTTCTCCTTGGAGCACAGAGAATGAAAGGTGACCTGATAGAGGTGTATAAGATGATGAGAGGCATTGACCGTGTGGATAGTCAGAGGCTTTTTCCCAGGGCTGAAATGGTTGCCACAAGAGGACACAGGTTTGAGGTGCTGGGGAGCAGGTACAGAGGAGATGTCAGGGGTAAGTTTTTTTACACAGAGAGTGGTGAGTATGTAGAATGGGCTGCCAGCAACGATGGTGGAGGCGGATACAATAGGGTTTTTTAAGAGACTTTTGGATAGGTACATGGAGCTTATAAAAATAGAGGGCTATAGGTAAGCCTAGTAATTTCTAAGGTAGGTACCTGTTTGGCACAACTTTGTGGGCCAAAGGGCCTGTAGGTTCTCTATGTTCTATGTTTCTATGAACTCCAAAAGATTTGCCAGACAAGATAATTTTAAACACAAACTATGCTGACTTTGACTTATTTTATTATTAGTCTCCAAGTACCCCAAAATCTCATCGTTAGTAATGGACTCCAACACTTTCCCAGCCACTGAGGTTAGTCTAACTCGTCTATAATTTCCTCCATTTTGTCTTCTTCCCTTCTTAAAGAATGGAGAGACATTTTCAATTTTCCAGTGCTTCTGGACCATGCCAGAATCAAGTGGTTCTTGGAAGATCATGACCAATGAATCTGTTATCTCTTCAACAACTTTTAGTTGCCTTTGTTGGATTTTCTCTTTTAATCTTTTTATTAGTATTAAAAATATTATGAACAAAATACAATTAAAATATTAATAATGGATTACAAACATAGAAACTCCCATTACACATGAAGGAATACATAAACAATGAATATAGTATAAGTAAGCTTTCCCAAACATAAACCATATAGTGTATATATGAACAAGGTAAGTCTAGATATTCCATGATATATAATATAAAAAAAAGAGAAAAAAAATAAATCTATATATGAAAGTTAACTAATCTACTAATCTAATATCTAAGAAAAAAAAACAAAAAAGGAAGAAAAAACTAAAAAAAACTAAAAAAAAAGAGAAAAAAAAAGGGCTGTTCATAGTATCTCACAAGCATACATAAACATCAATGTCGTCAACTCCGATCCTCTCAACATACATACGATTAAAGCTGAAAAAACCAATAAGCCTGGCACAGGGCCATTACATCATATGAAAATATTGAATAAATGGTCTCCATATCTTAAAAGCTTCCCAATCATCCAACTTACCATCTTCCCATCTACAAAGATCTGTAACCATTAGGGGACACACTGAACAATTGCTTATACAGTGACCACTTGGAAACACACTAAACAGTTACATGTATATAAGCAGCTAAATTAGACTATAAGACATAGGAGCAGGTCTAGGCCATTCAGTCTGCTTCTCCATTCCATTATGGCCAGTTTATTATCCCTCTCAATCCCATTCTCCTGCCTTCTCTCCATCACCTTGATCATTCATCATCATCATCAGGTGCCATGCCCAGTTTGAGCTTTGTCTGCCATGGCCCACACGCTCCTGTTTCGGGTCAAGTGGATCAATTCATTGGTATTCATTTCCAGTTCTCTGGCTGCTGTCTCCATCATCATTTGTCTTTGCCTTCCACTTGCTTTCTTCCCTTCAATCTTTCCCACAATTACCATGCCTATGGTTAGGCCACACTTAGAACCCCTCCAGTTCGCCTATTAGCCCCGACTAGAAGTCGAGGATGCCATCGTCTACCTGCTGAACCGTGTCTATGCCCACCTGGACAAGCCAATGAGCACTGTGAGGGTCATGTTCTTTTGACTTCTCCAGTGCGTTCAACACCATCCGCCCTGCTCTGCTGGTTGAGAAGCTGACAGTGATGCAGGTGGATGCTTCCCAGGTGTCATGGATTATTGATTACCTGACTGGCAGACCACAGCACGTGTGCTTGCAACACTGTGTGTCAGACAGAGTGGTCAGCAGCACTGGGGCTCCACAGGGGACTGTCCTGTCTCCCTTTCTCTTCACCATCTACACCTCCGACTTCAACTACTGCACAGAGTCTTGCCATCTTCGGAAGTTTTCTGATGACTCTGCCATAGTTGGATGTATCAGCAAGGGAGATGAGGCGGAGTACAGGGCTACAGTGGGAAACTTTGTCACATGGTGCGAGCAGAATCATCTGCAGCTTAATGTGAAAAAGACTAAGGAGCTGGTGGTGGACCTGAGGAGGGCTAAGGCACCGGTGACCCCTGTTTCCATCCAAGGGGTCAGTGTGGGCATGGTGGAGGATTACAAATACCTGGGGATATGAATTGACAATAAACTGGACTGGTCAAAGAACACTGAGGCTGTCTACAAGAAGGGTCAGAGCTGTCTCTATTTCCTGAGCAGACTGAGCTCCTTTAACATCTGTCAGACAATGCTGAGGATGTTCTATGAGGCTGTGGTGGTCAGTGTTATCATGTTTGCTGTTGTGTGCTGGGGCAGCAGGCTGAGGGTAGCAGATACCAACAGAATCAACAAATTCATTCGTAAGGCCAGTAATGTTGTAGAGGTGGAACTGGACTCTGACGGTGGTGTCTGAAAAGAGGATGCTGTCCAAGTTGCATGCCATCTTGGACAATGTCTCCCATCCACTCCATAATGTACTGGTTAGGCACAGGAGTACATTTAGCCAGAGACTCATTCCACTGAGATGTAACACTGAGCATCATAGGAAGTCATTCCTACCTGTGGCCATCAAACTTTACAACTCCTCCCTTGGAGTGTCAGACACCCTGAGCCAATAGGCTGGTCCTGGACTTATTTCCACTTGGCATGATTAACTTATTATTATTTAATTATTTATGGTTTTATATTGCTATATTTCTTCACTATTCTTGGTGTAGCTGTAATGAAACCCAATTTCCCTCGGGATCAATAAAGTATGCCTGTCTGTCTGTCTGTCTGTCTGCATTCTAACTCCTCTTTCCTAATCACATGTCCAATGAAGTTACGTTGCCTTTTCATGATCTCATACATTATTTCTTTTTTTTGGCTTGCTCTGTTCATGACATCCTCGTTAGATATTCGTTTCATCCATGATATTCTTTGCATCCTTCCCAAAAACCACATCTCTGCTGCTTCAATTCGTTTCTTCATGTTACTAGATATTGTCCAACATTCTGAGCCATATAGTATAACTGGATAAACGTAACATTTCAGTACTCTGAGGCGGGTTGTCATGCCTAGTTTAGTGTTGGTCAGCATACTCTTCATTCTCATAAAGGTATCGTTTGCCATCCCCATTCTTCTTTTGATGTCCATGTCACACCTGCCATCTGATGTCACCCAGCTTCCTAAGTAGCAAAAGTTCTGTACTTGTTTTATGTCTCCCCCCGTTTACTCTCAGCCTGCAGACAGGATTCTCCTTCTTTTTGGATATCACCATACATTCTGTCTTTTTGCAATTGATAGATAGACCCATTTTTGCACTTTCTTCAACAACTATATCAATTAAGTTTTGTAGTTCTTCCTCTGTACTTGCAATTAACACAGTGTCATCTGCAAATCTGAAATTATTCATGTTTTCACAGCCAACTTTGATTCCCAAGATGTCTCTTATTTTTTGTAATATTGTTTCACTGTATACATTAAACAAATCAGGGGAGAAAACATACCCTTGTCTAACGCCTCTCTTGATTTTTGTAAACTGACTCACTTCTCCATCTACTCTTACAGCGGCAGTTTGTTCCCAGTACAGATTTTTGATTAAGCGGAGGTCTTTCGAATCTAGACCTAGAGTTTCCTGTAATATTTCAAATAACTTATTGTGCTTCACTTTATCAAATGCTTTTGTATAGTCGATAAAACAAACAAACAAATCTTTTTGCACTTGAATAGCTTGTTCTGATAGTATCCTTAACATCAATATCGCATTTCTTGTACCTTTGTCTTTCACAAAACCACATTGTTCTTCACCTATTTCAGCTTGAATCTTACTTTTAGCTCTTGTCATCAAAATTCTTAGAAGCATCTTGGTGATATGACTCATTAAACTTATGGTCCTATGTAATTCACATTATATTTCTCTAAATTTCTTAAGAAGAGTGATAAATATTGGTTTTTTTCATCTCTTCTGGTATTATTCCAGTCTCATAAATATCATTGATTAAATCAGTAAGATTTTCAATTCCATGATCTTCAAGGGTGATAATTTGTTCTATTACTATTTCATCAGGACCTGCTGCCTTTCCTTTCTTCATCTTGTTTATTGCATTACCAACTTCAGATTTTAAAATACTTGGATGTTCAATGTTCTTCTTAATTTCTGTTTTTTTGCCTCGATCATCTTCAAACAATTCCTGAATATACTCAGTCCATCTGTTCATAATCTCATCTTTTTCCATGATAATGGTACCGCCCTTTGCTTTCAAACATCCACCTGAAGAACAGAAGAGCTGTTTACCAGTGATATTCTGGATTTGTTGATGTAACCTGTTACGGATTCGGCAACAACAAATATATAACTGAGACAGGTTTTTTATAACAAATAAAACATTTATTAAACACTGAAAAAAAACCCAAAAGTAAACAAAACTAACGTAACCGGAAGTCAGCTGCTCTGCGGCAGCTCGAGGAGTTCTTAAAGCGATAATGTGAAAAGAGTTCTTAGAAGTAGTAATGCAAAAGTCCAAAGTTTTACCAAGTCTGTTAACAAGAGTCTTTCCTTTATAACTTAAGATTCCCGTCGAAGGATCTTTTTTTCCCCGGAGAATTTACGAAGCGAACAATGAAACGGCTTAAAGGCACTGACCTTTCCTTGGCGAAACTTTACCCGACCCTCTATTCTTCTGGCAGAACAGGAGTCATCAGGGCAAATGAATTTCTTCCGAATGAAGATTAAACAAGGTCGAGCCTGCTTTACCCGTCGAAATCGACTTTCCCCGATTCTTCGGGGTCTCCGAATGTCGGTGAATTTTACTCTCCACGGCTGAACTGGCAGTATTAATGGCAAAACTGCCGGCAATAACCTTTTAAAACTTAAGGCAGAAAATAAAACTCCATTTTTAAACGAAACTGCATCATAATATCAGAATACGCAGCAGCATGGCGTCACCGGTGAAGTCAACCACCGACTGCCCCACGTCACAGGGAGGGGTCCTCCTTTTATACCCTGTTGAAAAAAACCTATCACATGACCTCTCACTGGCGGGAAAATGACGTCACTCCACCATCACAAGACCATTACCTCATCTCCAGCAGCTCAACACCACGGTCACGTGACAAGTGCATGATACCCATGAGTACATAACAAACCTTTTTGGATCAGTAATAGGGATTCTTTCTAGTTGCTCACATTCCTGGTTTAACCGTTCTTCTTTGGCTTTTTGACATAAGCTTTTAACTTTTTTATCTAAGGACTTATATTCTATAGGATTTGATTTCTTCTGTCTCCTTTCTTCCATTAGATTATTGATTTCATGTGTCATCCATTTATTCTTTGCGCTTTTTTCTGTTTTGAGGAATCACTGATTTTGCTGATTCTACCAATTGTAAATTTTTGTCTTAAAGTTTTCTTCTTTAGTTAATTGCAAGTAGTCAAGAGATTTTTCAGGTTTTTGCTGCTTTAGTTTTTTTGTAAGTTTTACTTTTATATAACTTATTACTGGGTTCTGGTCACTATTACAGTCTGCACCTGGGTATGTTTTGCATTGAGTCACTGAGTTTCTAAGTCTTTGGTTTACAGTAATAAAGTCAGTTTGATTTCTGATGTTATCACCTGGCCTTTTCCAGGTCCACAAGCATCTTGGATGGTTTTTAAAGTAGGTATTCATAATGACCTGATTATTCATCTTTCACCATTCTACCCATTTCTCACCTCTTTCATTTCTTTCCCCTAGTCCAAGTTTTCCTATGGTATTCCCATTAGCACCTTGTCCTACTTTAGCATTTATATCTCCCGTGACAATAACAATACCTTGAGATTTACATCCATTCCTTGTTTGTTCAAGCTCTTCATAGAATTTTTTCTATATCCTCATTTGTTCCATCTGTTGTTGGTGCATATACCTGCATAATTGCTAAATCAAATGGTTATCCTCTGAATCTAACGAGGAGCACTCTTTCTGATATTGCCCAATGTCCTAAAACACTTTTTGCCATGTTTTCATCCATAAGAATTCCTACTCCATTAGCATGGGATGTTCCACAAGAATAAATTAGTGTTTTATTTCTATTCTGATATGTTCCAGCACCTGTCCAATGAATTTCACTAATTCCCATGATGTTGATCTTTAGTCTTTCCATTTCATTTATCATATTGTCCAATCTTCCTGCTTGATATAGGGTTCATTAGCCTGACTAATCAAGAATCTACCAATGTCTGCTTTAAATATATCTGATCAAGTCAAGTCACTTTTTATTGTCATTTCAACCATAACTGCTGGTACAGTATACAGTATTGTCACGTACCCCATGACCATGTTAAAGAACCAGCAGACAGACAGACAGACATACTTTATTGATCCCAAGGGGAAAAGGGTAGAAATGGAGAACGCACTGGAGTCTGGTATTGCTATAAACTAATAGTGTTTATTAGTAACTAAGCAATACAGTAATATAAATGCAAATATATTGAACAGGTTAGCAATGATATATATGTGTGTGTGGAAATAGGAACAAAACTAGGCTCTTTCAAACCTGGAGTAAATGGGTACAATCTTACGATGATGAAGAGAGTTCAGTTCAGTTCGAGGTAGTTAGTTGAGTAACATTGGAGAGAGAGAGAGGTGAGAGGTGAAGCCATTGATCATCCCGTTGTCTTCCGAAGTCCTGTTGTGGTCACCGACTATGACCATGATATGTACGACCGTTCTTCAGTGGTGGAATTATCACCCAGGCAAGGATGAACACACGAATAATTCCCCACCGGTCACACCTTTCACACTGTGAGCCACTGATCAATTCCCCGAATCGATCCTCAAACCCCCCACCTTTTTGTGGGTGTAACAAAGCTCATTCAGTGTCCGCACTGTGTGTCTCATGGTGTGTCTGTCTGAGTAACTGCGGACCTGGTTTTTATCTCCACATGTTGGACACCAGCTGTCCATCAACCTGCTCCACCCTCCTCTCTCTGCAAGAGTTTTACAAGCAGGCAAGTGTCCTTGTGGAAATGTAAACAAACTGCCGAGAAACCATAACATCAATCTTCCGAGCATTCTTCGCCTCTCCCTCTCTTAATAACAGCTCAGTGTCCAAAAGCCAGTCTCATTCTCCCAACATTTTAAAGTGACAATCCACAGAAAATATGAACCCTAGGGGTACATAACACCCCCTTCCTTTTAAGGGAATTTTTATGAAGGAAAATTTTTTAGTTTAACTGTATATTACAGAATATAAAACAATACATATGTGATTATCATATAGCACATTACAGAAGCGTATATAAATACTAATCTCTGTTTCACTTTTAAACTTTACCATTCAAACAGTTAATCTACCATGATATTGTCTTTATCTTTCACATACTTTGTTACAAAAAAAAGTCAAATTCCTGCAAAACCAGATCCTGTTGTATTGAAAATAGAGTTTGTTCACCCATTTTCCTTTGTCCACTTCACCACAGAACAATTAACCATCACGTGATCAGCTTGCCTACCAGCTCGGATAAGGTCTTCATAGACTTCCTGCACAGGTGCTAGCTTATCACCAATGTTTTCCAAATTAAGCCCATTGCCTGAACTTCCAAACAAGGCATTAATTTCAAGCAATTCATTAATTTTATCTTCAAGATCTTTAATTCCAGATGTTTCCATAATAGCACCTGCAGGTGATCCCTCCAAATCACAAACTTGAACAACATCACCAAGTTGTTTATCTTTAAATTCCAAAATACAGTTTAACAAATCAGAATGTACTGTCTCAGCATCTGAGAGAGCTGTTTCTCTCAGCAAAGTCAAAGGTCTTGAAACCAATCCAGACTTCACAAGTATTTTATTCAAAAGTCCTAGAACAATACTTTTCCCAATATCCTCAATAAAATTCACCTCACCAGTTTTCATCTCATCACCAACTAACACAAGTGATTGAGAATCCTCCATTTCCACTGGTGCCAGGGTTAACCCCTTACTCACTGAACCAAGTCTGTCTGACACAAAAGGACTGCATTCTTTTTCCACCAAGTTAGACACCTCAGACCTTAACTGAGTTTCACCACAAGGTTTCCTACCCTGTGAATCCACAGGTACTTCAACAACCTGAACACAGGCAAACAGGACAGCTGCCTCTTCTAGGCTTTCAATACCAGACCCAGTTTCAAATTCCAGGTTCCCCTGATCCTCCCCTGCTACTCTCTGGGAAACTCCCATCTGGAGTAAGCTCAACCTTGTGGGTTAAAACAACCTCGTCTGCCAACCCAGCAGACTCCCACAAAGTAGCGGCATCCTTTCCATCTCAGAATGCCCTTACATCATTGGGAACATGCTTCTTAAATTCTTCAATAACAACCAGCTCTTTCAAGCTATAAAAATCACCAGGGTCCAACACTGGACCTCCCAGCTGCCACATCTTCCTCTTGAACTGTCTCTGTCTTTCTGCTTCCTCAGCCTCGAGCTGTTTTACTCATAATTCAAACTCCCTTCACTTCTCCTGAGCCTCCAGCCTTAATATTTCCATCTGAAACTGGGTCTCAGATGGAATGTAAACCCGCTAGGTTTACTTTCAGGAAACAACTCCAACTCTTCCACTTTAAAAACCCCCTCAGATACATAAAACTCGGCTATGACCCTCTGCATCTGTGACCTCCTTGTTGTCGATATCACCTTCACAAGGTTCAACTTTTTTGCAATACTCAACAGCTCAAACCTTCTGAAGTCCTCTAATACCTCAGAGGTTGGTGCCTCCAAACATTTATCAACATCCATTTCTGCTGGTTTTTTTCCCACACAACCAAATCAAAAGGGATTTTCCCCAATCAATTCAAACAAGCCCCCACACAATTTGTTCAAATCCCAGGCAAATCCCCAATTAAGAACCTGCAGAAATGGAGAATGCACTGGAGTCTGGTATTGCTATAAACTAATAGTGTTTATTAGTAACTAAGCAATACAGTAATATAAATGCAAATATATTGAACAGGTTAGCAATGATGTGTGTGTGTGTGTGTGTGTGTGTGTGTGTGTGTGTGTGTGTGTGTGTGTGTGTGTGTGTGTGTGTGTGTGTGTGTGTGTGTGTGTGTGTGTGTGTGTGGAAATAGGAACAAAACTAGGCTCTTTCAAACCTAGGGGTAAATGGGTACAATCTTACGATGATGAAGAGAGTTCAGTTCAGTTTGAGGTAGTTAGTTGAGTAATGTTGGAGAGAGAGAGAGAGGTGATAGGTGACGCCAACGATCTTCCCGTTGTCTTCCGAAGTCCTGTTGTGGTCACCGACTATGACCATGATACGTACGACCGTTCTTCAGTGGTGGAATTATCACCCAGGCAAGGATGAACACACGAATAATTCCCCACTGGTCGCACCTTTTCACACTGTGAGCCACTGATCAATTCCCCGAATCGATCCTCAAACCCCCCACCTTCTTGTGGGTGCAACAAAGCTCGTTCAGTGTCCGCACTGTGTGTCTCATGGTGTGTCTGTCTGTGTAACAGCGGACCTGGTTTTTATCTCCACATGTTGGACACCAGCTGTCCATCAACCTGCTCCGCCCTCCTCTCTCTGCAAGAGTTTTACAAGCAGGCAAGTGTCCTTGAGGAAATGTAAACAAACTGCCGAGAAACCATAACATCAATCTTCCGAGCGTTCTTCGCCTCTCCCTCTCTTAATAACAGCTCAAACAGTGTCCAAAAGGCAGTCTCATTCTCCCAACATTTTAAAGTGACAGTCCACAGAAAATATGAACCCTAGGGGTACATAACAGTATAAATGAGACAACATTTTTCAGGACCATGGTGCTACATGAAACAGTACAAAACCTACACTGAACTACATAAAAACAACACAGACAAAAAAAAAAACTACACTAGACCACAGACCTACACAGGACTGCGTAAAGTGCACAAAACAGTGCAGGCATTACAATAAATAATAAACAAGACAATAGGCACAGTAGATGGCAGTAAGTTGGTGTCAGTCCAGGCTCTGGGTATTGAGGAGTCTGATGGCTTGGGGGAAGAAACTGTTACATAGTCTGGTCGTAAGAGCCCAAATGCTTCGGTGCCTTCTCCTAGATGGCAGGAGGGAGAAGAGTTTGTATGAGGGGTGTGTGGGGTCCTCCATAATGCTGTTTGCTTTGCGGATGCAGTGTGTGGTGTAAATGTCTGTAATGGCGGGAAGAGAGATCCCAATTATCTTCTCAGCTGACCTCACTATATGCTGCAGGGTCTTGTGATCCAAGATGATGCAATTTACGAACCAGGCAGTGATGCAGCTGCTCAGGATGCTCTCAATACAACCCCTGTAGAAGGTGATGAAGATGGGGGGTGGGAGATGGAGTTTCCTCAGCCTTTGCAGGAAGTAGAGACGCTGCTGGGCTTTCTTTGCTATGGAGCTGGTGTTGAGGGACCAGGTGAGATTCTCCGCTAGGTGAACACCAAGAAATTTGGTGCTCTTAACCATCTCTACTGAGGAGCCGTCGATGTTCAGTGGAGAGTGGTCACTTTGTGCTCTTCTGAAGTCAACGACCATCTCTTTTGTTCACATTCAGAGACAGGTTGTTGGCTCTGCACCAGTCTGTTAGCCTCTGCACCTCCTCTCTGTAAGCTGACTTGTCATTCTTACTGATGAGACCCACCACGATCATGTCATCGGCGAACTTGATGATGTGGTTTGAGCTGTGTGTTGCAACATAGTCGTGGGTCAGCAGAGTGAACAGCAGTGGACTGAGTACACAGCCCTGGGGAGGCCCCGTGCTCAGTGTGATGGTGTTGGAGATGCTGCTCCTGATCCGGACTGACTGAGGTCTCCCAGTCAGGAAGTCTAGGATCCAGTTGCAGAGGGAGGTGTTCAGGCCCAGTAGGCTCAGCTTTCAATTAGTTTCTGAGGGATGATTGTGTTGAATGCTGAACTGAAGTCTATGAACAGCATCCGAACGTACATGTCTTTTTTGTCCAGGTGGGTTAGGGCCAGGTGTAGGGTGATGGCAATGGTGTCGTCTGTTGAACAGTTGGGACGGTACGCAAACTGCAGGGGGTCATGTGAGGGGGACAGCAGGGTCTTGACAAGCCTCTCGAAACACTTCATGATGATGGATGTGAGTGCAACGGGACGTTAGTCATTGAGGCAGGACACTGAAGACTTTGCTCCACAGCCTTCTGTGGTAATGAATTCCATAGATTCAGCATCATCTCACTAAATGGACATCCTTTTATTTCTGAGACTACACCCTCTGGTCCTAGACTCCCCCACAATACAAAACATCCTCCTCACATCCACTTTGTCCAGACCTGTGAATATTCGATAGGTTTCAATGAGAACATCTCTCATTCTTCTGAACTCCGGTGAGTATAGGCCCAGAGCCATCAGACACTCCTCATACATTAATCCTTTCATTCCTGGACATTCTTGTAAACCTCCTCTGGATCTTCAACAACATCAGCACATCTTTTCTTTGATAAGGGGTCCAAAAGTAGTATAGTGAAGGCTTCTTTAGATATGTGAAAAGCAAAAAAATAGTTAAGACCAAAATTGGGTCATTGAAAACAGAAATGGGTGAATTTATTATGGGGAACAAGGAAATGGCAGATGAGTTGAACAGGTACTTTGGATCTGTCTCCAGTAGGGAAGACACAAACAATCTCCCAGATGTAATAGTGGCCAAAGGAACTAGGGTAATGGATGAACTGAAGGAAATTTATATTAGGCAAGAAACGGTGTTGGACAGACTGTTGAGTCTGAAGGCTGATAAGTCCCCAGGACCTGATGGTCTGCATCCCAGGGTACTTAAGGAGGTGGCTCTAGAAATCGTGGACGCATTGGTAAACATTTTCCAATGTTCTATAGATTCAGGATCAGTTCCTGCGGATTGGAGGGTGGCTAATGTTGTCCCACTTTTCAAGAAAGGAGGGAGAAAGAAAACAGGGAATTATAGACCGGTTAGCCTGAGGTCAGTAGTGGGAAAGATGCTGGAGTCTATTATAAAAGAGGAAATTACGACACATTTGGATAGCAGTAGAAGGATCAGTCTGAGTCAGCATGGATTTACGAAGGGAAAACCATGCTTGACTAATCTTCTGGAGTTTTTTTGAGGATTTAACTATGAAAATGGACAAAGGAGAGCCAGTAGATGTAGTGTACCTGGACTTTCAGAAAGCTTTTCATAAAGTCCCACATAGGAGATCAGTGGGCAAAATTAGGGCAAATGGTATTCGGGGCAGAGTACTGACATGGATTGAAAATTGGCTGGCTGACAGGAAACAAAGAGTAGTAATTAACTGGTCCCTTTCAGAATGGCAGGCTGTGACCAGTGGGGTACTGCAAGGTTCGGTGCTGGGACCGCAGCTGTTTACAATATACATTAATGATTTAGATGAAGGGATTAAAAGTAACATTAGCAAATTTGCCGATGACACAAAGCTGGGTGGCAGTATGAAATGTCAGGAGGATGTTATGAGAATGCAGAGGGACATGGACAGGCTAGGTGAGTGGGCAAACGTATGGCAGATGCAGTTTAATGTGGATAAATGTGAGGTTATCCACTTTGGTGGCAAGAACAGGAAGGCAGATTACTATCTAAATGGAGTCAAGTTAGGAAAAGGGGAAGTACAACGAGATCTAGGTGTTCTTGTACATCAGTCAATGAAAGCAAGCATGCAGGTACAGCAGGCAGTGAAGAAAGCTAATGGCATGCTGGCTTTTATAACAAGGGGAATTGAGTATAGGAGTAAAGAGGTCCTTCTGCATCTGTACAGGGCCCTGGTGAGACCCCACCTGGAGTATTGTGTGCAGTTTTGGTCTCCAAATTTGAGGAAGGACATTCTTGCTATTGAGGGAGTGCAGCGTAGGTTCACAAGGTTAATTCCTGGAATGGCGGGACTGTCATATGTTGAAAGATTGGAGCGACTGGGCTTGTATACACTGGAATTTAGAAGGATGAGAGGGAATCTGATTGAAACATATAAGATTATTAAGGGATTGGACACGCTGGAGGCAGGAAGCATGTTCCTGCTGATGGGTGAGTCCAGAACTACAGGCCACAGTTTAAGAATAAGGGGTAGGCCACTTAGAACAGAGATGTGGAAAAACTTTTTCACCCAGAGAGTGGTGGATATGTGGAATGCTCTGCCCCGGAAGGCAGTGGAGGCCAAGTCTCTGGATGCTTTCAAGAGAGAGTTAGATAGAGCTCTTATAGATAGTGGAGTCAAGGGATATGGGGAGAGGGCAGGAACGGGGTACTGATTATGTATGATCAGCCATGATCACAGTGAATGGCGGTGCTGGCTAGAAGGGCCGAATGGCCTACTCCCGCACCTACTGTCTATTGTCTAAAAGGATGAGCTACAGGAGCCTGAAGATAAATTTTAGGTACAGCTTCTTTTCTTTTGCTATCAGATTTGTGAATGGACATTGAACCAATGGACAGAACCTCACTATTTGTGTTTCCACTCTTCTTGCACTAATTACTGCATTTAATCTATT
The DNA here is from genome assembly GCF_048418815.1 of Hemitrygon akajei. NCBI lineage: Eukaryota > Metazoa > Chordata > Chondrichthyes > Myliobatiformes > Dasyatidae > Hemitrygon > Hemitrygon akajei. The sequence continues at coordinate 1,775,714 of NC_133133.1, forward strand.
ACACACACACTTATTGTAATTGATAGATTTTTATTATTATGTATTGCAATGTACAACTGCTGCAACACAAATTTCATGGCTCATGCCAGTGATATTAATCCTGATTCTGATTCTAAACTGCTCACAATAGCCCAAGTGTGGTCTGACCAACATCTTGTAAAACCTTTTAATCCAACATTTAAATCACCTACCCCACCAAATTCCAACCCTCACCCACACAAGGGGAAAATTTAACCCATTGGATGTGATGGGGAATCCAGAAGTCAGGATTGAATTCACTTTGCTGGAGTTGTCAGACTCTGAGCCTTCCTTGGGACTGTTTGTCTCAGCCTGAAAAATTCAGCAAGTTAAGAGTGGTGATTAGTTCTGGTCGATTCCCCAGAGATGCCATTGAGATCCTTGGGCTCATACATGTTGTAGAGTCTTAGCGCACTACGGGCACTTTGGCCCATCTAGTGCATGCCCATTAGTTCTTCTGCAGAGTCTTCATCTACTTGCGCCTCATCCACATCCCTCCAAACCCTCCCATTCTTAACTTCCAAACTCAACTTCAATTTTATATTCAACTTGCATCCAGCACTTCCGCCAGCAGCTCGTTTCACACTCCCGCCACCCTCTGAGTGAAAAAGTTCCCCCTCAGGTTCCTTAACCAGTTCACCTAAAATCTAAACCTATCAGCCCTAATTCTGGTTTCACTCTTCAACCTGCATGAATTCACCCTATCTATACCCCTCATACCTGCGTGGAAATTCTCCTGATATCTCATTTCCTGTGTTTCTACAAGTGAATATAAAACTATCTTCACACCTCTGCACATTACTTGGAAATGACACTTCCCTGTTAAAGATCTAATGAAACCCCCAATTGCTGCAATTAGTATTTTGAAACTTTTTTAAATCAATATTACAATAAGTTGTGCAGTGACTGCCACAATGGCTTAATGAGTTTATTTCTATATAGGTGAGTGTACAGACCTGCAGTACAGAGGTTTCCTCCGCTGTCTGTTGAGTTAAACTGCTGGTGTAACTGGCTTTTGAATACCATCCCATTCCAAATAAACAATATCAGTGCATAGATATGATGGAGGGTTAAACCCACAATAACCACCCCTACCTCTGCTCTAAACACAAACCCTTCCTATCCATTCACCAACATAACCTTTACACAGAACCAACGAATGCCATTGATTTTCCAACATTTCAAATCATTGTCAGGGACCTTCAAGTTCAAAGTAAATTTATTATCAAAGTACATGCTGCATCTTTGTACTGTAATTTGTACAAAGGAGTTGCGGCCAATCAGTGGATGTGATCATGAGAAGACTTCTCACAGGTCTGCAATCATAAATTAAAAAAAGCAGCATTTTGCGGCAGTTTTCAGATTTGGAACTGCAACTAATCAGTAAATGAGATTCATTAGCAAGAGCAAATAACAATAAAGCAGGGGAAGCAGAGAGGTCATTTGGTGAATGGGCCAGTGTTAGCAAGAGCAGGCTTTGACCTTGGCACATCAGGCTTAGTCAGGTAGGTATCTGGTAAGTTTCTTCTTTATACTTCATTCCTCACCTGTAAGGACGCAGTGCAGTGAGAATGACTCCAGAGACAGTTCTTTGTGTACAAACATAACAGCCTCCCAGATAAATCACATCTGCATCAGATGCACCAAGCTGCAGTTCCTCTGAGAGTTTGTTAAAGGGCTGGAACTGGAACTCGATGACCTTTCACTCATATGGCTGACTGAGGAAGTGATAGATAGGAGCTACAGGAGATAGTCACCCACAGCTTCCAGGAGGCAGGTAACTGGATGACTGTCAGGAGAAGGAAGGGGAGTGGGCACCCAGTGCAGAGAAGGAGAAGGCAGGAAATTGGGGCTGAGAGGGAAATGGAGTAGACATGATAAAATGGTACAGCAGACTCGATGGGCCGAATGGCCTAATTCTGTTCCTATATCTTATGGTTCAGGACTAGAGTACACAGTCCAGAATAGAGAGACGTTCTTTTAGAATGGAAATGGGAAAGAATTTCTTTAGCCAGAGAATTCACTGTCACAGATGGCTGTGGAGGCCAAGTCGATGGGTATATTTAAGGCCGAGGTTGATACATTCTTGATCAGTCAGGGCATGAAGGGATACGGGGAGAAGGCTGGAGACTGGGGCCGGGAGGGAAATGGGTCAGCCATGATGAAATGGTGGAGCAGACTCGATGGGGCAAATGGCCTAATTCTTCTCGTACATCTTACAGTCTTACGATCTATATATATATCACCATTTCCAACCCTGAAATTCATTTTCTTGCAGGCATACTCAATACATCCATAATAGTATCAATGAAAGTCTGCACGAACTTCAGTGTTAAACCGGTGTGAAAAAGACAACAAACTTTGCAAATACGTAAGGAAAGAAATAATAATAATAATAAATAAGAATGCAAAACATATCAAGAACATGAGATGAAGAGTCCTTGAAAGTGAGTCCATAGGGAACATTTCAATGATGGGGCAAGTGAAGTTGAGTGAAGTTTTCTGCTTTGATTCAAGAGCTTGATGGTTGAGGGTAATAACTGCATCTAAACCTGCTGATGTGGGTCCTGAGGCTCCTGTACCTTCTTCCTGATGGCAGCAGTGAGAAGAGAGCATGTCCTCGGTGGTGGGGGTCCCTGGTGATGGATGTTGCTTTCCTGCAACAGCGCTCAATGTAGATTTGATCAATAGTTGGGAGAGCTTTACCTGTAATGGACTGGGCCTAATCCACTTCTTCTTGTAGGATTTTCCATTCAAGGGCATCAGTGTGTCTAAGTCCTGCTGCAATCGCATCGCTTCCTCAGCACCACCTACCCCTCCACCTATCTTCGTATCATCCACAAACGTTGCCACAAAGCCATCAATTCCATTATCTAAATCATTGACAAACAATGTGAAAAGCAGCGGTGCCTATAGTGAGACAACTAGTCACCTGTAACACCATATGATTCCAAAACTTTCCCAACCACTGACATTAGGCTAACTGATCTGTAATTTACTTTTGTTGCCTTCCTCCCTTCTTACAATATAGAGTGACATTAGCAATTTTCCAGTCCTCTGGGACCAAGACAGAATAAAGTGATTCTTAAAAGATCATGACTAATGCATCTGTTATTTCTTCAGCACCCTCCCTCAAGACTCTGGGATGTTGTCCATCTGGCCCAGGTGACCTATCCACTTTGAGATCTTTCAGTTTCCCTAGCACTTTTTCCTTTTTAATAGCACTGGCACTCACTTCTGCTCCATGACACTCACAGACCACTGGCACACTGCTAGTGTCTTCCACAGTGAACACAGATGCAAAGTACCCATTAAGTTCAGCTGCCATTTCTTTGTCCCCATTACTACCTCACCAGCATCATTTTCCAGTGGTCCAGTATCAACTCTAAAAAATATCCTTTCTATGGCAGCTTCTATAGTAGTGTTGTGGAGATTACGGTATATTGACTAGATGCATCATAGCCTGGTATGGAAAAACCAATGCCTTTGAAAGGAAAATCGTACAAAATACAGTGAATGTAGCACAGTCCATCATGGGTAAAGCCCTCCCTAATGTTGAGCACATCTACCTGGACTGTTATCACAGGAAAGCAGCATCCATCATTAGGGACGCCAACCACCCAGGTCATGCTCTTTTTTCGCTGCTATCATCAGGAAGGTGGTACATGAGCCTCGCGACTTACACCACCGGCTTCAGAAACAGTTATTACCCTACCTCCCCAACCAGTAGGGTCTTGAACCAAAAGGAATAACTTCTTCATTGAAATGTTCCCAGATAAGTGTGAGGTGGTTCATTTTGGTAGGTCAAATATGATGGCAGGATATAGTATTAATGATAAGACTCGTGGCAGTGTGGAGGATCAGAGGGATCTTGGGGCTGAGTCCATAGGTCACTCAAAGCTGTTGTGCAGGTTGACTCTGTGGTTAAGAAGGCGTACGGTGTATTGACCTTCATCAATCATGGAATTGTATTTAGGAGCCGAGAGGTAATGTTGCAGCTATATAGGACCCTGGTCAGACCCCACTTGGGAGTACTGTGCTCAGTTTTGGTCGCCTCACTACAGGAAGGATGTGGAAGCCATAGAAAGTGTGCAGAGGAGATTTACAAGGATGTTGCCTGGATTGGGGAGCATGTCTTATGAAAATAGGTTGAGTGAACTCGGCATGTTCTCCTTGGAGCGACGGAAGATGAGAGGTGACCTGATAGAGGTGTATAAGCTGTTGACAGGTGTTGATCATGTGAATAGTCAGGAGGCTTTTTCCCAGGGCTGAAATGATTGCCACAAGAGGGCACAGGTTTAAGTTGCTGGGGAGCAGGTGCAGAGGTGATGTCAGTGATAAGTTTTTTACTCAGAGAGTGGTGAGTGCGTGGAATGGGCTGCCGGCAAAGGTGGTGGAGGCGGATACGATAGGGTCTTTTAAGAGACTTTCAGATAGGTACATAAAGCTTAGAAAAATAGAGGGCCATAGGTAAGCCTAGTAATTTCTAAGGTAGGGACATGTTCGGCGCAACCTTGTGGGCCGAAGGGCCTGTATTGTGCTGTAGGTTTTCTATGTTTCTATGGACTCACCTTCAAGGACATTTATCTCATGTTCTTGATATTTATTGCTTATTTATTATTATTTCTCTTTTTGTATTTGTGCAGTTTATCGACTTTTGTACATTGGTTGGTTGTACACCCAAGTTGTGTGGTCTTTTAATAATTGTAGTATGGTTATTTTCTATTGTGGATTTATTGAGTGTGCCCACAAGAAAATGAACTTCAGGGTTGTAAATGGTGACATACGAGTATATGTACTTTGATAATAAATTAACTTTGAACTTTGGTTTTCATTTCTGATTCTGATGTGTAAAATTCTGATGCAGGAAATATTGAGGTCCTAGAAGAGACAGGGTAATCAGAGAAAACATAGAAAACATACAGCACAATACAGGCCCTTCGGCCCACAATGCTGTGCCAAACATGCCCCTACCTTAGAAATTACTAGGCTTACCCATAGCCCTCTAAGCTCCATGTACCTATCCAGGAGTGTCTTAAAAGACCCTATGGTATCCGCTTTCACCACTGTCGCTGGCAGCCCATTCTAAGCACTCACCTCTCTTTGCATAAAAAACTTACCCCTAACATCCCCTCTGTACCTACTTCCAAGTACTTCTGTGCCCTCTTGTGTTAGCCATTTCAGCCCTGGGAAAACCCTCTGACCATCCACATGATCAATGCCTCTCATCATCTTATACACCTCCACCAGGTCACCACTCATCCTCTGTTGCTCCAACTAGAAAAGGCTAAGTTCACTCCACCTGTTCTCATAAGGCATGCTCCACAATCCAGGCAACATCCTTGTAAATCTCCTCTGCACCCTTTTTATGGTTTCCACAAGCTTCCTGAGTGAGGTGACCAGAACTGAGCACAGTACTCCAAGTGGGGTCTGACCAGAGTCCTATATAGCTGCAACATTACCTCTCAGCTCTTAAACTCAATCCCACGGTTGATGAAGGCAAATTCACCATATGCTTTCTTAACCAGAGTCAACCTGCATAGCAGCTTTGAGCTATGGACTTGGACCCCAAGATCCCTCTGATCCTCCTCACTGTTAAGAGTTTTACCATTAATACTATATTCTGCCATCATATTTGACCTACCAAAATGAACCACCTCACACTTATCTGGGTTGAACTCCATCTTTTTCAGCCCATTTTTGCATCCTATCGATGTTCCGCTGTAACAACTGACAGCCCTCCACACTATTCACAACATCCCCAACCTTTGTGTCATCAGCAAATTTACTAACCCATTCCTCCACTTCCTCATCCAGGTCATCTATAAATATCACAAAGAGAAAGGGTCCCATAACAGATCCCTGAGGCACACAACTGGTCTCCGACCTCCATGCAGAAAACGACCCATCTACAACCACTTCTTGCTTTCTGTGGGCAAGCCAATTCTGGATCCACAAAGCAAGGTCTCCTTGGATCCCATGCCTACTTAATTTCTGAAGGACTCTTGCACAGGGAACCTTTATCAAATGTTTTACTGAAATCCATACACACTATATCCACTGCTCTTCCTTCATCGATGTTTTGTTACTTCCTCAAGGAATTCAATCAGGCTTGTAAGGCACAACCTGCCCTTTACAAAGCCATGCTGACTACTCCTAATCATATTATACCTCTCCAAATGTTCATAAATCCTGCCTCTCAGGATCTCCTCCATCAACTTACCAACCACTGAGGTAAGACTCACTGGTCTATAATTTCCTGGGCTATCTCTACTCCCTTTCTTGAATAAGGGAACAACATCCGCAACCCTCCAATCTTCTAGAATCTCCCCCGTCCCCATTGATGATGCAAAGATCATCACCAGAGGCTCAGCAATCTCCTTCCTCACTTCCCACAGTAGCCTGGGATACATCTCATCCAGTCCCGGTGACTTATCCAACGTGATGTTTTCCAAAACCTCCAGCACATCTTCTTTCTTAATATTTATATGATCAAGCTTTTCAGTCCACTGTAAGTCATCCCTACAATCGCCAAGATCCTTTTTTGTAGTTAATACTGAAGTATTCATTAAGTACCTCTATCTCTTCCAGTTCCACACACATTTTTCCACTGTCACACCTGATTGGTCCTATTCTTTCACGTCTTATCCTCTTACTCTTCACATACTTGTAGAATGCCTTGGGGTTTTCCTCAATCCTGCCCGCCAAGGCCTTCGCATAGCCCCTTCTGGCTCTCCTATTTTTATCCTTAAGCTCCTTCCTGCTAGCCTTATAATCTTCTAGATCTCTAGCATGACCTAGATTTTTGAACCTTTTGTAGCTTTTCTTCTTGACTAGATTTACAAAAGTCTGTACCCTATGGTTCCTGTACCCTACCATCCTTTCCATTTCATTGGAACATACCTATGCACAACGCCATGTAAATATCCCCTGAATATTTGCCACATTTGTCATACATTTCCCTGAGAATGTCTATTCCCAATTTATATTTCCAAATTCCTGCCTGATAGCTTTATATTTCCCCTTACTCCAATTAAACACTTTCCTACCATCTGTTCATATCCCTCTCCAATGATTTGGTAATCCTGGAACAGAGATCAGACAAAAAGTAGGAGGTTAGGATGGAGATGAAGGAACGTGATTTGGGAACCTTTTCCACGCAAAGGGTGATGAACATGTGGAATGAGCTGCCAGTGAAGGGGATAGAGCTGGGTACAATAAGAACATTTAAAAGGCAGAAAGATCAATGCATAGGTAGGAAAGGATTCAGGTGATATGGTCCTAATGTGAGCAAATGGGACCAGAGTAGGTGGTCAGCATTGATCAGCTAGGTTGAAGGGCCTGGTTCTGTGCTCTATAACTCTATTGTTGGGGCTGTGGAAATGGTGCCTGAAAGGACACTGGAGGTAGAAAACTTCACTACGTGGAGTATCTGGAACCTACATCCCTCAATGGAGCTGCAATGCCTTTCTCTGAATGAAAAGTGTGTTTAAAGAACAAAGACATACAGCCTGTTTTGAAGGTCACACAGCACACAAACAAGCCCTTCAGTTCACCCAGTCTGTGCTGAACTGCCCTTCTGCCCATCAATCACAGCCCTCCATGTACTTATCCAAACCTTGCTTAAATGTTGCAACTGAATCTGTAAACACTACTTCTGCTGGCAGCTCATTTCTCACTCATACCACCCTGAGCTGAAGTTCAAGTTTAATTATTATTCAACCAAATATGAATATGGCCAAACAAAATAGCCTTCCTCCAAGGTGCAAAACAGATTACCAACAGCACACAGCACAAATGGATATGATTTCAGAAAAAGTCACAAAGGAAAAAAATAGCCCAAGTCCCTGAGTGGCACAATTGTAGAAATAATGGTAAGTTGTACTGGTCCAGCTTGTTCTTCCACTGAGAAAATGCTGGAGGGCAGCACTGACAGGAGGGGCTAGCCCTCAACCCAATACAGATTCCAGTGCATCCTGCAAAAGCCCTCACACAATGCCTCTGCGTTTTCTCTCCCGCTCAGTTGCAACAGGTGACTCTGTGGCCTCAGTCTCCCCCATTGTCGGTCTCTCCAATGAACCAGTGAACTGGATGTGCAGCTTTCCATGTCCAAAGGATTTTGCGATCACAGTAAAAATGTCCAAGGCGATCACCTGCGCTGTGCACCATCCAACAGTAAATGATAAGTCCAGATGAAAATGCAGTAAGTCCAGCTCTATCATTATCGAACACCTCAGTGATGGGATAGTCCTGCAGTACTTGATGTGCATAAAATCCAGCAGTGACATGTGGTTGTAAAACAGATAATGAACAAATGCACATTTAATTGGACCCAGAGTGACTGCTGCACCTGAGCCTGCCACCATCTTTGCAGAAGTTCCCCTTCAACATTTAACCTTTCACCCATAACCCATGACCTCTGGCTCTAGTCTCACACATTAGTGAAAAAGCCTGCTTGTATTTCCCTTATCTATACCCCTCATAATTTTGTATACTTGTATCAAATCTCCCCTCATTTACCTACACTTCAGGAAATTAGGTCCTAACCTATTCAACCTTTCCCAATAACTCAGGTTCTCAAGTCCTGGCAATGCCATACAGGGAAATAGGGATCCTCACCCTACTCTACAAGGTGGATAACTCACAGCTGGCACCTCCAGGCAGTGAAGAGACACCACCTAAACTGATTGTGCAAACCTATCGGAGGGGTGAGTGAACCAAGGACAATATATCAGCATTGTATCCCATCAGCCCTAAAAAGGCAGGCCATATCACTCACATACGCAGCACTGCATTCCTGAACCACTCACAACTCCAGACCCATCTTGGCAAGGCCTTTTCTCGTTGGGAGTGATGGAGGATGAGGGGTGACCTGATAGAGGTGTACAAGATGATGAGAGGCATTGATCGTGTGGACAGGCTTTTTCCCAGGGGTGAAATGGCTAGCACGAGAGGGCACAGTTTTAAGGTGCTTGGAAGTAGGTGCAGAGGGGATGTCAGGGGTTAAGTTTTTTTTACGCAGAGTGGTGAGTGTGTGGAATGGGCTGCCGGCGAAGGCAGATACAATAGGGTCTTTTAAGAGACTCCTGGATGGGGACATGGAGCTTAGAAAAATAGAGGGTAACCCTAGTTAATTTCTAAAGTACATGTTCAGCACAGCTTTGTGGGCCGAAGGGCCTGTATTGTGCTGTAGGTTTTCTATGTTTCTAAGGATTTCCACATGGACCAAAGCATCTCTCATTTTTAGAGGGAGACCTGTGTGAAGGAACTTCCCTGCTTGCCAACCTACTCTAACCTTTCTTCCACCAAGGGGACTATGTCTCTTCAACCACCTTGAATGTGAGGGGGCCATAATGTTAAGGTGATTGGAGAAACGTATAGGGGGATATCAGAGGTAGTTTTCTTTACACTGTGAGCGGTGAGTGTGTGAAACTCACTACTAGGCCAGCTAATAGAGGCAGATACATTTGGGACATTCAAGATAGACAGTAATGGCAGAACTCTGAACAGAAAGGGTTTGTAGAGGAAGATATTCAGCCCATCTGCTCCATGGCTCTCCCTCATCATCACCATAACACAACAACTTTTTCCTCTCTCATGCACTAAGGGAAATTTGCACTAGCCAATTAATCAACTAACCTTCACATCTTTAGGATGTGGGAGGAAACTGCAGCACCAGGGAAACCCATGTGGTCACAAGGGATTGTGTAAACTCCCCACAGACAGCAGCTGAGGTCTACATCAAACCAGGGTCACTGAAGTTGAGGTAGCTGCATGACATACTATGAAATTTAAAGGCTGAGCTAAGATCAGGGCCTCCTAGTGAACTCTGTCAGCTCGAGTAATTCATTAATCCTCTCGGCCCAGGCAATTTGTTAACCGGCCCAGCCCCGACAACTTGATAACCAACTCAGCTCAGAGAATTTGTTATTTAACCTGCCCCAGACATTAAGAGTCAAAAATCTGAACAATGCAATGGCTGCTTGAAGAAAATTTACCTGTGTTTATTTTGAAAGTGAACCTTTTGCTCAATAGAATTCAGTGCTGGCTGTCGGTATCACTGGCAGTCCAGCACTTATTAACCACCTTAATTGCCTGCTAAATTTGGTGAGAATTTTGTAGATAATGCACATGTAGTCATGGGCACCAGTGGTAGAGGAAATGGATGGCTAGTGGGGTTTATGCTACACTTTGAGGATTATTGGAACGGCTCCTGACTCATTTGTGGAAGTAGTGTTGAGGAAGCAGAGTCACGATGTAATTCATAGTGGAGCAGACCGGATGGGCCAAATGGTGCCATTCTGCTCCTGCCTCTTATGGGCTTAGTCTGAAGAAAGACTCAGACAGATTGGGAGAATGGGCAAAGAAGTGGCAGATGGAACATAGTGTCATGTTTGATCATGCACTTCGTTAGAAGGAATAAAGACGTCAACTATTTTCTAAATGGAGAGAAAATTCAAAAATCAGAAGGGCAAAGGGACTTAGGAATCCTTGTGCAAGGTTGCCTAAAGGTTAACTTGCAGGTTGAGTCAGTGGTGAGGAAGGCAAAAGCAATTTTAGCATTCATTTTGTGACGTCTAGAATTTAAGAGCAAGGGTGTAATACTGAGGCTTTATAAGGCATTAGTCAAAACACACTTGGGAGTTTTGTGAGTAGTTTCAGGATCCTTTTCTAAGGAAGGATGTGCTGGCATTGGAGAGAGTCCAGAGGAAGTTCATGAGAATGATCCCAGGATGAAAGAAAAATGGAGGGTTATGGGGTAGTGTGGGTTTAGTACTTTTTTAAGGATTATATGGGTCGGCACAACTTGGAAGGCTGAAGGGCCTGTACTGTGCTGTAATATTCGATGGTTCTATGATTGAAAGGGTTAACATATGAGCATTTGATGACTCTGGACCTGTACTCGCTGGAGTTTAAGAATGAGGGGGATCTCACTGAAACCTATCGAATATTAGAAGGTCCAGACAGAGTGAATGTTGAGAGCATGTTTCCTATAGTGGGGTAGTCTGGGACCAGCAGGACAGTCTCTGAATGTCATCCCTTTAGAATTGAGATGAGGGAGTATTTCCTTAGTAAGTGGATGGTGAATCTGCAGATTTTATTGCCACAGAAGGCTGTGGAGGCCATTAAGTATATTTAAAGTGGAGATTGATCAGTTCTTGATTAATCAGGGTATCAAAAGTTATGAAGAATAGGACGTGAAGAGGGATAATAAATCAGTCACGATGGAATGACAGACCAAACTCAATGGGCGGAATAGCTTAATTCTGCTCCTATGTCTCATGGTTTGGAGAGTCAGAAATTTGAAATCATTGTCCACATTAGCTAGAAAAGGTTTTATTGCTAGGAATCACCCTCCCCCGGTCACCTGATGTACAACACACTGTGAGATCCAAGATAAGTGGAAATAATGCAGCAGTTTCATTAATAGATGTTTGATTAGCAGCACAATTTAAATATATCATGAATATAAACACACACAACCCATTCAGAAAATCAATTTAATTGTATCGAAGCTAACAGCAAAAAAATTCAGTTAACAGTACAAGAATTTTATAGAATCGTGTGGTGCTGTGAGATCCTGCCAAAATATAAGAGCTATTTATTTACAGGTAGAGCTGAGGGGATGGATGGCTTCAGCAGTATAAAAAGAAGCTTTTTAGAAAAGGATTCCTGTGTGTGTTTGTGTGGGTATGTGTGCATGTGTGATTGTGTGCATGGGTGTGTATGAATGTGAGTGCATGTTCATATGTGAGTGTGTGTGCATGTGAGTGTATGTGCACGAATGTGTGCAATGACAAAGGATCTCCACAAGCACAGGCACTCGCTATAGACACAGCAGCGGGTTCCCAGGTTAATATGAGCCCTGCTAGCTTAACAGTCCACAAGTGTGGATGATTTCACAGCCAGGCTGCTCACAGTTCCATGCTCAGTGCTGGTATGAAATGAATGGCCTTTGTACCAAATGTAACGGGTGTGAGGTTGAAACTCCATTTCACAGTGAAGTGGAAGGGATAGCCTCTGCGAGCACACGGGAACTGTAACCGAAGTAGAATGTGACTGAAGCCCATCTTCAGCCATTGATGTGAACACTGCCCAGAACTACAGGCTCATTATCCCCTGGTTATTCCCAAATCCTCCTGAAACTTCCTGTGTTCAATCCCAGCCTTCAACTCAGCAACTGGAAACTATGATTGTGCCTGCACAGTTAACTCCTACAGTCTGTCAATGAGCAAGCACTCTACACCATGGTAGGGAGAGGGAGCATGAGCTGCCTGTAACCTTTACACATTATTAAAGACAATCCTGTAATATACAGGAATGCGCAAAGCTACAACCACTTTAAAAAGAGCTTGACTATGTACACCACTGTACATAGGCAACAGCTACTCAGGCATTAGAGGCAAGTCATTATTGAGGCCCCTGCTGGATAACGCTTCTGCACTGCATCAACGTAAACTGATTGTGGGGAGAGGAGGGGACGTGACAACAGGATGTGACCTAAAACAGGAAAACATAAATAAACCAGCCAGAGCCTGGAATCTGCGTTATCCCTGGATTTGTGTGTGCACGGCTTAACACCCAGTAACTTATGCAGGAGAAGGTATCAGCGGGTGCAGTCCCACTGCAACACCTTGAAGGAGCCCTTGAACTTCAGGAACTCTGAGAGTGAGTTACAGTCCTAACCTGATGGCACGGAAGGCTATTTCTCAGCAGCTTGGGACATCTTGCAGGCATTGTCAGGCACAGGCTGGTAACCAATCCAAGTATTGGAGATGGAGCTCCCCAGACCTGTGCAATTCCCTGTTAGATTTCAACTCTTCAGTCATCGGCCAATCCACAGAAATTCACAGTCAGTGAACCAAGGCTCCTCCATGACTCAGCAGCCAGCTCTGCACTGCATTGCCGTTTGCTTGAGCCTGTGTTGCGATGCAGGCAGGCAGGCAGTTTTAATGACTGCTCTCATCCCACGCTGACTCGTTCAATTGCTTCAGCACTTTGCGGATCATTTTTTCCAATTCTTTCCGGGATTTCTGTTCCTCCTCTAGACATTGCTTCATCCGTTTATTTTCCTGGGGAAAGGATAATACAAATGCAGTTATTACAATGTGTCTACACCAGGGAAAGCCAAACGAACAACTGTAAACCATCTGCAGAATTCAGTAACTGACCTGCTTCAGCTCCTGAACTTCATCCTTCAACGCGTAAACCGTGTCGACGAGACTCCTGCAGCAACGAAATCACTTATCAGTGATGTGGAGCAGTACAGCAGAGCAACAGGCCCTTTGGTCCATCATTTCTGTGCTGGCCTCCATGAATCCATACCCCACTGTGCCCACTTCCTGTCCTCAGGTGATTATTGCTCCTGCCTTATTCACTTGGGTAAGATATGAACACACTGAATTTTCTACTCTTTCACACTCCCACCAGTCCACCCAGGTCCTGTTCACTTCCATCCCCTCTCCCCACTGGTACCTTCACCCTCTGGGTTCCATTTGCCTACCACCCATTGATCTATCTTGTGGGGGGGAAGGGAGAGGGGTAAGGGGGAGAGAAGGAGAGGGAGGGAGAGGTAGAGGGGTGAGGGTGGAGGGAGAGGGAGGGGGGAGGGGAGACAGGTGAGGGGAGAGATGGAGAGAGGGGGAAAGGGAAGAGGGGAGGGGAAGAGGGATAAGGTGGAAGAGAGGGGAGGTTGAAGGGGGAGAAGAGGAGGAGAAGGGTGAGCGGGAGGGGAAGAGGTGGGGAGGGAGGGGAAGAGGGGAGGGAGGGGAGGTGAGAAGGGTGGGAAGGGAGGGTGGAGTTGGGGGGAGGGGGAGAGGGCACATCCTCTTCCTCGATTTGCTCTTCACTCACAGCCTGACTGCTCTCTCTGAGTACTTGCTAAACTGTCTGCACTTAGTTCTCGCTCCTTGAGTATCCCTGAAAGTAACTACAGCACCAGTAACAACAGCAGTTCATGATTAGCCCCTAGGCTGTTTATCAATTAAATAATGCCTCCCCAGGCACTGCGTCCAGTCACTGCTGCCCTGACCACTCTGCTGTGACCCTTCACCCTCCAAATCTCACTTACTTCCGTGACAATGGGAAAAGCAGCTCCCTTTTCTCAGGGTGACAGTACAGCTGGTAAATAACCCACTTACTTCTCTTCGATTACAGTTTGCCCATTACTCTTTGTCTCTTCCACAATGATCTTCTCCTCCTCTGGGAGCAGAACCTGTGGCGCTGAGTCTTTCCGACAGACTGTAAGAGCAGGGTCGAAGGTTAACATTGTCTCAGTCTCAATCAGTAAGAGTCTACATCAATTACATCTGGCAAGGCCAGTCCTCTCCCCTGGGGTGACCTCAATGGGGGAGCTGCAATGGTGGGGGTCTTTGACAAAGGATACTGCTATCCTGCAGAAGCAGGATCCATCATCAAGGACCTCCACCACCCAAGCCATGCTCTCTTCTCGCGCTACTGTACAGGATCGAAGTAAACTGCAAAGATCTGTAAACTCAGCCAGCTCCATTACGGGCCGCATCGAGGACATCTTCAAGGGCTGATCCCTCAAAAAGGTGGCTCCTCCATGCCTGAAGGCACACACTCAAGTGATTCAGGAACAGCTTCTTCCCCTCTGACATATGATTCCTAAATGGACATTGAACCCTTGAACACTATATCAGTACTTTTCTTTTAAATTTCTGACTTTGCACTACTTATCTTAACTATTTAATGTACATATATATACTTACCATAATTCAGTTTTTTATATTTATCATGTATTACATTGTACTGCTGTTGCAAAGTTAACAAATTCACAACATATGCTGGTGATATTAAACCTGATTCTGACGCATTCATGTTCTCAACATTTATGGCTTATCAATTTATTATTACTTGTTTCCTTTCTTTCTTTCTGTACTTGCGCATTGGTTGTTTGTCGACCCTGTTGGCTGTAGTCTTTTACTGATTCTATTGTGTTCCTTGTATTTGCTGTGAATGCCACAAGAAAGTGAATCTCAGGGTTTGTATATGGGACATATATGTACTTTGATAATAAATTTACTTCGAACATTAAACTGAGTGCCCATGAGCAAGACAGGAAGGATCCAGCTAGGACTGCTGACATTGACTGTCTGCAGACAATTCAATAGGAACCAATTCCACTGTGCTTTCAGCTCGTGCGTTCCAGATTACAATATCCTCACCCGCGTGCTACTCTTGTCACGTTGGGCAAGGCTGCTGGGCTACTCATCGCTCTCTCTATTTCCCCATTGAGTTTGAGATCCCTCTGCTGCTGCTCCTTGGTAACAAAACATGAAACCACAGTTGTGTTGGGTTCATCTTTATACATCTCATCATGGTTGTCCAAACACTGCATCATCAGAACCATGTATATTATCACACCCACATATCATGTAATTTATCATTTTGTGGCAGAAGTTAATGCAAGACTTAAAAATCACTACAAATTACAATTTTATAGGTAATAAATTCTCAACATACACGAGTGAGTTAAATGTCGGTCATAGAAAACTACAACACAGAAACAGGCCCTTTGGTCCATTTATTAACCTGCTTAGTTCCATCAACCTACACCTGGACCATAGCCTTCCATACCTCTCCTATGCATGTACCGATCCAAATTTCTCTTAAATGTTGAAATCGAGGCCACATCCAACAATTCCACTGGCAGCTTGTTCCATAATTTTATCACCCTTTCAGTGAAGAAATTCCAAGCTTTGTTCCCCACAAACATTTCACGTTTTACCTTTATCCCATTACCTCTAGTTCAAGACTCATCCACCCTCAGTGGAAAAAGCCTGCTTGCATTTACCCTATATATACCCCACATAATTTTGTATACCTCTATCAAATCTCCCCGTAATCTTCCACGTTCCATCTTTGAGATTTAAGCGCATACTCCTCACAAATATAACAGAGTACCGCGGCTGTTGCAACATTGGTGAGACATTTTGCTATCACAAATACTGCTGAAAATGCGATTTCAATTATTATGAGTGCTCTGCACATAGACCATGTGCATCAATGTGATTGCAAACTATTATACATGTAAATTCAATGCATAAAATGGTATGGGCATGATGCTTTATAGCCTTTCTAAAACCTGTTCTGCCATGCAGCATCTGCCCTGCGTAAGCATGCCCAAGAATATCTCGACAAGATGGAAAAAATTTTCAGCTTACATTGTGGGTAATGTTTTAATTGACTTAAATTATGAATTGAAATAACAAATATAGGCAATTTCAAAAAAATTGTGCGTGACAGGGAAATTTCATGGTGATTTTCATGATCAGCAGCTCAAAATCTATAAATACATCCAAAATCTTTATTGTTCAGTGATAATAAATGTACTTTGAATCTAGGGGCAGATGGCACCAAGTAGCTGCCTCTTTGAACTCATCTACAAAAGTAGCTTCAATTCCTCTCTTTAATGTCTCTTTTTCGCCTTTTCAATGTGCTGGAGTTCTAACAAGGTCTTGATCTGCAACTGGCACTCAAACTGCATTTTTTTTTTACGACTGATGAGTTCTCATTTCTGGAGCTTGCCAGCCAAACGTTTTCCAATGTTCTCCAGGTGCACCTTGGAAGATGGTGCCTCCGGGGTGCGATCATGAAAACGGCCAACTGAGACTGTTTAGGGAAGGAATCGCAAACAAGGGAAAATCTGCAGGTGCTAGAACAGAAAAGCGTGCTTTTGACACTGACTCTTTTGTGGTTTTTCTGCTTTCCGTGGATGTCTGAGAAGACAAGTACCTCAGACTATATACTGTACATTCTCCGTTAATAAATGGAACCATTTGAACCATGTGAATCTCTGAATATTCCTCTCTATGCACTACACCCCTAACCTTGGTGTCATCCATAAATTTGGTGATCCAGTTTAACACATTATCACCCAGAGTTTATATATCCTCCCTGTGAATGCGTGGGTTTCTTCCAAGTGATTGTTTCCTCTCACAGTAATTGTAAGTAGTCCTGTTGTTAGGCTAGGGTTAAATTGGTGGGGTGCTGGTGGTGTGGCCCATCGGGCCAAAATGGCCTGTTCTGCGCTGCATCTCTAAGCCAAATAAAATATAAAACCACAGCTGGAGCACTGTGCTCAGCTCTGGACACTAAGACATAGGAAGAATGTGGAAGAATGATCTTATAGAAGCATATCTATCTCTTTCATAATTTTATAAGATCGAGGCAGGAAAGTTGTCTCCACTGGTAGGTGAGACTAGAACTAGGAAACATAGCCTCAAGATTCGAGGGAGTAGATTTAGGACAGAGATGAGGAGGAACTGCTTTTCCCAGAGAGTGGTGAATCTGTGGAATTCTCTGCCCAATGAAGCAGTGGAGGCTACCTCAGTAAATTTACTTAAGACAAGGTTGGATAGATTTTTGTATTCTAGGGGAAATAAGGGTTATGTGTGTGGTGAACTAGATATACCTGTCTGACTGCTCCTGTGGCTCCTCCCACAGACCCTGCTGACTGCTCCTGTTGGCTCCTCCCACAGACCCCTGTATAAAGGCGACTGTGGGCTGCTGCTCTCCCTCTTTTCCCCAGGATGTAGTGTTGTTTATTCTTCCAGTCAATAAAAGCCGATATCACGCTTCCGACCTCTCAGCGTGAGTTATTGATGGTGTATCAATGTGGAAAAAGCAGGTAGGTGGAGAAATGTCCAAGACCAGATCAGCTATGACCTGATTGAATGGCGGAGCAGGCTCATAGAAATATAGAAAACCTATTCAAAGCATGAAGGCTGCGAGTGGAACGGCTAAGGATTTCTGGAGTGACAACTTTGTGGGCCGAAGGGCCTGTATTGTGCTGTAGGTTTTCTATGTTTCTATAGTACAATACAGGCCCTTCGGCCCACAATGCTGTGCAGAACATGTATGCACTTTAGAAATTACTTAGGGTTACCCATAGTCCTCCATTTTTCTAAACTCCATCTACCTATCCATGAGTCTCTTATAAGACCCTATTGTATCCGCCTCCATCACCATTGCCAGCAGCCCATTCCACGCACTCACCACTCTCTGAATATAAAACTTACCCCTGACATCTCCTCTGTACCTACTCCCCAGCACCTTAAAACTGTGCCCTCTCGTGATAGCCATTTCAGCCCTGAGAAAAAGCCTCTATCCACATGATCAATGCCTTTCATCACCTTATACACTTCTATCAGGTCACCTCTCATCCTCCATCACTCCAAGGAGAAAAGGCCAAGTTCACTCAATCTATTCTCATAAGGCATGCTCCCCAATCTTGGCATCATCTTTGCAAATCTCCTCCACACACTTTCTATGGTTTCCACATCTTTCCTGTAGTGAGGTGACCAAAACTGAGCACAGTACTCCGAGTGGGGTCTGACCAGAGTTCTAGATAGCTCGACCAGCCAGATGACCTACTCCTGCTCCAATTCCTTTTTTTTTGTAATTTATTTTTTATTGAAGTTCATCATCAAGCAAACATTTCCATAAGATGTATTTCAGATATAGAATAGTACAGCACATTACAGGCCCTTCGGCCCACAATGTTGTGCTGACCCTCAAACCCTGCCTCCCATATATCCCCCCACCTTAAATTCCTCCATATACCTGTCTAGTAGCCTCTTAAACTTCACTAGTGTATCTGCCTCCACCACTGACTCAGGCAGTGCATTCCACGCACCAACCACTCTCTGAGTGAAAAACCTTCCTCTAATATCCCCCTTGAACTTCCCTCCCCTTACCTTAAAGCCATGTCCTCTTGTACTGAGCAGTGGTGCCCTAGGGAAGAGGCGCTGGCTGTCCACTCTGTCTATTCCTCTTAATATCTTGTACACCTCTATCATGTCCCCTGTCATCCTCCTTCTCTCCAAAGAGTAAAGCCCTAGCTCCCTTAATCTCTGATCATAATGCATTCTCTGTAAACCAGGCAGCATCCCGGTAAATCTCCTCTGTACCCTTTCCAATGCTTCCACATCCTTCCTATACTGAGGCGACCAGAACTGGACACAGTACTCCAAATGTGGCCTAACTAGAGTTTTATAGAGCTGCATCATTACATTGTGTCTCTTAAACTCTATCCCTCAACTTATAAAAGCTAACACCCCATAAGCTTTCTTAAGTACCCTATCTACCTGTGAGGCAACTTTCAGGGATCTCCACCGTTCCTGTTAATTGTCATTTCTTAATTACATTACGAACTGAGGAAACAGCTACCTGAAAATGCTTTGCAGTCTTCTTATAGCTTTCTCCTGCTTTGTGGGCATCATTTATTTTAATTTTCAGCAGCTGCTTAGAGGAGCCCATGGCTGCTGATTGTTGGGACAAGGTTTGAGGAGTCAGGGTATTTAGAAAGTTTTGAAATTTGCATCACCTGGCCTTTCCTAATGATGACTATGAACAAGCCACAGCCCTAACAAGCTAATTAAGGTCTGAGACCTCAGTAAAAGTTATCTGAGAGCTCAAATCTCTTGGGGTGCCCAAACCTTTGCATGCCACTGTATATATCATTTAGTCATATATGCCACAAATCTCCACATAATATTTATGAGGTATACACTTATAGAAAAGAGAGGAAAGAAAGAACAATCGAAAGGAGAAAACTATGTACAAGTAGGGAGTGATCTTTTTTTTAACAACATATTCATTGATTTGTGAGAATAAAATCAGGCCTATGAGACAATACACAATAGGTACGGGGTAGGCCATTCAGCCCTTCAAGCCAGCACCGCCATTCAATGTGATCATGGCTGATCATCCACAATCAGTACCCCGTTCCTGCCTTCTCCCCATATCCCTTGACTCTGCTATCTTTAAGTGCTCTACAAAACTCTTGAAAGCATCCAGAGAATTGGCCTCCACTGCCTTCTAAGGCAGAGTATTCCATAGATCCACAACTCTCTGGGTGAAAAAGTTTTTCCTCAACTCCGTTCTAAATAGCCTACCCCTTATTCTTAAACTGTGGCCTCTGTTTCTGGACTCCCCCAACATCGGGAACATGTTTTCTGCCTCTAGTGTGTCCAATCCCTTAATAATCTTATATGTTTCAATCAAATCCCCTCTCATCCTTCTAAATTCCAGTGTATACAAGCCCAGTCGCTCCAATCTTTCAACATATGACAGTCCCGCCATCCCGGGAATCAACCTTGTGAACCTATGCTGCACTCCCTCAATAGCAAGAATGTCCTTGCTCAGATTTGGAGACCAAAACTGAATACAATACTCCAAGGTGTGGTCTCACCAGGGCCCTGTACAACTGCAGAAGGACCTCTTTGCTCCTATACTCAACTCCCCTTGTTATGAAGGCCAACATGCCATTAGCTTTCTTCACTGCCTGCTGTACCTGCATGCTTACTTTCATTGACTGATGAACAAGGACATCTAGATCTCATTGTACTTCCCCTTTTCCTAACTTGACACCATTCAGATAGTAATCTGGCTTCCTGTTCTTGCCACCAAAGTGGATAATCTCACATTTATCCATATTAAACTGCATCTGCCCACTCACCCAACCTGTCCAAGTCACCCTGCATTCTCCTAACATCCTCATCATATTTCACACTGCCACCCAGCTTTGTGTCATCTGCAAATTTGCTAATGTTACTTTTAAACCTTTCATCTAAGTCATTAATGTATTTTGTAAATAGCTGTGGTCCCAGCACCAAGCCTTGCGGTACCCCACTAGTCACTGTGGTATTATGTAGTTAAACCATTTTTCCCCAATATGAATCAAATTGTTCCAATTTATGATTAACAGATGCTGTTATCTTCTCCATTTTGTAAATGTTCATTGTAATTTCCATCCATGCACCCAAGGTTGGGCTTCCCTGTGATAAGCATTTCCTAGTAAGAGTATTTTCACCAGCCTCCAGCAGTATATTCATTAAATATTCATTTCTTTTCAACCATTCTTGAGGTATATACCCAAAATATATGGTCTTACTTTCTAAGGGTATTTCACATTTAAAGATGTCTTGTAGGGCATTGTGTATCCCCCTCCAACAGTCTTTGATTTCTGTGCATTCTGCTCCTATTTCTTAAATTCTTTTCTTAGGATGCAGGAGAGATTGACCAGGACATCACGTGGGATGGAGTAGCTCAGCTATGTAGGGTGGCAGAGCAGTGTAACAGTCAGCGCAAATGATTTAGTGTCAGAGATCAGCATTCAGTGTTCATTTCCTGCTGCTGTCTGTAAGGGGTTTGTACTACGTCGGTTTCCTCACAGGTTACAGTCAGTTGTGAGCATGCTGTGTCAACGTCGGAAGCGTGGCGACACTGGCAGGCCTCCGCCAGCACATCCTTGGACTGTGTTAATTGTTGACTCAAGTGACACATTTTGCTGTGTGTTTTGACGTACAAGTGACAAATAAAGCTAATCTTATTTTACGATCTGTTCTTCCTGAAGTGAAAGAGGTTAAGAGGCGACATAACTGAAGTATAAACAATAGAGAGAGAATAAATTGTAGAAATCTTTTCCCCTATCAGAGGTAGATTAAACTATAGAGGACATACTGTAAGTTTAGGGTAAGGAGGGAAAAGATTTGAATGGCTTTGAGCACCTTTGAAGGGAAGGTGTTCCCTGATCAGCTTGGAACAAGTTGGGTGGGACCAAATGCCCCAAGCCCATCTGTGAAGAGGAAATTCACTAGGATGTCAGAGACTGCAGTCGATGGTACGTACAACATCAAACTATCTACTGGGTCAGGCAGCATCAGTTCTGAGAATAAAATGGAGGTCAGACTAAATGGGGGGTCGGGGTGGGGAGCAACTGGTGAAAGGTAACTTCCCTTCCGGCTCTATCCACTTACCATGCACTCACTTCACCTACCATATGCCCTTCCTCACCTAGTTCCATTTTCCCTTGACCTCTCCGTAAACAGCTCCCTCTCTTGCTTAAGGTTCTAGCACTTATAGTTTTTGCCTCACCACTTATCCACTCCAACCTCTGCCTCCACCTTCACTCTCCCCTCCCTGAACCAGGCTCTATGGTCTGCACCCACCTGCCCCTATTTTCCCATGCTATCCCTCCAGTGTCATCTCCCATCCAGCTTGCTCTGCCCACCACCACTTACCAGCCCCCAAATGACCGAGTGCAGTGAGCTTGAGTATAGATGAGAGTGGCTGAAATCAGTCTTTTAGATACAGAATGAGCAACCTGGGTTAATTCCCATTGCCAGAAACATTGTGCCTATGGAGTTACAATGTTCAGCTGAGATCATTTAGACAGAAGAATCTGAGCAAAAGTTGCTTCTTCTATAACCCGACAGGATTTGCAACTGAATCCTGGTTATTGTGGTTCATATGCAATCACTATAACAATTGAGAAGCACTGCATTCTCTGCTCAGACCTAGTGAAAGACCAAGACACAATTTCACTTGGCAGTAGTGGTCAGTGTTTATATGTAGCTGAAACCAGCAGTGATTGGATTCCAGTACAAAATGGAAGATGGGTCCTTTAACAGGTACCCTTCTCATAGGAGTGCCAATCCATCACACTGGCAATCCTAAATGTTAATGCTTGGTGACCGCCCCAACTGGTTAGAAAGATTCTCACTCTCTAACTGCATTCCAACCACAACCCAACCTCCATGGGTACTCTGCCTACAAAGTGTGATCACCACATTGTTATCAGATAAATCAGCTCTGTGGTGGCAGCAGGGTAGTTGTCAAAGATCTTGCTCAAAGGCAAACTGTGTGTTGAAAGGTCAGCAGAATAAAATGGCGCTGGAGTATGGCGACTCATTACAAGCTGCTCTCCACACATCTACTCATTTCAAATTCAAGTTCATTGTCATTCAAACAGAACAACATTTCTCCAGACCATAGTGTATCAACTAAACACATAGCACACACACCACAGGTAACCAGTGAAGAGCTCACTATCCTAGTGAGGAGACCTCAGCGGTGACGGCATACTGATTAGTTTCACAGCCTGAGGAAAGAAGCTGTTACCTACTCCTGATGCTCCTGTATCTCCTTCCTGATGGTAGCGGGTCAAAGAGATTGTGGGATGGGTGGTAGGGATCCTCAACAATGCTTCAGGCCATTTCTCTATTTTATTTCTTCTATTATCATCATTCTACTCTTTTAAATCTAAATTCTGTGGCTCTAAGAATGACTAAGAATGTTCTTTTCCTCATTCTGTTACTGGTTTCCCTTGTACAAACTCAATGTCTTAATCTCTCATGTTTATGCTTTGCTACTCCAATGCAAAGTCTCTTCGAAGGATGCCTACTCCGAAGAAGTTTAAATCTTCTCTTCAATGGGAGTTCAGTGAGACCATCTTTCACTGCTCCCCTTTGATCTCTGTTGCACTCTGCTCCCCCTCACTTGGTCTCACCTATTACCTGCCAGCTTCTACTCCTCCCACATTCTGATTGTGGCTTTTTCCCACTTCCTTTCCAGTCCTGGAAGGGTGGCAGCCTGAAACATGGACTGTTTATTCCTCTCCATAGATTCTGCCTGCTCTCCTGAGTTTGTTTGTGTGTGTGTGCGAGTGTGTGAGAGTGAGTGAGTGAGTGTGTGTGTGTGAGTGTGAGTGTGAGTGTGTGTGTGTGTGTGTGTTCTGGAATTTCAGGAGAATGGGGTTGAGAGTCATAATAAATCAATCATAACCGATTTTGCTTCTATGTTATATGGTCTTACTCCACTCTAATTACAAAATGCACTTTTCAGTGAAGAATCACTTAAACACTGAATGAGCTCAAAGCTCCTCGCACACCATGAATAATTTTACATTGACTTTATATTTGAAAGATGATTAGAAACTTCAGTCTGATTGAAATTGTAGATGAGAAATTGCCCTGCGGTGGCCACACCGTGAGACCTGCCCCTACCCTGTCTGGCGTTAGCATGCCACGAAAGCAGCCCTACCCAACAGAGACCTGCCCCTGCTCTGGCCTGTGCTGATCATACATGGCCATGCCACAGGAGTAGCCCTGCCCAGGAGCAACCCACTCCTGTCCTGCCCAGCACTGTCTATGCTGAGGGAGTAGCCCTGCTGGCAGCGATCCACCCCTACCCCGCTCCTGACGCTGCGCTGTCACCTGCCTGAGCTATGAGCCTGCTGGAGGTTCGCGCTGGTGCAATAAGCTTCGATGACTTTAAGGATCTGTGCATCTTCCTCCAGGGCTGCTGTACCTGTAAGAAGCAAATAAGATAGTCAGGTTGTGTGTGGGCGTTTGCTGTGAACAACTTGGCTGCCGCATTTCCTGTGGGGACCACACTTAATGACACTCACCGGCTATGAAGTGTTGTCGATGGAAGGCACTATAGACAGGAATCACTTTTCTAAAGGCTTTAGTTAAAAGCTTCAAACACAGCCACTTGCTGTGAAGTTGAGGCTCACTATTTTTACTTTTTTTGCCCTATGTAATTTTTTTTAAAATTATTTTTATTGTAATTTATATTATTTTTAGATATTGCACGGTGCAACAGTATTTTTAAGAGATACAGAGTAGAACAGGTCCTTGTTATGTTCAGGAAATTGTGTTCAAAAGAACATACATTAAAACTCATTCTTTGAGATTGCTAGCAAATCAGCCAAGAGGCAACTGAACAGGGAGAGTGAATACTCCAAGCTCATAGGTACCATAGTACCCTCACCTTGTACTACTGAATGCAGCTTTCAACAGCAGGTATTATTCACTGCAGAGTACTTGCTGACAGTTTGGAAAAATAATTGGAGTGTGATACCAATGTGAAAGCAAAGCTACTTTCAAACATACCAATGGAGTGAAAAGATTTCACAGTTCAGTACGTAATGTGGTCTGAGTTATATCATCACCACAATCCCAGCATATTTCTGAACAACTCTGATCTCTCAGCTCAAGAAAATGCAAATGAGCAGCTCACACCTTTAAGTAACACCAGGAACCTGGTATTTGCAATCAAATAAAGGACAATTCCTGCTGACTGAAAAAAGATGCAGCAACCCAAAGGGACATTGAGAACAAGTGTGGGCATTAGTTAAGGAGGGAAATAAAAGAGACTGCAGACAATCGAACTCTGGAGGGAAGACATAACTTACCTCTGAACTACTTCCCTCAGATCTCTGCAGTACTTAACTGGAATGTTGGACATGAAATCAGATGGTCATATGCTAGATAGTGAATCACAGCTCATTCTAACAATCTGTAGTCGGCAGTTGAAATCTCAACATACTGTATTTTAAAAATGAAATTTAGACCTCGGATCCAAAAACACTCACTGAAAAATTTACTTTTCACTGAAAGTCAGTGGAAGACTTACTTTTACGCAAAATATATTCATCGTCTGAAGTTTTGCGTTCTGTCTTCCGTTTGCTGAGGAACTTTTTCACTGCCTTGGGGCTCTTGCTGGAGTCCTGCAAGGACAGGAAGCACCCAACTGCCGGTTAACATTATTGGTTTGTAGTGAGACAGCAATTGTTCAGTTTGATAAGAAACCAGAAGCAGACGTGCCAGAGCTTTGCCAGATTGAACACACCTCCTGTGTCTAGTTAGTTGCAACACTGGAAGACCAAACACGTTTCTGCATCTAGTTTCTTCAGTAGTAGAACCGTGTTGGTCTTAACAATGGAAGGTGAATAAGTACAGTTTACAAACACATTGTAGGAACTTTTTAAATGCATTGAATTAAGCAGGTGAAGGAGGTGGTAAGACAGCAGCTGCACTGTTGCATCGCAAGCATGCACGTAACACACAAACAGGAGAAAAGTTACTTGTCTACTGCTTACCTTTAAAATATAAGACATCCTCTACAATGCAACAAATGGAGAAAGAAAGATGAAAGTGAAAGAAAAATTTGATGATTGATTATATGAAAAGTTCATTCACTACAATAAAAGATTATTAAAATATTACTGATATTAGTATTAACTGTGCTGTCTGTGCACCATTCACATAACCGATTAGTTTTAAAGGTTATTTTACATGCAGGTAAATCCAGGAGTAGACTCATGCATCATTGAGATAATTTATGGTTATCCTAATTATCCATTGAAAATAGCAGAAAGTTTTTAAACCCAGAGCTGAAGATTAACACGCAAGGGAAGAGAGTTTGCTCTCAACCAGATATCAGGTTCTTGAGAAATTATTCCCAATATTTTATTTTGGTTAGAGATTAAATGCAGAACAGGCCCTCACAGCCCACAAGCTGTGCTACCCAGCAAACCACCTATCTAACCCTAGCCTAATTACCAGACAATTTTACAATGATCAATCAACCTACTAACAAGAAAAGCTTTGGACTGTAGGAGGAAACCGGAGTACTCGGAGGAAGCCCATGCATTCACGGGGAGGACGTACAAACTCCTTACAGAGAATGCTAGAACTGAACTCCCAACTCCAGTAGCTCGAACTGTAATGGCATTGTGCTGCCCGATAATTGATTCAATTAATTAAAGGTGACCCATGTGTCACCAATATAAGGAGCAGCACGTTACCTTCTACCTTCTTGGAAATAAGCTACAGTTAAAATGGTGTGCTTGGGCGCAGAGCACGTACCTCCTTGCAGCCTAATGCAGCTGAAGGTCTGAGTGGAGGTGCAGGTCTCAGGCAGCTCAGAGTCCATGGTCTAGGCATTTTGGGCGGCTCCAGGGGGCCTCGGCTTTGTGTACCACTGCTGTAAGATTGTGGAGGTGAATAAGCCAGGGGTTGATGTGATGGAGTGGCTGGAGGCTGCTTACTCTCCCCGTGCTGCTGAGTTAGAATGAAACAGGAGTTTTTCAAGTTCAAGTTCAGTTTATTGTCATACACATTTATACCATCAAACGAAACAGCCTTCCTCCAGAACAAATCACAAACAAGCAAAAGTCTGCAGATACTGGAATTTCAAGCACCATGCACAAAATGCTGGAGAAACTCAACAGGCCAGGTAGCATTTATGGAAAGAACTACAGTCGACGTTTTGGGCCAAAACCCTTCGGCAGGACTGGACAAAAAAAATCTACTGAGGAGTAGATTTGAAAGGTGGAGGGGAGGGGGACTAAGTTCCTCCAGTATTTTGTGTGTGTCCCTCCTGATCAAGGTGCACAGTACAAATAACTCAAATGCATAACCTAAACCGCAATATTAACACAAGTGTAAAAGAGAGGCGAGATTGGAAAACGATGTTGGTGAGGTAGTAATGAGAGACAACAAAATGACATTTGAACTGAATAAGTATTTCACATCAGCCTTCACTGTGGAAGACAACAGCAGTATTGTGGAAGTACTAGGAGTCAGGAGTCATTAAGTGTATGAAGTTATCATAACTGGAGAGAAGATGCTTGGGAAACTGAAAGGTCTGAAGGTAGTTAAGTCACTTGGACCAGATGGTATATGGCCCAGAGTTCTGAAGAGGTGGCTGATTGTGGAGGCATTAGCAATGATCTTACAAAAATCACTAGACTTTGAAATGGTTCCAGAAAACTGAAAAATTGCAAATGTCACTCCACACTTCCAGAAGGAAGAGGGGCAGAAGAAAGGAAACTATAGGCCAGTTAGTTTGACCTCAATGGTTGAGAAGATGTTGGAGTCGATTATTAAGCTTGAGGTCTCAGGGTACTTGGAGGCACATGATAAGAAAGGCCCTTTTTCAAGGGAATATCTTGTCTGACAAATCTGTTAAAATTAGACAAATGAGAATCACTTGATGTGTACTTGGATTTTCAAAAGGCACTTGACAAGATGGCACACATGAGGCTGCTTAACAAGCTACGAGCCCATGGTATTACAGGAAAGATTCTAGCATGGATAAAACAGTGACTGATTGACAGGAGGAAAAGAGTAGGAATAAAGGGAGCCTTTTCTGACTGGCTGCCAGTGACTTATGGTGTTCCATAGGGGTCTGTGTTGGGACTGATTCTTTTATGTTATATGTCAATGATTTGGATGATGGAATTGATGGCTTTGTTGAAAGGTCTACAAACAATATGAAGGTAGGTGGAGTGGCAGATAGTTTTGAGGAAGTATAGAGGCTACAGAAGGACTCAGATTAGGAGAATAGACAAAGAAATGGAAGATGGAATACAGTGTGGGGAAGTGCATGGTTATGCACTTCAGTAGAGAAAGAGCTGACTATTTTCTAAATGGAGGCAAAATACAAAAAAACGAGGCACAAAGGGAGGTCTTGTGCAGGATTCCCTGAAGGTTAATTTGCAGGTTGAGTCAATGGTGAGGAAGGCAAATGCAATGTTAGCATTCATTTCAAGAGGACTAGAATATAAAAGCAAGGATGTAATGTTGAAACTTTATAAAGCACTGGTGAGGTCTCACTTAGAGTATTGACAGCAGGTTTAGGCCCCTTATCTTTCAGATGTTCTGAAATTGGAGAGGGTTCAAAACTGGACAGGATTACAAAATGGTTTCAAGATTGAATAGCTTATCACTGGAAATGTGTTTGATGGCTCTGGGCGTGTATTCGCTAGAATTCTTAAGAATGAGGGGATATCTCATTGAAACCTATTGAATGATGAAAGGCCTTCCCAGAGTGGATGTGGAGAGGTGGTTTCCTATGGTGGGAGAGTCTAAGACTGGAGGACACAGTCTCAGAATAAAAGGAAGTCCTTCTAGAACAGAGATGATGAAGAGGAATTTCTTGCAGAGAGTTGTGATTCTATGTAATTCTTTGCCACAGGCAGCTATGGAGCCAAGTCCTTGTGTATATTTAGGGCAGAGTTTGATAGATTCTTGATTGTTCAGTCCATGAATAGATGCAGGGGGAAGGTAGAAGATTGGGGTTGACGGGAAAATTGGATCAGCTATGATGAAATGGAGGAGTAGACTCGATGGGCCAAATGGCCCAATTCTGCTCCTATATCTTATGGTCTCATGGTAATGCTTGAAGAGTTTCATGGTAATATAACTTGTTGACATCTCTAGGTCTGATCATTTAACTACTGTGCTCTCTCTGCTGAAGCAGCTTTCCCCTGGCACACATGTAACACACGCTGGGATGACAGTTTCAAGGAACCGTACCTAAGGCAAGATGTAATGCTAGTCTTGTCTACCTCCGATTATAATTTCATCAACAGTCACAATACCGAACTGTGCACTCAGTAATAGAAGTAATGAGTGAATTGTCAGAGAACTGCTTGCAACAAGCTGCATGCTCTCTCAACATCTTCAAAAAAAGGGATTTTTGAGGTATTTTTATTTTATCTAGACACAAACCACAAATTGAACATAGAAATTACAGTGCAGTTCATGCTCTTCGACCATGATGCTGTGTCAACCTTTTAACCTACTCCTAGTTCAATCTAACCCTTTCCTCCTATATAGCCCTCCAGTTTTCTAACAATCATGTGTCTATCTAAGAGTTTCTTAAATGTCCCTAATGTATCTGCCTCTACCCACACACCCACCATTCACTGTGTAAAAAACAAATCTCTGACATACTCCCTGTACTTTCCTCCGCTCAACTTAAAATTATGCGCTCATATTCACCACCTCCATCCTGGGAAAAGTCTCTGGTTATCCACTCAACTATACGTCTTATCATCTTGTACCCCTCTGTCAAATCACAACTGTATTAATTATTAATTAATTCCGCAGTAAAAATGCAAACATTTTTTATTATTACTAATTAACTAGCTAAGTAAGCTGGTTAAGAAAAATAAAACTTCAGTTTATGCATTAGATAACTACAGGGAGCTAAGTACCGATTGAGATGATACAGGCAGAGATTTGGTCGCCGAGGTCCCAGGGACAGTGCCTTTGGTGAGCATCAGAAGGTTGTCCACCCACTCCTGCTGCTCCTGACCACTGCTGCAGGACACCTGGATCCGTTCTATCATACTACCTGTAGGGCAGAGGGCAAGCAGAACTATAAACATCAGAGATTCTGCAGATGCTAGAAATTCAGAACAACACAAAATGAAAGGTCTCGGCCTGAAACATTAACTGTTTATTCCTATTCATAGATGTTGCTTGACCTGCTGAGTTTCTCCAGAATTTTGTGTCTTAACAATAGCAGTACTAGAGTTATTTTATTTTACTAAAAAACAACTTTAATTTGGAGACTGCCATGAGGGAGGGGCAGGGGCAGCACTGAGCAAGTGGAGGTACTGAGGGAAAGTCACACTGTGGGGGGTGGTTCAGTACTGAGGGAGGGTCACCCTGTGGAAGGGGCAGTCATGCAGGAAACCGGCACTGTTCCAGGAGAAGAATCCAACTGACTCAGGGAATGGCTGCGGGGGGGGGAGGGGTCCACATGAGCCACCTCTGCTCCACTTCTAGCACGGTGGCTATCTTGTTGGCCCTTCTTTCCCAGCCTGAGATATTGTATGTTCAGGAACGCGCCAGGCCACCTGCTTCAGCTCGCCGTGCACCAAGATGGTCTGCTGATGCATTTTGTAGATGTGTATGCCCCTGAGCCAAGCCCGATGCAGTCGCACCTGTTAAGAGGTGTCTGCATTGCTGGGTTCCATAGATCATTGCAAGTGCATTATCCCGGGAGGTGATTTCAATTGCACTCTACTTGGGCATCTACCTGAGCTCAATGGAGGAGGCCTGGCGAGTGAACTGAAGAGGTTGGGATCTCTGCCTGGCTGGGATGCTGGTCTGGCTTCCTTCATGTGATCTCCTACTAGGGAAGGGCATGGTTATAAGTCAGCTGATGGCTTCCATGATATGCTATCGGCTGATTACTTTATTTGCTCCAGGACCCAGAAGAAGCTGGCAGACTTCTGCTGGGCAATAGGAGGCATCTGGGTCTCTGCGGCGGTCCCGAGTCTTCATTCGCGGAGGGCAGTCAGTCATTGGTGTGTGTGCACACCCAGCTGGCAGCTCTCTGACCCAGGACCCTGCAGAGATACCTGTACAGTGACCACGCTCTGAGATGGCATGCACTGGCGATGCTCTCCACTGAGTAAACTGCCTGCAGGAGAGCACACAGCTTTCAGTGGACAGTATCAGCCGCACTGCTCTGAGAGAACTAACTGCTTTGGTTTTTACCAAGAGCCATTGAGAGTATGGGATCTGGTCTCATCCAGACAGGGGGCTCTGGCTGGCAGGGGGAATGGTCTCCATCCTATCACGGTGGATGCTGAGGGGGCTCGAGAAAGTGAAGGGGTCTTGGCTGAACCACCACCTGATGGGCTGGAAGTGCTTGTTGGACCCAGGCCTTGAGTGTCCACGCAGGAGAGGGTCCCATGTAATGTGAACCATCTCACTGTGCTCTTCTGTGACATTGCAATGAGTTTCTTCTACAGGTTGCTCTTGCACACCTTTCATTTCCTTGCTTTCGTCTGCTGACCAGATTCACCCTGGCAATCTGTCTTACCATCTGCCGGCAGGAGAGGTCCCCAGTGGAAGTCCCTTTATGCAGGGGTCCTTCCCCTGTACATTGGGGACCTGGGGTGGAAGGTGTTGCATCAGGCAGTACCGTGCAACAGGTTTTTAAGCAGGTTCACTGACACTCCGTCCACCTGTCCATTCTGTGGCCGGGAGGAGTCAATGTACCATACATGTATGGAGTATGAGAAGTTGCAACCTGTTTCAATATCTGAAGGGGTTGCTGCATAGGTTGCACCAGCCCCGTTCTCCTCCTATACGGGCACCTAGTTTGTAAAGGGGCAGGGCGTAAGGAGGATCTCCTGGTGGGCTTGCTCAAGCCTGGCCAAGATGACCATTTGCGGAAAGTTGAGGGTTCTGCCAGAGCTGACTTGCCTGCCCCTCTTCTAGGATACGTTTGTGCCCGGTTGACCTTGGAGAGGATTCATGAGGTCGCAATAGGTACAGTGGGGGAGTTCCAGGAGCAGTGGCCTCCCCCAGGGAAATTGACTTTTTAATAGACAGTAATCATATTTTAACTTGAATTTATTCATTCTCTTCTACATATTGAATGTTTGACCTTTGTGTATTTTTTGTGTAAATAAACTTTTATAGTTTTGTTAAAAAAAGAGGCAGTAGAAAGGAAGGGTCGCACTGTGGGGGGGGGGCAGTACTGAGGAAGGCCACCCTGTGGAAGGGGCATTACTAAGGGAGGGCCTCACTGTGTGAGGAGCCAACTCTGCCTCAGAGGCTTAGCATGACACCGTTAGGCATTCCCCCGCTGACCCATCTCCTACTTGCCCCCACCCCCATACACACTCCCCCCACCAGCCAGTAGCAGTGGAAGTTGGGGATGGGTGTGATGTGGTTGAGGTGAGTGGTGGGTTCAGGGGATGGGTAGGAAGGCAAAGAAAAAGAATAAAAATCTCGTGGCCTGTCCCCCAGAGAAGAGTGGGGGCTTACTGTTGAACTTAAGCTGGAGGACCCTGTGGCATCTGAGGTAGAGCAAGAACCCGGGGAAGTGGTGCAGGAGACAGAGGATGCCTCTAAAATGGAGATCAGCATGCCTCAGCATATCTTCAGTCTAAAAGGAATCCTCTGGGCTAGTGAGCAGCACCATAGTAGAGGGTCTGTGTGAGAAGGCAGACTTGCCTTCAATTGAGGCTGCATACCCAGAGCGTGTGTTCCCTGGGAAGGGGAAAAGCCCTGGAGAAAAGGGGTCACCTGTGGGCAGAGGTTCACCGAGGAATTAGTTTCCCAGATTGTTGCCTCAATTTAAGCCAAATGCCCCTACTGTGGAGCGGCCAGCTCTGGTGCATGAGGGGAACTGGAACACCCCTGCATCGCCATTCTACGTAGCTATTCAGAGAGAGGACATCCCAACAGGTGAGAAGGGAGGGGACTTTCCTAGTGCTGCTTGCAGGGAGTGTGACGAGGGTGTGGAGGTGAGCATGGCCCAGATGGTCCATGTGCTCTGTCCAATCTTCAGGAGAGTTAGTAGGTTGATCGCTCCGAGTTCAGAAAGTACAGTACTGAGAGGTGACGGTGAGCAGGGCACCTGCCTTGCCCCACCTCAGGGACAGATTCTGGATTCAGGCGTAGCAAGGCCTCCCTCTAACACTTTGTAGGGACGGGGTACTGCTTATGGTGAAGCCTCCCATTGCGAGAAATGAGGTGGTCAAGTCGGGCGCAGGCGATGACTGCCTGGAGGGCAATGAGCTTGGGATGTGGTGAGGGGGAAGAGGAGAGCTCTTTCGAAGCCAAGACGCCAGACTTCCTCAACCCCAGCACCAAGTCACAGCCTATCTCTGTGGAGGAATTTCAGCAGCTCATGAAGGATTAATTGTACCAGGTTAGATTTAACTTATACCACAGAAGCAAAATTCAAAAGGGCGAAGAATTCAAGACTGAAGGTGCTGTATTTAAATATGCGTAGCTTTCAGAATAAGGTGGACGAACTCCTGGAGCAACTAGAGATTGGCCCGTATGACATTGTGGGCATCATTGAGTCATGGCTGAAAGAAGCCCATAGTTGGGAGCTTAACATCAAAGGATATACTTTGTATCGAAAGGACAGGCAGGAAGGCATAGGCAGTGGTGTAGCTCAGTTGGAATTACATCCTTAGAAAGAGATGACATAGGGTCAGAGAATGTTGAATCTTTGTGGATGGAGTTAAGAAATTGCAAGGGTAAAAAAAACAGTATGAGAATCATATATAGGTCTCCAAATAGTATCCAAGATGTGGGGCTGAGATTGCAAATGGAGCTGAAAAAGACATGTAATAAGGGTAATGACGCATTTGTAATGGAGGGCTTCAATATGCAAGGGAAGTGGAATAATCAGGTTGGTGTTGGATCACAACAGAGGGAATGCCTACGAGATGACTTTTTAGAACAGCTTGTGCTTGAGCCTACTCGGGGAAAGGCTATCTTCAATTGGGTGTTGTGTAATAACCCAGATCTTGTTATGGAGCTTAGTATAAGGAAACTCTTAGGAGCCAATGATTGAATTCATACTGCAACTTGAGCTGGAAAAGCACAAGGCACATGTATCAGTATCGCAATGGAATAAAGGGGATTACAGAGGCATGAGAGAGGAGCTTGCCCAAATGGATTGGAGGAGGATACTGGTGGGGATGATGGCAGAGCAGAGATGGCTGAAGTTTCTGGGGAAGTTCACAAGGTACAGGATAGATATGTCCCACAGAGGAAGAAGTTCTCAGCTGGCAGGGGCAGGCAACTGTAGCTGACAAGGGAAGATAAGGACTCCATAAAAACCAAGGAAAGGGCAAAAGTGAGTGGGAAGTTGGATGATTGGGAAGCTTTTAAAATCCAACAAAAGGCAACTAAAAAATCTATAAGGGGAAAGATGAATTATGAGGGCAG
This sequence comes from Hemitrygon akajei, assembly GCF_048418815.1. Lineage (NCBI taxonomy): Eukaryota > Metazoa > Chordata > Chondrichthyes > Myliobatiformes > Dasyatidae > Hemitrygon > Hemitrygon akajei. The sequence continues at coordinate 1,809,829 of NC_133133.1, forward strand.
ACTAGCCAATAATACAAAAGTAGGATACCAGAGCTTTCTTCAGTTATATAAAGAGTAAAAGGGAGGTGGGAGTTGATATTGGACCACTAGAAAATGACGCTGGTGGGGTAGTAATGGGGAACAAAGAAATAGCAGATGAACTTAATGGGTACTTTGCATCTGCCTTCACTGTGGAAGACACTAGCAGAGTGCCAGAGGTCCATGAGTGTCAGAGAGCAGGAATGAGTGCCATAACTACTACAAAGGAAAAAGTACTGAAGAGACAGCAAATGCATTGGTCATGATCTTTTAAGAATCACTTGATTCTGGATGGTCCCGGAGGACTGTAAGATTGTACATGTCATTTCACTCTTTAAGAAGGGAGGAAGGCAAAATAAAGGAAATTAGAGTCCAGTTCGCCAAACTTCAGTGGTTGGGTAAGTGCTGGAGTCTATTATTAAGGATGAGGTTTCAAGGTACTTGGAGACTAATGATAAAATAAGTCAAAGTCAGCATGGTCTCTATAAAGGGAAATCTTGCCTGACAAATTTGTTAATAGTTCTTCAAGGAAGTAACAATCAGGGTGGACAAAGGAGAGGCAGTGGATGTCATTTACTTGAATCTTCAGAAGGTGTTTGATCAGGTGCCACACATGAGACTGCTGAACAAGATAAAATCCTGTGGCATTACAGAAAGATAATGGCATGGATAGTGGAATGGCTGACAGACAGTCGGCAGTGAATGGGAATAAAATTGGTCTTTTCTGGTTGGCTGCCAGTTACAATGGTGTTCCTCAGGGGTCAGTATTGTGACCACTACTTTTCTTTTTTTTAAATTCTTTTACGGGATATGGGAATTGCCAGCTAAGCCTGCATTATTGATTTAGATGATGGAATTGATGGCTTTGTGGCAAAGTTTGTGGATATACCCCAGGCTACTGTGGGAAACCAGGAGGAAGATTGCAGAGCCTCTTGTAATGCGTCAACAATAGGGATGGGAGAGGTACCGGAGATTTGGAGGGTTGCAAATGTTGTTCCCTTGTTCAAGAAAGGAAGTAGAGATGACCCAGGAAATTAGAGATCAATGAGTCTGACTTTAGTGATGGGCAAGTTGTTGGAGTACATCCTGAGAGGCAGGATTTATAAGCATTGAAGAGACATAATCTGATAAGGGATGTCAGCATGGCTTTGTCAAGGGCAGGTCATGCCTTATTGAGCCTGATTGAATTCTTTGAGGAAGCAACAAAACACATTGATGACAGTAGAGCAGTGGATGTAGTTTATACAGATTTCAGTAAGGCATTTGATAGTGTTCCCCATACTTCAGAAAGTAATGAGGCATGGGATCCAAGGAAACCTTGCTTTGTGGATCCAGAATTGGCTTGCCCACAGAAGCAAAGGGTGATTGTAGACGGTTCGTATTCTACATGGAGGTCTGTGACCAGTGGTGTTCCGCAGGGATCTATTCTGGGACCCCTCCTCTCTCTGATTTTTATAAATGACCTCGATAAAGAAGAAGGGTGGGTGAGCAAGTTTGTTGATGACAGAAAAGTTGGGGGTTTTGTGTATAATCTGGATGGTTGTCAGAGGTTACAGCAGGACATCGATAGGATGCAGAACTGGGCTGAGAAGTGGCAGATGGGCTTCAACCCAGATAAGTGTGAAGTGGTTCATTTTGGTAGGTCCAATTTAAAGACAGAATATAAACGGTAAGACTCTAGGCAGTGTGGAGGATCTGAGAGATCTTGGGGTCCATGTCGATCGGACACTCAAAGCTGCTGCGTAGGTTGACAGTGTGGTTAAGAAGATGTATGGTGTGTTGGCATTCATCAACTGTGAGATTGAGTTCAAGAACTGAGAGGTAATGTTACAGCTATACAAGACCTTGGTCAGACCCCACTTGGAGTACTGTGTTCGGTTCTGGTCACCTCATTACAGGAAGGATGTGGATATTATAGAGAGTGCAGAGGAGATTTACAAGGATGCTGCCTGGATTGGAGGGTGTACCCTTATGGGAATAGGTTGAGTGTACTTGGCCTTTTCTCCTTGGGGCGACGGAGGATGACAGGTGACCTGATAGAGGTGTATAAGATGATGAAGGGCATTGATCGTGTGGACAGTCAGAGCCTTTCTCCCAGGGCTGAAATGGCTAACATGAGGAGGCATAGTTTTAAGGTGCTTGTAAATAAGTACTGAGGGGATGTCAGGGTTAAGTTTTTCACACAGCAAGTGATGGGTGTGTGGAATGCACTGCTAGCGGCAGTGGTGGAAGTGGATACAACAGGGTCGTTTAAGATCCTCTTAGATAGGTACATGGAACTTAGAAAAATAGAGGGCTATGCGCAAGGGAAATTCTAGGCAGTTTCTAGAGTGGCTTACATGTTCCGCACAACATCGTGGGCCGAAGGGCCTGTAAGGTGCTGTAAATTTCTATGTTCTATGATATGAAGAGGAGGGGTAGGTAGTGCTGAGGAAGCAATGCGATTGCAGCATGAGTTAGACAAATTGGAAGAATGGGCAAAAACGTGTTAGATTGAATACGGTGTTGGGAAATGTACGATAATGCATTTTGGCAAAAGGAACAATATCTACACAGGGAGAAGTTTCAAACATTAGAGGTGCAGAAGAACTTAGGAGAATGTAAAAGCAAGGAGAAAATGCTGAGGCTTTACAAGTTACTAGTCAGGCCCCACTTAGAGTATTGTCAACAGTTTTGGGCCCCATTTCTCAGAAAGGTTGTGTTGTTATTGGAGAGAATTCAAAGGAGGTTCACGAGGTTGATTCCAGGAATGAAGGGATTAACATACAAGTAGAGTTTGACAGCTTTGGGCCTGTATTTACTGGAATTTAGAAGAATATGTGTGGATCTCACTGAAACCTACCAAATGTTGAAAAGACTAATAAGGGTGGATGTGGAGAGGATGTTTCCTATGGTCGGGGTATCTAGAACTAGAGGGCACAGCCTCAAAATTCAGCCATGCTGGAATGGCAGAGCAGGCTTGATGGGCTGAATGGCCAAATTCTGCTCCTCTGTCTTATGGTTTTATGGATACTGTAGGAAATCGTTTAAGGTCCAGCTGACCACTGTCGCTGGTCAGATCTACAAAGTGTTGTTCAGTCCACACACACTATCACCAAAAGAAGAAGGGGGCTGAAATGACCCACAAAGACAGGTGCCAATTTGAAAGACTCCTGGAGTCCCTGGAGAAGGGGTGTTGGGTGAAGACAGGAGAGGTCTTCTCCTTCTTGATAAGGATCTGGTGAGGCGTGCATCATGAAGTTCAGTGTAGTAACTCTTAATATTAATGGCAGCAGAAGGGGCTCTCTGTAGATCCATCACCTCTTTCCTTAAGATCTATCATCTCTCTGCTCTCTCAAAGTGCTTCTTGCAGGAACTGCACCATTCCAGGAGATGAAACAACCTGGCACTGTAATGGTGGAGGTGGAAGAGAGGGGTGTCCATATAAGCCACCTCAGTTTCATTTCCAGCAGAGTGGCCATCTTGTTAGCCCTTTTTTCCCCAACCTGAGATATTGCAGATTCAGGAATACATGCCAGGCCATCGGCTTCATCTCAGTGGGCACTAGGATGTTGTGCCAATGCATTTTGCCAATGCGTAGGCACCTGGGCCCAACCCGATGCAGGTGTGCTTGTTCCAAGGGGTGTGCTTTGCTGGGTTCCATAAACTAGGTTGTGTCATCCTTTGAGATGATTGCAATTGTCCCCTCGAAGACAGCAATTGCTCTGGTCCCCAAAGTAGGGGAGCATCGGTGTGGAAGTTAAAGAAGCTATATACAGCCTTTGACTTGGTTGATGTCTTGTGGAGCCTTCAACCTGACTCCTGTTCCTTCTCAAGACTGCCCTAGCTTTATCGACAACTGCTGCACGTATGGAGTTGGGTCTCAACCAGACAGGGTACTCCTGTTCCAGTGGGGGTGGTAGACTGGCTGTGAGGGGGACCCCATCCTATCATGGTTGGTGTCGAGGAGGTTCGGGTGCGTGGAGGCTTCTGGCTGCACTAACACCTGATCAGCTGGAATTGCTCATTGGACCCAGGCGTCAAGATAACTTGTGGGAGAGTGTTCCACTTAATGTGAGCCACCTTGCACGGATGCCCACTGTGCCCTTCCGTGACGCGCCATGGCAGTTCACATATGGGCTGCACCTGCACACCTTTCACCTCCTTGCCTTCGTCTGCCAACCAGACTCGCAGTGGCGGTTTGTTTTACCATCTGCCGGCAGGAGAGGTCCCCAGTGGAAGTCTCTGTACATTGGGGACCTGGGGTGGAAGGTGTTGCATCGGACAGGTTTTTAAGGAGGTTGACTGACACTCCGTCCACCTGTCCATTCTGTGGCCGGGAGGAGTCAATGTACCACAATTATATGGAGTATGAGAGGTTGCAGCCCTGGTTTGAATAACTGAAGGAGCTGCTCGTCAGGTCCTGGTTGCACTTCAAGCCTGCGCTCCTTATATATGGACACTCAGTACGAAAGGGGGCAGGTCGCAAAGAGGCACCTAGTACTGAAGGGGGAAGGTCTTTTGCAGGGTCTACTGGTGGGCTTGCTCCTGGGGCCGGCCAAGATGGCCAGGAGGCAGAAAGTCAAGGGCTCTGTCGCAGAGGACTGCCTGCCTCTCTCCCAGGGATATGTTCATGCCCAGCTGTCCTTGGAGAGGGAGCATGCAAATACCATGGGTACAGTGGGGGATTTACAGGAATGGTGGGCCCCCAAAGTATTGACTATTTTATAGACTGCAATAATATTTTAATTTGAATTTGTTCAATGTCTTGAAACTTGATGTTTGTATTTTAAGTATTTTTAAGTAAATAAACTTTTGTAGTTTTGTAAAAGAAAGGGGTGGTACTGAGGGACAGTCACACTGTGGGGGGAGGTACTGTGGGAGGGTCACACTGTGGGAGGGTGGTACCGAGGGTCACACTGTGGGAGGGGTGGTACACAAGGGAGGATCACACTGTGGGAGGGGCGGTACAGAGGGAGGGTCATACTGTGGGGGGGGGTGGTACTGAGGGAGGGTCACACTGTGGGGGGGGTGGTACACAAGGGAGGGCAAGTACCGAGGATGGGTTACACTGTGGGAGGGGAGGTACCGAGGGAGGGTCATACTGTGGGGGGGGTGGTACTGAGGGAGGGTCACACTGTGGGAGGGGTGGTACTGAGGGAGGGTCACACTGTGGGAGGGGAGGTACCGAGGGAGGGTCATACTGTGGGGGGGAGGTACTGAGGGAGGGTTATACTGTGGTGGGGTGGTACTGAGGGAGGGTCACACTGTGGGGGGGGGTGGTACTGAGGGAGGATCACACAGTGGGGGTGGTGGTACGGTTGGAGGGTCATACTGTGGGGGGTGGGGTGGTACCGAGGGTGGGTCACACTGTGGGAGGGGAAGTACCGAGGGTGGGTCACACTGTGGGAGGGGAGGTACTGAGGGAGGGTCACACTGTGGGGGAGGTGGTACGGTTGAAGGGTCACACGGTGGGAGGGGTGGTACTAAGGGAGGGTCAAACTGTGGGAGGGGAGGTACTGAGGGAGGGTCATACTGTGGGGGGTGGTACTGAGGGAGGGTCACACTGTGGGAGGGGAGGTACTGAGGGAGGGTCATACTGTGGGGGGGTGGTACTGAGGGAGGGTCACACTGTGGGGGGGTGGTACTGAGGGAGGGTCATACTGTGGGAGGGGAGGTACCGAGGGAGGGTCACTGTGGGAGGGGCGGTACTGAGGGAGGGTCACACTGTGGGAGGGGCAGTCCTGAGGCAGGGTCACGCTGTGACTGGGCAGTCGTAAGGGATAAGTCACACTGTGTGAGGGAGATCAGGAACCTCAGGAGGAGGAGGAGGAGGGTGCACACCCCCGTTAAGACTGTATGTGCAGAGTTTGTTCCCTCCAATCCTGGAGGACAGCCCTGTTGTGCAGGAGCTCTGCGCTGCGGAGACATCTCCAGCACACTCAGCCTCCGGGCCAGTGAGCAGCGCCACTGAGAGGGAGCCGTATTGGGAGGTGGCCCTGCCTCCATTTGGAATTGTGACTCGGAGCGCATGCTCCCTGGGGAGGGGCAAAGCCCTGTGTGACAGGGGTTGCCTATGTGTAATGGGTCACCAGTGGGACTGATCTCCCAGATTGTTGCCTCAATTGAGGCCATGTCCAGCAGAGGAGCATGCAGTCCACAAGGGGAGCTGGTGCAGCCTGGAATCGTCACCCCATGCAGCCAGACCAAGGGAGTGTCCCCCAAGGGGTCAGGAGGGAAGGGACTCACCTAGTGGTTTTTTGCAGGGAAGGGGTAAGGTTGTAGAGTTGGGTACGACCCAGCATACTCGTGCCCAAGATTTGGCAGGTACTCTGGATCCAGAGGTGGAGGGGCTTCCCTCTGTCACTGGTCCTGGAGATGGGGTAGAGCATGTGGTCCGGTCTACAGTGAGGGTGAGGAATGAGGTAGTCACATGAGTGTCGGTGACGACTGCCTGGAGGGGGATGAGAGTGGTACACCCAGTGAGGGGAAGAGGGGGATTCTTTTGAGGCCGAAATGGCCGACTTTTTCAAGCCCAGGACAGAGTCACGGCTCATCTCTCTTAAGGAGATCCAGTAGTTCGTGCAGGATTATTGGAGGAAAGCTTTCAAGGCCCAGTTGGCCAATGTTTGCTGGTCAGGTCTGGGAGTAGTCGTCCAGTCAATCCGCATGATCCTCCAAAAGGAGGGAAGAAGAGCTGAGGTGACCCGCAAGGAGCGGCGCCAGAAGTCCCTGGAGAAGGGTTACAGGGCGAGGGCAGGTGAGGGCTCGAAGGAAAGCTGCAGTCCTTCATCCAGGGGCTCCGCTGAGGGGTCTCAGTAAGAATGCGCCACGAAGTTCAGTGTTGCGACCCTGAACATAAATGGCAGTCGGGGGGTCGACTAATGGGGACCAACCCCTCTGGGATGAGTATCAGCGGAGGAAGGAGGCACTGAGGCACCTATAGCTGGAGAGGTCCTGAGGCACTTACGTAATGCTGCAGGATCTGGACCACATCTCGAACTTCTCCTACTCTCTCGAGAAGGGGAGGGGTGTTCGCAGGCAGCTTATGGAGTTGCTGGCAGAGGATGGCCCCTCCATCACAGATCTGGCGAGAATTGTGTTGGAAATCCTTTTACAAGGGTCTTTTCTTGCCAGATTCATACAGTGAGGTTGCGCAAAAGGCTCTGTGGGAGGACTTGCCAAGGGTCAGCCCTGGGGGTACTGATCGGCTTGATGCACTGCTATCTTTAGTGGAGCTGACCAGTGCCCTCAACCAGCTGAAGAGAGACAAGTCCCAGGGTTAACGGTGCAGTTTCTTCAGGCCTTCTGGGACATCCTAGGGGCTGATTATGCAGGGGTATTGGGGGAGAGCATGGTGACAGGTGAGATATCCCTTTCTTGGCACACAGCAGTCGTGGTCCCGCTGCCAAAGATAGGGCATCTCCATTGCCTGTGGAATTGGCACTCAGCAACTCTCCTCAGCGCAGAGTTCAAGGTCTTTGCCCAGGCGATGGCCAATCGTCTGGGCTCCATGCCAGCGCATGTGGTCCACCCTGATCAGTCCTACATAGTCCCGGGGTGATCGATCCAGGACAATATCCACCTTGTCTGAGATTTGATTCACCTGTGCCAAAAGGCTGGTCTGTCAGTCACCATTCTCTCCCTACACCAAGAGAAGGCCTTCGATAGGGTGGAGCTTGAGTGCCTTTTTGGGACTCTGCAAGTGCTCGGGCTCGGACCACATTTTGTTGTCCACGTTCGACTGGCATACACCACTGCAGAGTGCCTGGTGAAGATGAGTAAGTCCTTGGCAGTGCCCTTATGCTTTGAGAGGGGGTTGCACTAGGGATGCTCCATGTCGGGACAACTGTATTCGGTTTGCATGGAGCCACTCCTGTGCTTTCTCCGCAGGAGGTTAATGGGTTTGGTTCTGCATGAACCGGACACGGAGATTGTCCCGTCAGCTTATGGAGACGACATCCTCCTCATGGTCACCGACCCGGTTGACTTGCAGAGGATGCTAGCAGGTCTTCCAGGCTCTGTGTTGTAAATAAACTTTTATAGTTTTGCTACAAAAAAGGAGCAATCCTGATGGTGGGTCAAGCTGTGTGAGGGCAGTCCTGAGGGAGGGTCACACTGTGGGAGGAAGGGTAATGAGGAAGGGTCACTGTGGGAGGGGTGGTACTGAGGGAGGTGCACATTTCAATATGGCCCCATGGTGGGTCGCCGTGTCTGGTCGTCAGTGGTCCTGCATACAGGCACAAGGCTGCTCAGCAGCAGTGCAAGTGCAAGGCTGGTCAGCAGCTCTCCAGCCACGACCTTGTAGGTAGCAGAGCAAGTAACATGCACTGGTCAGGTTTATGAAGAGGACGACTACAGAAGAGTCAGAATTAAAAGCTGACAAAAAGAAGTAAATGAAAACTTAGCAACTGACTTAGTTGCCAAGGAACTAATAACTGAAGTAACAGACAGAGTGGTTTCACGTGGTAGTGGAGCTCGTGGGCATCCTAAGGTTTTAAACAAAAGTATCATCATTGAAATGGAGCAATTTAGAACAGATTCACTCTCTTTCTCCTCTGTATGACCACAAAGAAAGCATTGAAAATTAGTTAATTGACTTTGTATTTGGTTGCTGCTGAGTTTAAAATGAAGTTAGAATGAGACAAATGTGACTAATTTTAAAAAAGGGCAATCCTAAGTGAGGGTCACACTGTGGGATGGAGTGTATTGAGGGAAGGTCACAATGTGGGAGGGACATTTTAAAGGAACACTGCAAACCAGAGGCAGAATTACCTGCATTGCTGTAATTGCCACATATCTTGGAGAAGATATTAAACCAATAAAACCCAATAAAACTAAAATTTAATCATGAATCAATTATTAAAATATAAAGTGATATAAATATCCATAACGTTATTTTTCATGACTCTACCGTCATTTACAGTAGAGATTTACAGTTTATAACCAGACAACTTTGACAGCCAACCTGTAATTTCAAAGGCGTGATGGAAGCTTTCATTCTCCTCAAGTTTTGTTACAGTCATTCCTGTCAATGGCAATTTCCCCTGTAGAAAAGAAAGTTACAGCCTTCACCAGAAAGCATGTTCTGATCCCTGACACAGAATGTGCTTATGGTAAAACCTTTGTTACTCTCACTTCACCTCGTCCCCTCCTGACCTTTACTCACCTGGTAGATGAAGCTACTCATGCGGGGGCTTGCAGACAGCATCAGTAGCACAGAGGGAAACAGCATGAAGTATCTCTCGTCCTTCTCCTATGGATGAATTCATATCAATAACAATCAGCTTAGCATGTCAACAGATCCATCTTAAAGGATCTCAGTTTTAACATTGTGCAACAGTTCCAGTTTTATTTATGCAAGCAAGTGAAAAGGTAAAAGAAATCTATGATTATTGCAACTTTGGTAAACACTGTTGAGCTATTTAATGAGATATCTCATGACTCTTGATCATATCTCATGATCAAAGCTACCCACTGCACTGGTCAAAAGCTCACATCACTGTAAAATACAAAACACCAATAAAGGAGTGGATTAAAACAGAACAAAAGAAAACCAGAAGTGGCAACTATTTGACTCACTGACTATACACATAAGCACTACCAGGAAATTTCTCCAGGAAATAACCACTGGGATTATGATAAGGAGACATGAGATCAAATCTTAATGTAGCACTGGGATCTGGGAATTCATATATAATTAAGTAAATGAGGAATGAAATGTTACTTACAGAATGGGTTACTGTGAAACAAATGATCCCTCATGATTAACTGACAACCTTTTGGAGAATGCCTCTGTTACTATTCTCCATTCTGGTGTATGGGACTCAAAACTGTCTCCCAAAGCCGACATGCAAAATTCAGAGTTCAAAACAAATTTACAATCAAAGTACATATATGTTACCTTTAGGAAATCCTGCACAAGGGTTCCCACGTCTCTTGGCACCTCAGATTTTAGAATTTTCTCTCCATTTAGAAAATGGTCTACCTTGTCATTCCTTCTGCTAAAGTACATGACCATACCCTTCCCGATGCTGCATTCCATGTGCCACTTCTTTGTCCACTCTCCTAATCTAATTTCTTCTGTAGCCTCTCTACTCCCTCAACACTGCCTGCCCTTCCACCTATTTTTGTGTCATCCTCAAACTTGATCACAAAGCCATCAATTCTGTCATCCAAGTCATTGACATATAACGTAAAAAGAAGCGGTCCCAACAGAGACTCCTGTGAAACACCACTCGTCACTGGCAGCCAACAGGATAAGGTTCCCACTCTTTGCCTCCTGCCAATTAGCCAATGCTCTATCCATGCTAGTATCTTTCTTGAAATACCATGGGCTCTTAACTTGTTAAACAGTCTCACGTGTGGCACCTTGTCAAAGCTTTCTGAAACTTCAAGTATACAACATCCACTGATTCTCCCTTGTCTACCTTGCCTGTTGTTTCTTCAAAAAATTCCAACAGATTTGTCTGGCAAGAATTTTCCTTAAGGAAAACATGCTGACTTTGGGTTATTTTATCATTTACCTCCAAGAACCCTGAAACAACTCCAACATCATCCCAACCACTAAGGTCTGACTAACTGGCCTATAGTTTCCTTTCTTCTGCCTCTCTCCCTTCTTGAGGAGTGGGGTGACATTTACAATTTTCCAGTCCTCCAGAACCATGCAAAGATCTATTGATTCTTGAAAAATCATTACTAATGCCTCCACAATCTCTTCAGCCACCTCTTTCAGAACCCTGGGGAGTGTATCATCTGGTCTAGGTGACTTATCTACCTTCAGACCTTTCAGTTTCCCAAGCACCTTCTCCCTAATAATGGCAACTTCACTCACTTCTGCCTCGACACTCTTGAACCTCCACCATATTGCTAGTGTCTTCCACAGTGAAGACCGGTGCAAAATATTTACTCAGTTCTTCCACCATTATTTGTTCTCCATTACCACCTCTCCAGCATCACTTCCAGCTGTCTGTTATCTACTCTTGACTCTCTTTTATACTTCATGTGTCTTTTGGTATCCTCTTTAATATTAACGGCTAGCTTACCTTCATATTCCATCTTTTCCTTCTTTATGACTTTTATTAGTTGCCTTCTGCTGGTTTTTAAGAAGCTTCTGAATACTCTAACTTCCCACCAATTTTGATCTATTACACACCCTCTCTTTGGCTTTTATGCTCCTGATGGTAGCAATGAGAAGAGAGCACGAATGGTGGATTCTGATGCCTCTCATAGCAGTCTGGGCTAAACCACATCAGGCCTTGGGGATTTATCCAATTTTAAGCCTGCTAAAAATCTAATACCTTGTCTTTTGCAAACCTAACTTACCCTAGAATTTCATTGCCAGCTTGCTGAATTCTCCAGAGGTATGGGATGTGGGGGATGTTTTGGGCAGAAGGAAGGATATTTGAGAGATACTGGCTCTTTGTTTGATGCTGACATCTGGTTGATGATCAAACTGTGCATCAACATAAGGAATTCTCCTCAACCCCCGTAGAGTGTGTCAAACACTGAGGCATTTGGTTGTTATCTAAAACTCATGAAATTACTACTACTCTGTGGTACACTACTTTCTCCAGGTACTTCCACAGGTACTTCCAGGTAATCACAGGTACTTCCATTCTCCAGAATAATCACCGGATCAGTTTTACTGGAGTCAAGATTGATTGAAGTAGAGATATACATATTATTTAGTGATGAACTGTGGATGTTTAAGTTGTCAAAACCGGCTTGTGTAGTGGTGGGATGCAGATTTGAACTGTGGATACCACCCACACACAGTTTCCACCTCAGTGAGGCGGATGGGGAAGGCACCAGGCAGCAAGGTAAAGGTTGGTCCCACCCACTTTCTGGAGATGTGAAAATGTAACAGTTTACATCTAAAAATAAGCAATATTTAGGTTAGCAATTAAATTTCAAATGGAAAATGTAGGCAGGCAATATCATTAATTGCACACTGAATTATTAATACCTTAAAGATAAAGATTTTTATCAAATCTCTAACCTTTACTCAAAAGGGAATTATTTCAAATAAGGTCATAACATTTACTCAGAGCAAAGATGAACCAGTGGTACATCTGAAATGAGCAGTAGATGTGAATGAGAATTTTGCTTGTTGCCTTACATTGTCAGATAATTTGGAAATTAAAATCAATGATCAAAAAGCAAGACTTCCTCAATTATTTTGGCAATTTGACTCAACCATACAGTTAGATGATCATGAATCAGCCTTACAGAGAGGACATCAAACATACAAAGAAAATGTCAAAAAAACATTTACAGTGCAGTTTAAGTGAACCACCTGTGAAAGGCAGACTTTCATAGGTGGAGGTGGCCCAAACAAGGCAAAATAAACAAAGCAAAATTTCCAGAAACTTCCCTGGGAATTCTCTTAAACATGCCAAACTATTCAATGCCAGGAAACATCTTGGACATCTCTTTCCACAACTGTACTAAACTCACTATTACATTTCTCACCCGATATAGATTTTTCCCAACACTCTTGACATGAGTATTCAGTCTGCAATAGAAGCTGCAAATTCCTTGCATGCATTGTTCTACACACTTACGATCTGGAGTATCCAAAGGGATAATTAATCATGCCTTAAGTATATTCTTTTCTTGTTGAGTTAATCTAATAAATATAGAATGCACCACCCAGGCACCCACCACTCTATAAGCAAAAAAGCTTACTCTGACATCCCTCCTATATTTCTTCCAATCACCTTAAAATTATGCCCCCTTTATGTATTAGCTACTTCTGCCCTGGCTGCCAAACTCTATCTGTGCCTCTTATCATCCTGTACACCTACATCAAGTCACCACTTATTTTCCTTCACTCCAAAGATAAAAGCCTCACTCAGCCCATCCTCAAAAGAGCTCTCTAATCCAGGCAGCACCCTAGTAAATCTCCTCTGCATCCTTTCTAAAGCTTCCACATCCTTCCTATAATGAGGTGACCACAACTGAACACAATACTGCAAGTATTGTCTACCCGGAGCTTTATAAGAGCTGCACATTACCTTGTGGTTCTTGAGATCAGTCTCCTAACTAATGGTCAACATATCCTAACACCTTCTTAAGTAACCTAATAACACTTCCCAAGGGTCCACATTTCACTGTGAAAGTCCCAACCCAGTTTGACTTCCCAAAATGTACTAATCTAAATTAAACTACGGTACATTTGCCATTCTTTGGCACACTTCACTGGCTGATCAAAATACCACTGTAGTTCTTGATAACATTCTTCACTGCCTCTGACACCACCAATCTGAGTGATATCTGCAAACTTACTATGTCTTCATTGCTCTTATCCAAAGTGGTAGAGAGGAGAAACCACCAGTTCCCAAGTAGACCACTAATCGGGGCTTCCAGTCTCAAAAACAACCCTCTACCACAACTCACTGCACCTCACCAAAAAATCTCTACCACCGCTCTCTACATCTCACCAAAAACCCCTCCACCATCTCCCTCTGCATCTCACCAAAAACCCTCCACTATCACTCTCTACATCTCACCAAAAACCCCTCCATCTCCCTCCGCATCTCACCAAAACCCTTCCACCATCTCCTTCGGCATCTCACCAAAACCCCTCCACTATCACTCTCTGCATCTCACCAAAAACCCCTCCACCATCTCCCTCTGCATCTCACCAAAAACCCTCCCCATCACTCTCTGCATCTCACCAAAAACCCCTCCCCCATCATTCTCTGCATCTCACCAAAAACCCCTACATCTCCCTCTGCATCTCACCAAAAACCCTCCACCATCTCCCTCTGCATCTCACCAAAAACCCCTCCATCTCCCTCTGCATCTCACCAAAAACCCTCCACCATCACTCTCTACATCTCACCACCAATCACTCTCTACAAAAACCCTTCACTATCACTCTCTGCATATCACCATCAACACTCCACCACCTCTCTCTATCTCTGCAATAACCTCTCCACCATCACTCTCTACATCTCACCAACAACCCCCACCATCACTCTCTACATCTCACCAACAAATCTCATGACAATTATCATGCCTATCAACACTAATCCCACATGCTGTATATTATCTGTGCTCTGACTATTGAAGTATCTGCCAAGATGCTTCTTAAACATTGTTACTGTTCCTGTCTCCACCGCCTCATCAGGCAGCTTGTTTCATTAAGTCCATAAGACAAAGGAGAGAGACACAGAGAGAGTACAGAGGAGATTTACCAGAATGTTACCTGGGTTTCGGCACCTAAGTTACAGAGAAAGGTTGAACAAGTTAGGTCTTTATTGTTTGGGGGGACTTGATACAGGTATTTAAAATTATGAGGGGGATAGATAGAGTTGATGTGGATAGGCTGTTTCCATTGAGAGTAGGGGAGATTCAAACAAGGGGACATGAGTTGAGAGTTAAGGGGCAAAAGTTTAGGGGTAACACAAGGGGGAACTTCTTTACTCAGAGAGTGGTAGCTGTGTGGAATGAGCTTCCAGTAGAAGTCGTAGAGGCAGGTTTGATTTTGTCATTTAAAAAAAAATTGGATAGGTATATGGACAGGAAAGGAATGGAGGGTTATGGGCTAAGTGCAGGTAGGTGGGACTAGGTGAGAGTAAGCGTTCGGCACGGACTAGAAGGGCCAAGATGGCCCGTTTCCGTGCTGTAATTGTTATGTGGTTATAAAGGAATAGAAACATAGAAAACAAATACAAGCCCTTCAGCCCACAAAGCTGTGCTGAACATGTCCTTACCTTAGAAATTACCTAGGGTTACCCATGGCCCTCTATTTTTCTAAGCACCATGTACCTGTCCAGGAGTCTCTTAAAAGACCCTATCGTATCTGCCTCAACCACCGTTGCCGGCAGCCCATTCCACACACTCATCACTCTTCGAGTAAAAAACTTATCCCTGACATCTCCTCCGTATCTACATCCAAGGTCCTTAAAACTGTGCCCTCTGACTATCCATACAATCAATGCCTCTCAGCATCTTGTATACCTCTATCAGATCACCTCTCCTAAATAAGGCCATTTGACCCACTGAATCTGCTCCATCGTTCCATCATGGTTGATATATCATCCCCCTCAACCCCATTCTCCTGCTTTCTCCTTGTAATCTTTGATGCTCTGACTAATCGAGAACCTATCAACCTCCGCTTTAAATATAGCCAATAAATTGGCCTCCGGAGCTGCCTGTGGCAATGAATTCCACAGATTCACCACCCTTTGGCTAAAAAAAAATCCTCATCTGTTCTAAATGGACATCTCTCTATTATGAGGCCATGCCTTCTGGTCCCAGACTCTTCCACTATAGGAAGCATCCTCTCCCGATCTACTCTATCTAGGACTCTCAATATTCGATAGGTGTCAATGAGATCTGCCTCCTCATTCTTCTAAACTCCTCCAAGTGCAGGCCCGGAACCATCAAATGCTGCTCACATATTAACCCTTTCATTTTCGGGATCAGTCTCATGAACGTCTAGATATCAATTCTGCATGAAATATTTACCCCAGATACCCCCTTAAATCTCATCTTAAACCTCTTTAGAACCCTAGCTACCATTGAAACAGATACTGGCCATCTATCCTTTTGATGCCTGTCATTGTTTGATACATTTTTTTGCCTTTCAGCCTCCTCTGTTTAAGGGTAAACAGGTCCAGCCTGTGCAATTTCTTCCAATTACTCAAGCCCTCCAAAACAGGAAACATCCCTGTGGATCTTTTCAGTATTCTCTATTGAGCTAATCACATCCTTGCCACAGTGTGGAGACCAGAACTGACTCAAGTACATAACAGTAATGCGAAAGCTAGATTCTCATTTATAATGATGAGCTGATTGCTGGACCATCTCAAAGGATAGCAAACATCAAGCATGATGAAATGCTTCCTCCCTTATGGATATTGGTGAACAGGTTTCGTGTTTGGTCTTCATGAATGAAACCAACTCTATTCTGGATTTATATGATGATCTGATCTAATTTACCTTTGTTGATGCATAAAATAACCTCATGTGCCTCAATTAAACTGCTGCCTTTCTGCAATGGGATCATACCTAACAGCTCCTATTAGACTTAGTGCCTCATCTTCTTGCCTTGCAAGCAGAGAAATCCCTATATCAACACCTTACAGCCCAGTAAACTCCAATCTAAACACAGCTCAGGACAGGGTGTCACCCCCAAAAGTGCAAAACCTGGAAAGCAACATTGCAATGAAATTGAGAGCAGCGCCTTGTTTTGTAAAAATCAGATTCTAAAGCAGTGATTGGAAGGCAGTAAGAGAAGATCCATCACTCATTAAACAATTCTTCATTTGCACTTGGCCAACTCACTTCACTTGCGCCACACTGCACCAAGACCTGGGACATGTAGATGACGTTTCCAAGGGACTTGATGTCTTCGCCCTCCCAGCCCTGGATCTGCTCAGAAAGGATCTGCAACTCAAGCTGCTTCCTCTTCCGCAATTCCTGACTCTGGTTCTGGTAACAAACACAACCAGGATGGTTAAAATCAAGACACATCAGAGTTTCTCAAACAACAGTCTCAGCAGTATTTACAGTTTATTTATATAGCACTGCAAAAGCAGTAAAATGCAAGATGCATCATAAAAGCAATGACGACAACCAGAGATTGGAACAGAGTTATGTAAAGAGATAGAATCTTGGATCACTACAGTACATAAACAGGCTCTTCAGCCCACGCCAAACCATTAATTTGCCTAATCCTATCGTCCTCCAAACCCCTCTTATTCATGTACTTCTCCAAATTTCTCTTAAATGTTGAAATTGAACCAGAATCCACCTCTTCCACTAGCACACTAGCAGCTTGTTCTACACACTCACCACTCAGAGTGAAAAAACTCCCCCTCATTATCCTCTTAAGCTTTTCACTTTTCACCCTTAACCCATAACCTTTAATTCTACCTAACCCAATCTTAGTGGAAAAAGCCTGCTTGGATTTACCCTAACTAAACCCCTCATTCTTTTACATACCTCTTTCAAATCGCCCCATCATTCCCTCATACTTCATGGATAAAAGTCCTAACCTATTTAACCTCCCGGTACTTCCAGTAAGATGGTGGCACGCTCGGACACGGCGGCTTCTCTGGGATAACCAAAGGTGTTATTGCTCTTTTGTGGCTGATCCTCTTTTCCTCTCCTCAGCTCCACTGCCCTGCCTTCTCCCCATTGTCTTTGATGTCATGTCCAATCAAGAACCTATCAATCTCTGCCTTAAATACACGCAACGACATGGCGTCCACAGCTGCCGGTGGTAATAAATTCCACAAATTCACCACCCTTTGGCAAAAGAAATTTCTCTGCATCTGTTTTAAATGGATGCCCCTCTATCCCGAGGCTGTGCTCTCTTGCCCTAAAATCCCCCACCATGGGAAACATCCCTTCCATATCTACTCTGTCTCGGCCTTTCAACATTCGAAAGGTTTCAATGAGATCCCCCCCAGTCATTCTAAATTTCAGCAACTACAGGCCCAGAGCCATCAAATGTTCCTTGTATCCTGAAGTCATCCTTGTGAACCTCTTCTGAACCTTCTCCAATGCCAGCACATCTTTTCTAAGATGAGGGGCCCAAAACTGCTCACAATACTCAGGGTGAGGACTCACCAGTGCCTTGTAAAGCCTCATCATCACATCCTTGCTCTTGTATTCTAGACCTCTTGAAATTAATACTAACACTGCATTTGCCTTCCTCACCACCAGCTCAACCTGCAAGTTAACCTTCAGGGTGTTCTGCACAAGGACTCCCAAGTCCCTTTGCATCTCAGATTTTTGGATTTTCTCCCCGTTTAGAAAATAATCCCACATTTATTTCTACTACCAAAGTGCATGACCATGCATTTTCCTACACTGTGTTTCATTTGCAACTCTTTTGCCCATTCTTCTAATTTGTCTAAGTCCTTCTGCATCCTACCTGCTTCCTCAACACTACCTGTCCCTCCAACAATCTTCATATCATCTGCAAACTTAGCAACAAAGCCATCTATTCCATCATCTAAATCATCGATATACAGTATAAAAAATAAGCAGTCCCAACACCAACCCTTGTGGAACACTACTAGTCACAGGAAGCCAAACAGAAAAGGATCCTTTTATACCCAGTCACTGCCTCCTCCAATCAGCCAATGCTATAACTATGTCAGTAACTTTCCTGTAATGCCATGGGCATTAACTTGGTAAGCAGCTTCATGTGTAGCACCTTGTCAAAGGCCCTCTGAAAGTCCAAGTATACAACATCCACTGCACCCCGTTTATCTATCTTACGTGTAATCTCCTCAAATAGCTCTAATAGGTTCGTCAGGCAAGATTTTCCCTTAAGGAAACTATGCTGACTTTGTCCTATCTTGTCCTGTGTCCTCATCCTTAACAATTGACTCCAACATCTTCCCACCACTGAGGTCAGGATAACTGATCTAAAATTTTCTTTCTGCTTCCTTTCTTAAAGAGTGGAGTGACATTTGTAATTTTCCAGACCTCTGGCACCATGCCAATGATTTTTGAAAGATCTTCACTAATACCTCCAGAATCTCTACCGCTACCTCGTTCAGAATCCTAAGGTTCAGTTCATCTGGTCCAAGTTACTTATGATAGATAGATAGATAGATAGATAGATAGATAGATACTTTATTCATCCCCATGGGGAAATTCAACTTTTTTCCAATGTCCCATACACTTGTTGTAGCAAAACTAATTACATACAATACTTAACTCAGTAAAAAATATGATATGCATCTAAATCACCATCTCAAAAAGCATTAATAATAGCTTTTAAAAAGTTCTTAAGTCCTAGCGGTAGAATTGTAAAGCCTAATGGCATTGGGGAGTATTGACCTCTTCATCCTGTCTGAGGAGCATTGCATCGATAGTAACCTGTCGCTGAAACTGCTTCTCTGTCTCTGGATGGTGCTATGTAGAGGATGTTCAGAGTTATCCATAATTGACCGTAGCCTACTCAGCGCCCTTCGCTCAGCTACCGATGTTAAACTCTCCAGTACTTTGCCCACGACAGAGCCCACCTTCCTTACCAGCTTATTAAGACGTGAGGCGTCCCTCTTCTTAATGCTTCCTCCCCAACACGCCACCACAAAGTGCCCTTAGGTCTTTCAGTTTTTTGAGCACCTTCTCCCTTATAATAGCAACTGCACTCACTTCTATTCCCTCACACCCTTCAACATCTGGTACACTGCTCGTCTCTTCCACAGTGAAGACTGATGCTGAATACTCATTTAGGTCACCTGTTGCTGCTTGCGTCAGAAGAGTCAGTGTGCAAGGCGATATGCGGTCTAACAGCAAGTGCTCAACATTAGTTGCTTTTGTGTTCGTAAGACCTTGTTGGACATTGTTAAAGTGGAATACTGGAAGTCTGATTCATTGATTTAATAGTGGATGGTGGAGGAGCTGCATTGCCTCGATCCTTGTGAGAGCTGTGCCTCAAGAGCAGTGTTGGCTGCTCAGGAGCGAGGTGTCAATAGGAGTAGTCGAGTCCTTGAAAGTTCATGTGACAATACTACATCACGTCCAATTTTTCTAGAACCCAGGATTTATTCCCTGTGGTCTAGGTGATTTATATACTGGAAATACTGCCAGCATTTGTAGAGTCTCTCTACACAGCAATGGTTCCCAGACCCCTTGCTTAATGGAATTGGTCCATGACATAACAAAGACTGGGAATCCCTGCTCTAGAGTAATGCATACACAGAGTTACTGCTACACCTGCCTTTGTCGAAAGGCCAGTAGCAGCTCTTCTCAGTGAACAGTGATGACAAGTATTCATTTAAGTACCTCTGCCTCCATGAGCAATTTCCGTTTGAGTCTGAGATCCGCTCCACCTTGCCTCCTACAGTCCTTTTCTTGTTCACAAGCTTCTAGAATAGTTTTGAATTCCTTTTTATGTTTGCAACTGGCCTTTTCTTGTGCTTTCTGATTTCATTTCTCACTTCCCCTCTGCACTTACTGTAATCAGTCTGGTTTCTCACTTGTGTTTACAATCAGGCATTGGTATTTGCACTTTCTATCTTACTGCAATTTGCCAGAAGCAAGGGGAAACCTTTCATACAATGACAGAGCAGCTGTTCCTAAACACTAGGCCTTCGGCAGAGATGTACAACACCTGCCCCATCCTGAGTAAACCACACAGATAATTCCCTGCTCTGAAGTGCTCTGAGGAACAAAGCAGCCAAGCAATGTAATGGAAAAGAACTTCACACATATTGCTAAGTTCCCAAGGCTGTTGATAGTTTTCACTCCACCAGTAAAGCAGCCAGCACAAAGTGCACACCCAACCCAGATTTCTTTTCTCCCATCTCGTCTCAACCCCCCCCCCACAGTGTGACCCTTTCTCATTACCGTCCCTCCCTCAGCACTTCTCTCCCACAGTGTGACGGTCCCTCAGTACCGCCCCCCTTCTACAGTGTGACCCTACCTCAGTACTGCCACCTCATGTGACCCAACCTCATAAATGTCCCTCCTACAGTGTAACGCTATCTCAGTACCACTGCCTCCCACAGTGAAATGCTCCCTCAGTACTATCACTCCCATTGTACCAACCTCCTAACAGTCTGGCCCTCCCCCAGTATCACCCCTCCCATGGTGTGACCCTCCCTCAATACTGCCACCTCCCACAGTATGATTATCCCTCAGAACTCAGTCATCCCACAGTGTGACCGTCTCTCAGTACCACCCCTCTCACAATGTGAACCTCCCTCAGTAATGGTTTTCTCACAGTGTGACACTCCCTCAGTACTGTCCCTCCCACTGTACCAACCCACACAACAGTCTGGCTCTCCCTCAGCATCACCCCTCCCACAGTGTGACCCTTCCCCACTGTACCAACCCTCCCTTTGTACTAGCCCTCTCATGGTGTGACCCTCCCTCAGTACTGGCCCTCTCACGGTGATATCATCCCTCAAGTTCTGACCCACTCACACTGTGAATCTTCCTCAGTACTGTCACTCCCACTGTACCAACCCTCCCAACAGCCTGGCTCTCCCTCCTCAGTACTACATCTCCCATGCTGTCACACTCTCTCAATATTGCCACCTCCCAGAGTATGATCATCCCTCAGAACTGGTGTGACCCTTTCTCAGTATCACCCCCTCACAATGTGACCCTCCCTCTGTACTGGCCCTCTCATGGTCTGATCGTCCCTCAGCACTGTCCCTCTCATGATGTGACTCTCCCTCAGTACTGGCCCTCCCACAGTACTGGCCCTCCCACATTGTGACCCTCATTCAGTATTGGCCCTTGCATGGTGTGATCCTCCCTTTGTACTGGCCCTCTCACGGTGTGACCCTCCCTCAGTACTGGCCCTCCCACAGTGCAACCCTCCCTCAGTACTGGCCCTCCCACATTGTGACCCTCATTCAGTATTGGCCCTTGCATGGTGTGATCCTCCCTTTGTACTGGCCCTCTCACGGTGTGACCCTCCCTCAGTACTGGCCCTCCCACAGTGCAACCCTCCCTCAGTACTGGCCCTCCCACAGTGTGACTCTCGTTCAGTACTGGCCCTCCTGGTGTGATCCTCCCTCTGTACTGGCCCTCTCACGGTGTGACTCTCCCTCAGTACTGGCCCTCCCACATTGTGACCCTCCCTCAGTACTGGCCCTTCCACATTGTGACCCTCATTCAGTATTGGCCCTCCAATGGCGTGACCCTCCCTCAGTACTAGCCGTCTCACAGAGTGACTCTCCTTCAGTACTGACCCTCACAGTGTGACCGTCCCTCAATACTGCCATCACAGTGCGACCACCCCTCAGTCTTCGCCCTCTCCCAGTGTGACTCTCCATCAGTACTGGCCCTCTCACCGTGTGATCCTCCCTCAATACTGGCCCTCTGACAATGTGACCCTCCCTCAGTACTGGCCTTCTCACGGTGTGACTCTCCTTCAGTACTGACCCTCACAGTGTGACCGTCCCTCAATACTGCCATCACAGTGCGACCACCCCTCAGTCTTCGCCCTCTCCCAGTGTGACTCTCCATCAGTACTGGCCCTCTCACCGTGTGATCCTCCCTCAATACTGGCCCTCTGACAATGTGACCCTCCCTCAATACTGACCCTCTGACAATGTGACCCTCCCTCAATACTGACCCTCTCACAGTGTGACTCTCGCTCAGGACTGGCTTCTCACCGTGTGATCCTCCCTCAGTACTGGCCCACTGGCAATGTGACCCTCCCTCAATACTGACCCTCTCACAGTGTGACTCTCGCTCAGGACTGGCTTCTCACTGTGTGATCCTCCCTCAATACTGGCCCTCTGACAATGTGACCCTCCCTCAATACTGACCCTCTCACAGTGTGACTCTCGCTCAGTACTGGCTTCTCACGGAGTGATCCTCCCTCAGTACTGGCCCACTGGCAATGTGACCCTCCCTCAGAACTGGCCCTCCCATGGTGTAACTCTCCCACAGTACCGCCCCTCCCTCAATACTGGCCCTCCCACAATACCTCCTCTTCTATTATGAGGGAGGGCTTCAGGTTTGTAGATAATTGGGCTTTGTTCCAGGGAAGGTGGGATCTGTTCCGAAGGGACGGTTTACACCTGAACTGGAGCGGTACTAACATTCTTGCAGGGAAGTTTGCTAGTGCTTCTTGGGGGGGTTTAAACTAAATTTGCAGGGGGCGGGGATCCAGAATGTGAGAGAGGATAGCGAGAGGAAGAATAAAGGACAGGTGGGGACTACACGGTTCCGGAATATTAAGTGTGTAGTAGAGGAAGGTGGGGCGGAACAAGTGATAAGGAGGACTCATGTACAGAGGGATGGTCTGACGGAACATGGAGTTAAATGTGTTGAAAGAATAAGTAAATTTAGGAAGGACAAAAAAATTCTAGGGGCGTATAGCCCGATGGGAGTTCGGGGAGCTGGGTTAAGCACAATAGGCAGCAACTCAAACAGAGAGAGGAGAAATGGGCTAAAAATTCCATATCTGAATGCACGAAATGTCAGAAATAAGGCGGATGACGAAGCCCAGGTGCGAATGGGTAACTATGATGTTGTTGGGATTACGGAGACATGTCTGCAGGGAGATCAGACCTGAGAAATGAATGTACAAGGGTATACGTGCTATCGTAGGGACAGAAATGTGGGCAGAGGGGGTGAGGTGGCCCTGTTGGTGAGGAATGAGATTCAGTCCTTTGCAAGGGGGAACATAGGGTCAGGAGAAGTAGAGTCTGTGTGGATAGAACTGAGGAACAGAAAGGGCAAAAGGACCCAAATGGGTGTTGTCTACAGGCCACCAAACAGTAGCATGGATATTGGGTGCAAGTTGAATAGGGAGTTAACATTGGCATGTGGCAAAGGTAATGTCGCAGTAGTTATGGGGGATTTCAACATGCAGGTGAACTGGGAGAATCAGGTTGGTGCTGGACCACAGGATAGGGAGTTTGTAGAGTGCCTACGGGATGCATTCTTGGAACAGCTTGTACGAGAGCCGACCAGGGACAAGACTATTCTGGATCTAGTGTTATGTAATGAACAGGATTTGATAAGCAATCTTGCAGTAAAGGAGCTATTAGGAGGTAGTGATCATAATATGATAAGTTTTTATCTGCAATTTGAGAAGGATAAGGGCAGATTGGAGGTGTCAGTGTTGCAGATGAACAGGGGAAACTATAGAGCCATGAGGGAGGAGCTGGCCAAAGTTGACTGGACGGATATCCTAGCAGAAAAGACAGTGGAACAGCAATGGCAGGTATTCTTGGGAATAATGCACAAGGTGCAAAATCAGTTCATCCCCCAGAGAAGGAAGGATTCAAAGGGGGGAATGGGGCCACAGTGGTTGACAAAGGAAGTCAGAGATTGCATAGTATTAAAAAAAAGGAAATATGACTGAGCTAAGGTGAGTGGGAGGACAGATGATTCGGAAGTGTTTAAGGAACAACAGAACTTAACTAAAAAGACAATACGGGGGAGAAAAAATGAGGTACGAACGCAAGCTAGCCAGGAATATAAAGGAAGATAGCAAAAGCTTTTTTAGGTATGTGAAGAGAAAGAAGATAGTTAAGAACAATGTTGGGCCCTTGAAGAATGAATTGGGTGAAATTGTTATGGGAAACAGAGAAATGGCAGAAGAATTTAATGAGTACTTTAGATCTGTTTCCACTAAGGAAGACACAAGCAATCTCCCAGATGTATGGATGAGCCAAGGACATAGGGTAACAGAGGAAATGAAACAGATTGACATTCGGAAGGAAACGGTGATGAGAAGACTGATGGGACTGAAGGCTGACAAATCCTCAGGTCCAGATGGTCTGCACCCTAGGGTACTAAAGGAGGTGGCCCTGGAAATTGCGGATGCATTGGTAATCATTTTCCAATGTTCCTTAGATTCAGGATCAGTTCCTGAGGATTGGGGAATGGCTAATGTTATCCCACTTTTTAAGAAAGGAGGGAGGGAGAAAACAGAGAACTATCGACCTGTCAGCCTGACATCGGTGGTCGGAAAGATGCTAGAGTCCATTATTAAGGATGAAATAGTGGCATATCTAGATAGCAGTGATAGGATTGGGCCGAGCCAGCATGGATTTACCAAGGGTAAATCATGCTTGACTAATCTGTTGGGAGTTTTTCGAGGATGTAACCAGGAAGTTAGACGGGGGAGATCCAGTGGATGTAGTGTACCTCGATTTTCAGAAGGCATTTGATAAGGTCCCACATAGAAGATTGGTGGGTAAAATCAAAGCTCATAGCATCGGGGGGAAGGCATTGACATGGATAGAAAACTGGTTGGCAGATAGAAAGCAAAGGGTAGCGGTGAATGGGTGTTTCTCGGAATGGCAGGTGGTGACTAGTGGGGTGCCACAGGGCTCGGTATTGGGACCACAGCTGTTTACCATTTACGTTAACGATTTGGATGAAGGCATAGAAAATAACATCAGCAAATTTGCTGATGATACTAAGCTGGGTGGCAGTGTGACATGTGATGAGGATGTTAGGAGAATTCAGGGTGACTTGGAAGATACTTGGCAGATGGCGTTTAATGTGACTAAGTGTGAGGTTATCCACTTTGGGAGTAAGAACAGGAAGGCAGATTATTATCTGAACGGTGTAGAGTTGGGTAAGGGAGAAATACAAAGAGATCTCGGAGTCCTTGTTCATCACTCACTGAAGGTGAATGAGCAAGTGCAGCAGGCAGTGAAGAAGGCTAATGGAATGTTGGCCTTTATTACAAAGAGAATTGAGTACAAGAGCAAGGAAATCCTCTTGGATTTGTACAGAGCCCTGGTGAGACCACACCTGGAGTATTGTGTACAGTTTTGGTCTCCAGGGTTAGGGAAGGACATCCTGGCTGTAGAGGAAGTGCAGCGTAGATTCACAAGGTTAATTCCTGGGATGTCTGGGCTGTCTTACGCAGAGAGGTTAGAGAGACTGGGCTTGTACACGCTGGAATTAAGGAGATTGAGAGGAGATCTAATTGCAACATATAAGATTATTAAGGGATTGGACAAGATAGAGGCAGGAAATATGTTCCAGATGCTGGGAGAGTCCAGTACCAGAGGGCATGGTTTGAGAATAAGGGGTAGGTCATTTAGGACAAAGTTAAGGAAAAACTACTTCTCCCAGAGAGTTGTGGGGGGCTGGAATGCACTGCCTCGGAAGGTAGTGGAGGCCAATTCTCTGGATGCTTTCAAGAAGGAGCTAGATAGGTATCTTATGGATAGGGGAATCAAGAGATATGGGGACAAGGCAGGAACCGGGTATTGATAGTAATTGATCAGCCATGATCTCAAAATGGCGGTACAGGCTCGAAGGGCCGAATGGTCTACTTCTGCACCTATTGTCTATTGACCCTCCCACAGTACTGCCAGTCCCTGAGTGTAGTGTTCCCTCAAAGAGATGACATATGTCCAGAGAAGCTCCAGCAGTGCTGGGGAGAGTAGAAATAATCATCTTCCCTTCAACTGGCTACCAATGCTTCCAATTCTGAGTTTGTCCTACTCTGTGTAAAAACCAGTGCAGTTAATAAGCAGAAATACCATGGGAATTATTTAGTGATTATGCTCCTTACTTCTCTAAATATAGAACATAGAATAGAACAGCACAGTACAGGCCCTTCGGCCCACAATGTTTTGCCGACCTTTAAACCCTGCCTCCCATATATCCCCCCACCTTAAATTCCTCTATATACCTGTCTAGTAGTCTCTTAAACTTCACTAATGTATCTGCCTCCACCACTGACTCAGGCAGTGCATTCCACACACAAACTACTATCTGAGTAAAAAACCTTCCTCTAATATCCCCCTTGAACTTCTCTCCCCTTACCTTAAAACCATGTCCTCTTGTATTGAACAGTGGTGCCCTGGGGAAGAGGCGCCGGCTGTCCACTCTGTCTATTCCTCTTAATATCTTGTACACCTCTATCATGTCTCCTCTCATCCTCCTTCTCTCCAAAGAGTAAAGCCCTAGCTCCCTTAATCTCTGATCATAATCCATACTCTGTAAACCAGGCAGCATCCTGGTAAATCTCTTCTGTACCTTTTTCAATGCTTCCACATCCTTCCTATACTGAGGCGACCAGAACTGGACACAGTTCTCCAAGTGTGGCCTAACCAGAGTTTTATAGAGCTGCATCATTACCTCGCGACTCTTAAACTCTATCCCTCGACTTATGAAAGCTAACGCACCATAAGCTTTCTTACCTACTCTATGTACATGTGAGGCAACTTTCAGGGATCTGTGGACATGTACCCCCAGATCCCTCTGCTCCTCCACACTACCAAGTATCCTGCCATTTACTTTGTATACACCTTGGAGTTTGTCCTTCCAAAATGTACCACTTCATGCTTCTCCGGGTTGAACTCCATCTGCCACTTCTCAGCCCACTCCTGCATCCTATCAATGTCTGTCTGCAATCATTGACAATCCTCTGCACTATCCACAACACCATCAACCTTTGTGTCATCTGCAAACTTGCCAACCCACCCTTCTACCCCCACATCCAGGTCGTTAATAAAAATCACAAAAAGTAGGGGTTCCAGAACTGATCCTTGTGGGACACCACTAGTCACAACCCTCCAATCCGAATGTACTCCCTCCACCACGACCTTCTGCTTTCTGAATCCACCTGGCCAAACTTCCTTGGATCCTATGCCTTCTGACTTTCTGAAAAAGCCTACCGTGTGGAACATTAACAAATGCCTTACTAAAATCCATGTAGATCACAACCAATGCACTACCCTCATCTATATGCCTGGTCACCACCTTAAAGAACTCTATCAGGCTTGATGGACACGAAGTACCCTTCCCAAAGCCATGGTCCCTAATCAGACCATGATTCTCTAAATGTCCATAGATTCTATCTCTAAGAATCTTTTCTAACAGCTTTCCCACCACAGACGTAAGGATCACTGGTCTATATTTACCTGGACTATCCCTACTACCTTTTTTGAACAAGGGTCAATATTCGCTTCCCTCCAATGCTCCGGTACCATTCCCATGGACAATGAGGACATAAAAGAACCTAGCCAGAGGCTCAACAATCTCTTCCCTCGCCTCATGGAGCAGCCTGGGGAATATCCCGTCAGGCCTCGGGGACTTATCCATCCTAATGTATTTTAACAACTCCAGCACCTCCTCTCCCTTAATATCAACATGCTCCAGAACATCAACCTCACTCATATTGTCCTCACCGCCATCAAGTTCCCTCTCATTGGTGAATACCGAAGAGAAGTATTCATTGAGGACCTCGCTCACTTCCACAGCCTCCAGGCACATCTTCCCACCTTTATCTCTAATTGGTCCTACCTTCACTCCTGTCATACTTTTGTTCTTCACATAATTGAAGAATGCCTTGGGGTTTTCGTTTACCCTACTCGTAAGGCCTTTTCATGTCCCCTTCTTGCTCTCCTCAGCCCCTTCTTAAGTTCCTTTCTTGCTACCCTACATTCCTCAATAGCCCCATCTGATCCTTGCTTCCTAAACCTCACGTATGCTGCCTTCTTCCACCTGACTGGATTTTTCACATCACTTGTCACCCATGGTTCCTTCACCCTACCATTCTTTATCTTCCTCACCGGGACA
Organism: Hemitrygon akajei; assembly: GCF_048418815.1. Lineage (NCBI taxonomy): Eukaryota > Metazoa > Chordata > Chondrichthyes > Myliobatiformes > Dasyatidae > Hemitrygon > Hemitrygon akajei. The sequence goes on from NC_133133.1 coordinate 1,837,825, forward strand.
AATTTATCCCTAACATCCTGCAAGAGATCCCTAAACATTGACCACATGTCCATAGTACATTTCCCTGCAAAAATATCATCTCAGTTCACACCCGTAAGTTCTAGCCTTATAGCCTCATAATTTGCCCTTCCCCAATTAAAAATGTTCCTGTCCTCTCTGATTCTATCCTTTTCCATGATAATGCTAAATACCAGGGAGTGGTGGTCACTGTCCCCCAGATGCTCAGATGCCCCAGATCATTACCTAATACTAGATCTAGTATGGCATTCCCCCTAGTTGGACTGTCAACATACTGTGACAGGAATCTCTCCTGGACACACTTAACAAACTCTGCCCCATCTAAACCATTGGAACTAATCAGGTGCCAATCAATATTAGGTAAGTTAAAATCACCTATGATAACAACCCTGTTATTTTTGCACCTTTCCAAAATCTGCCTCCCAATCTGCTCCTCGGTATCTTTGCTGCTACCAGGGGGCCTATAGAATACCCCCAGTAGAGTAACTGCTCCCTTCCTGTTCCTGACTTCCACCTATAATAACTCAAAAGAGGATCTTGCTACATTACCCACCCTTTCTGTAGCTGTAATAATCTCCCTGACCAGTAATGCCACCTCTCCTCCCCTTTCCACCCTTTCCCCCCTCTCTATCCCTTTTAAAACACTAAAATCTAGGAATATTGAGAATCCATTCCTGCCCTGGTGCCAGCCAAGTCTCTGTAATGATCACTACATCATAATCCCATGTATATATCCAAGCTCTCAATTCATCACCTTTGTTCCTGATGCTTCTTGCATTGAAGTACATGCACTTTAGGCCTTCTACCTTACTACCTTTGCACCCTTTATTCTGCTTCTCTTTCCTCAAAGCCTCTTTATATGTTAGATCTGGCTTTACTCCATGCACTATACTTGCAGTTCTCGCATGACCTTTATCCTCCTCCATCTCACTATCTGCTCTAACACTCTAGTTCCCCTTCCTCTGCAAATCTAGTTTAAACCCCGCAGAACAACACTAGCAAACCTTCCCGCAACAATATTAATCCCCCTCCAGTTCAGGTGCAACCCGTCCCATCGGAACAGGTCCCACCTTCCCTGGAACAAGGCCCAATTGTCCAGACACATGAAGCCCTCCCTCCTGCACCAACTCCTTAGCCACGTATTTAGCTGCATTATCTTCCTATTTCTAGCCTCACTAGCACGTGGCACTAGTAACAATCCAGTGCAGGTACAATTATTCTCTAAAAAGAATAATTTTTGTGCATTGTCAACTAACAGCTAAGATCAAATGCTGACTTACCACCAGACTTTTGAATGATGCCATTGCTTTTAAAATATCGGGATAATCAGGATGAGATTCCTATAAAACAGAAATAAATATATCAACATTGTAAATTAACTCAAAGAACCTTTAGTTTCTTTGTTCTACTGTACATCCTCAGGACCTGCCTTTAACTCTGCAAGTCCTGCTCTAGGTTGTCTTCCAAAATGCAATACCTTGCACTTGTCTGAGTTAAATTCTGTCTGTCATTTCTTGGCCCACTTCCCCTGTTCAGCTAGATCCTGTTGTAATCTTAAGACAGCTTTCTGCACTGCAGACCACGCCATCAACTTTGCTAAGTCACTAATCATTCCACCTATTTTCTCAGCTTTTCCCAGAGAGTGGTGAATCTGTGAAATTCTCTACCCAATGAAGCAGTGGAGGCTACCTCAGTAAATATATTTAAGGCAAGTTTGTATAGATTTTTGCATACTAGAGGAATTAAGGGTTATGCGGAAATGGCTGGCAGGTGGAGATGAGTCTATGGTCAGATCAGATACTGTGTTAGTACTTTTATATTTGTATGCTGTAGCACTTACTTTTTATTTGCAGTTTTTTTTATATAACACTATTCTTTTGCACTTCTGGTTAGATACTAATTGCATTTCATTGGCTTTGTTTCTGTACTTGGCACAATAACAATAAAGTTGAATCTAATCTAATCTAATCAACCATGATCTTACTGAATGGCAGAGCGGACTTGACGGGCCAGATGGCCTACTCCCACTCCTACTTCTTATGTTATTACTATCCCCTTTCTAGCAAAGCCATCTACGTACTGTTAAGAGAAAACTTTCCTGGAACCATTTAACAGATTTCCTCCCATCACCTCCTTCTATCTGTTATCTCCCTTCATATTCATCTAATTTCCACTGACCACTGGGGGAGCTCTGGAACAATTTCATCAAAGTGATTACCCTTTGTATTTTGAAGTTTCATAATGGCAATACGGTAGTGTAGTGGTTAGCATTCATAAGAACAAGGGTGACATGGCCACCTGCGGCAATAGTAGGGGCATATCACTCCTTTCTGTTGCTGGAAAGATCCTGGCTAAGGTGATGCTTCAGAGGCTCATCAGCAACATCACCGAGCCAATGCTGCCTGAATCGCAGCGTGGATTTAGGAAGAAAAGGAGCAATATCGACATGATCTTCACAGCCTGGCAACTTCAGGAAAAGTGCCCGGAGCAACATCAAGACCTGTTTATGGCCTTTGTCGACCTCTCCAAAGCATTCTACACTGTACGAAGAGAGCTCTTATGGGATATTCTCCTCAGGTTTGGCTGTCCCAATAAATTTATTAACATCCTCCACCAGTTCCACGATGGGATGACTGCTCGGGTGACCATAGGAGGACAAGAGTCCAAGCCCTTCCTTGTACACACAGGGGTGAGGCAGGGGTGTGTGTGCTAGCGCCAGTGCTCTTTAACATCTTCCTTTTGTGTGTTACCAAGCTTCTCCACAACGAGATTGAGGATAGCAGCGGTGTGGCAGTGGACGTCAGATTAGATGGCAACCTCTTAAACATCAGGAGGCTCCACACAACCACCAAACTCCATAGAGAGCGGGTCCTGGAGCTGCAGTATGCAGACGACTGTGCTCTTGTGGCCCATACTCCAGAGGATCTTCAGACTGTCCTTGCTGTGGCGGTGAGAGCGTACAGCAGGATGGGGCTGACTGTCAATACCACCAAGAGAGAAGTGGTTTGCCAATGGAGTGCCAGTGTCTCTCTCTGAGTATTCTCTCTGAGGATAGCAGCATTGACAACGACATCCAGAGCCGCATTGGTGTAGAGTCTTTCAGAACAGGAGCCTTCGTCCCTCCACAAAGGTCACTGTATACCATGCGGTCTGTGTCACCACCCTCTTTTATGGCTGTGAAGTTTGGGTAACCTACAGCCGTCACATCAAGTCCTTAGAGCGCTTCCACATAAGCTGCCTTCAGCTCATCCTGGGAATTACTTGGCGTGAGCGGGTGCCTCACACTGAAATACTTGTAAAGACCAACTGCGGAAGTATTGAGGCCATGATCACCCAGCGTCAGTTGCAGTGGCTGGGGCACGTGATAAGGATGCCCCCATGTCGGCTACCCCGCAGAGTGTTATATGGCCAGCTACATCATGGTCAACGCCCAGCTGGAGGGCCAAAGAAGCGCTATAAGGATCAGATGAAGAATGCTTTAAGGAACTGCAAGATCAGACCTGAGCACCTGGAGGATGTTGTTGCTGACCGTAACACTTCGCGACAGCTGTGTAGGGATGGGGTTCATATTCTGGAGATGGAAAGAACAACCAGAAGACAGCAGAAGAGAGCCAGGAGAAATGCAGCCACGGTTGCCATCACTACCACCACTACCAAATATACATGTCCCACCTACAAAAGAACTTGTGGGTCCAGGACAGGACTGTATAGTGAGCTGGGTTCAGTTCCTGCAGCTGTCTGTAAGGAGTTTCAACATTCTCCCATGGTCCCATGGGTTTCCTACAGGTGCTCTGGTTTCCTTTCACAATCCAAAGACATGTGGGTTAGAGTAAGCTGTGGACATGCTATGTGGGTGGCGGCAGGATGGTGTCACTTGCAAGCTGCCCCCAACACATCCTCTGATTGTGTTGGCCATTGATACAAAAAACAGATTTCAATATATGTTTTGACGTACACGTGACAAAGGCAATCTTTTGATCTTTAAATTCCAACTGCGTAGCCTCAGTACTCTGCTTCGGTCACCACTGATGGAGCACATCCAGTTATCCCCAGCTTTACTCATGAAAATAAAGAAATAGACTGACATTTTAAAAATACTGCATCACTGTCTACAAAGAGGAAAATAACGGCTTCCTGAACTCTCAGTAAAGTTGATATTCAAATCAGTGGCACGGGCTCAACAATAATATGAGTAAAAATAACTCGTGCTTCTTTTTTTTAGGGAAGTAGATAAAAATCCAGCAAATGTTCAAACCATCCTATTTTATTCATTTTGGAAACTTAAATGGGAAAGTTACACCACTCACCGGATGAGCGTGCTTTTCAAAAAAGTGGCCTGACACTGTAATAATAAAGCGACAGGGAAGCACAGAGTAGCAGCCACCTCACAGCTGCTGAAACCCAGGTTCAGCCCTAACTTCCTGAACTGTTTGTGTGGGACTTGCATGTTTTCCCTGGCATGGAAGTTTCCCCAAGTGCTCTGGCTTCCTTGCACATTGTACAAATAGCTTAACTGGCAAATTTATTTAAACCATGGGGTGACAGGAGCATCAGGATTGAGTTGATGGGCATGTTAGAGATTAGGTTACAGGGAAATATGGGGAATAGGGCTGTCCACACAGCCAGCAATTCCCCAACACCCTCCTTCCATATCATGAGAGATATTAAAGGGCGACTTTCAGTCACCAGACAACAGAATCGTAGAAGACAGAATGTGGCTCACTCTGAACAGTTCAGTCTGTTTTCTCTTTCAAAGCCTGTGCGCCAGCAGTTTGCCTACTGATGAAGAGAGGGTCAGTAGTTACCTAATAAAGTAGCTACTAAGTTTAGCACTGATATATAAATTTCCAACTTCTCTTTAACTTTCTCCAATAATAAACAATAACATTCTTCTATGTTGGCACACCAACCCTTGTTAATCAGGACTAGGCCTCCAGATTCCCTTGTATCTCACAGGATATAATCCGATATCATTTGGATAAAATGCAGCTTATTTTCCTTTTTTTGTGTTTATTCTGACAACTTTTTTCCCCATTTGCTAAATGGAGCAGCAGTGAAGATGGGAGTAAAGATCACTGAGCAGCGACCAGAACCAGGCTGACACTCGCCTCTGCTCATGATGGATTGAAAAGGCAGGGTGTCAGGGTCAAGCTAGTTCTGCTTGGTGCTCCGCAACGTTTACTCTGCTCTTTGCTACACTGAAGCTGAGGTTGTGGGCCTGCTCAAGGCTCCATGTCTGCGGGCTCCGCAATATTTACTCTGCTATGTCCTGAACTGAGGCTGAGGTGGTTTACCTGGTTTGGGTTTGAGGACTCACTTTTGTTGTAAATGCTATTTGCTTACTTTTATAGTTTGCACAATTTGTTTTTTCTCTCTCTCTGCTCATTGGGTGTTTGTCAGTCTTGTTTTATTGGCTTTTTTGTGTATCTTGTTTTGTGGCTGCCTGTAAGAAGATGGATCTCAAGGTTGTATAACGTATTCATACTTTGAAAATAAATGTACTTTGAACTTTTATCTACATCCTTTTTTAGCCTCCTTATTGGGGGTCACAATTTGCTTTCCTATTTATCACTGTGTCCAGTAATTGTACTTTATACAGCCAACTCAATTACATAAATTCTAAGAAACAAAGGCCCCAGCACTGATCTCTGTGGTATACCATTTGTTATATACTGCCAAACAGAAAGAGTCATATTTCTGCCTACTACTTCCTGGTAGCCAGCTGACCTTCCATCAACACCAACGCTCACCTCCCACACCATGAGATTTGGTTTTCTGCAATAACCTTTGATGTGGCGCCTTTTCTGATGTGGCTACTGAAAACCCGAGTACAACACATTGACAGTCTCCCCATTATCCATTGCACGGCTCCAATAAATTGTTCAAACCTGGTTTTGTTTTTTAAAAAATCACATCGATTTTGCCTGACTACATGCAGAGGCTGTAGAAATTTGAACCTCTTCCATCTCTTTCCACATTGCCATTGAAACTAATGGCATCATGATCAGTAGATACAAAGTGTTCCCCTACACAAACTTCTGTCACCTGCCCTGTCGCATTCCCTAATAGGAGATCTAGTATCCACTGTTGCTGGTTGGGACTCCAGTGTACTGATTGAGGTAATTTTCCTGAACGCATTTAGATAGATAGATAGATACTTTATTCATCCCCATGGGGAAATTCAACTTTTTTTCCAATGTCCCATACACTTGTTGTAGCAAAACTAATAACTCTTTCCCATCCAGCCCTTTTACAGTAATGGGAGGCCCTGTCAATAAGTGGAAACTTAAAATCATCTACTATCACAACCTTATGTTTCTTGCAACAGTCTGTGATCTCTCAGAATCAGAATTAGATGCAATGTCATTGGCATATGTTGTGAAATTCGTTTTTTTGCAGAAGTACATTACAATACAGAAAAATAAAAACCATAATTTATAATAAAAATAAAAATTAAACAAGACTATAGTATATAGAAGCAGAATTAGGCCATATGGCCCATTGGGTCTACTCCGTCATATCATCTTGGCTCATCCATTTTCCCTCTCAGTCCTAATCTCCTGCCTTCTCCCCATATCCCTTCATGCACTGACTAACCAAGAATTTATCAACCTCTGTTTTGCTTGCATCATGCTCTGGGGTGCTCTCTTCAGTTACCTGATGAGGTAACCGTAGCCTTTGGCCAGGAGCAAATGTCATCAGGCGGTGCCCAGCTTTCGTAGAATGTTTTGACCCTTAACCACTACACTCTCCAGTTAGCAGGTCAGCAATGATGGCCAAGTCACTGCCCATCTGCTCCTGATTTCCAACTCCTCTCGCCTGCTCCATATCCAGCAAGTAAAGGCCCAGAGCCATCAAACCTTCCTCATATGACAAGCTTTTCAATACTGGAATAACCTTTGTGAACCTCCTTTTAATCCTCTCCATTGTCAGCAAATCCTTTTAGATAAAAGCTCCAAAACTACTCACAATACCCTGTGAGGCCTCAGCAGTGCTTTATAAAGCCTCAATATTACATACTTACTTTTGTATTCCAGTTCTCTTGAAGTGAATGCTAACATCACATTTGACTCAACCTGCAAATTTAATTTTTAAGGAAGCCTGCACAAGGACCCCCAAATCCCTTTGCCCCTCAGATGTTTGAATTTTCTCTCCATTTAGAAAATGGTCAAACCTTCCATTTCTTCTACCAAAGTGCATGACCATACATTTCCCAACACTATTCCATCTGCTACTTCTTTGCCCATCTCCTAATCTGTCTAAATCCTTCTCTACTTCCTCAAAACTACCTTCCTCTCCACCTAGCTTTGTATTGTCTACAAACATTACTGAAAAGCCATCAATTCTGTGATCCATTACATATAACATGAAAAGAATCAGTCTCAACACAGACCCCTGTGGAACACCACTGTTAACCAGCAGCCAACCAGAAAAGGCTTCCTTAAGATCTACTCTTTCCCTCCTACCAATCACCCCCAGTTTTTTCCATGCTAGAATCTTTCTAGCCATGGGCTCTTAACTTGCTAAGCAGCCTTCTGTGTGCTACTTTGTCAAGGTCTTCTGAAATCTAAGTACACAACATAGAACATAGAAATCTACAGCACATATGGCCTGCAATGTTGTGGGGACCATGTAACCTACACTAGAAACTGCCTAGAATTTTCCTACCGTATAACTTTCTATTTTTTCTTAGTTCCATGTACCTATTTAAGAGTATCTTAAAAGACCCTATTGTATACACCCCTATCACCGTTGCTGGCAGTGCATTCCACGCTCCCACTACTCTCTGCGTGAAATACCTATCGCTGACATCCCCCTTGTACTTACTTCCAAGCACTTTAAATCTATGCGCACTCGTGTTAGCCATTTCAGCTCTGGGATAAAGCCTCTGGCTATCCACACGATCAAAGCTTCTCATCATCTTATACACCTCTATCAAGTCACCTCTCATCCTCCATTGCTCCAAGGAGAAAAGGCCAAGTTCACTCAACCTGTTTTCATAAGCCATGCTCTCCAATCCAGGCAACATCCTTGTAAATCTCCTCTGCACTCTATAGTATCCTGTAGTGAGGTGACCAGAACCGAACACAGTACTCCAAGTGGGGTCTAACTAAGGCCTTATATAGCTGTAACATTGCCTCACAGCTCTTGAACTCAATCCCACAGTTGATGAAGGCCATCACACCATAGGCCTTCTTAACAACATTGTCAACCTGCGCAGCAGATTTAAGTGTTCTATGGACATGGACCCAAGATCTCACTGATCCTCCACACTGCCAAGAATCTTACTATTAATATAATATTCTAGGGTCTTCAAATTTGACCTACTGAAATGAACCACTTCTCACTTATCTTGGTTGAACTCCATCTGCCACTTCTCAGCCCAGTTCTGCATCCTTTCGATGTTGCGCTGTAACCTCTGACAAACCTCGAGATTATCCACAACACTCCCAACTTTTGTGACATCAACAAAATTACTAATCCACACTTCTACTTCCTCATCCAGGTCATTTATAAAAATCACAAAGAGGAAGGGTTCCAGATCCCTGCTGAACACCACCAGTTACTGACCTCCATGCAGAATACAAACCATCTACAACCACCCATTGCCTTCTGTGGGCAAACTAATTCTGGGTCCACAAAGCAAGATCTCCTTGGATCCCATGCCTCATTACTTTCTGAATGAGCCTTGCATTGTGAACCTTCCACCAATAACATCCACCAATTCACCACAACATCCACTGACTGTCCTTTGTCTATCCTGCTTGTTATTTCTTCAAAGAATTCCAACAGATTTGTCAGGCAAGATTTTCCCTTAAGGAATCCATTTGACTACAGCATATTTTATCATGTGCCTCCAAGTACCCTGAAACCACGTCCTTAACAATCAACTCCAACATCTTCCCAACCACTGAGGTCTATAAATTCCTTTCTTCTGCCTCTCTCCCTTCTTGAACAGTAGAGTGAAATTTGCAGTTTTCCATTCCTCTGAAACTATTCCAGAATCTATTGATTCTTGGAAGATCACAATCTCTTCAGCAACCTCTTTCGGAACCCTGGGATGTCTATCATCTGGTCCAAGTGACTTGTGTATCTTTCATCTTTTCAGTTTCTCAAGTACCTTCTCCCTAGGAATGGCATCTTTACACACTTCTGCCCCTGACACTCTTGAACCTCCAGCATATTGCTAATATCTTCCACAGTGAAGTCTGATGCAAAACACATCCGCCACTTCCTTGTCCCCCATTATTACCTCTCCAGCATTGTTTTCCAGTGGTCCAATATCCACTCTGGCTTTTCTTTTATATTTCATGTACCAGCCCATTCTGGAGCAAACTGACTTTGCAACTTTCTACAGCTTATTTCGATCCTATGCAGTGGACCTTCCATACCAGATGATATGGAATCAGCTAAAATGATCTCTGTGGTACATATGGAGAAATTTGTGACTGTCTTTGGTAACATACCAAGTCTCCTCAAGCTCCTTATGAAATATAACCGCTGTATTGGCTTCTTTGTATTTGCATCAAAATGTTGGGCCCAGGATGCTGACACCTAGGAACTTGAAACTACTTACCCTTTCCACTTCTGATCCCTCGATGTGAATGCAAGCATTGACTTTCTTAAGTCCACAATTAATTCCTTGGTCTTACTGACACTGAGTGCAAGTTTATTGCTGCAACACCACTCAACCAACTGATCTATCTTGCCACTGTATACTTCCTTGTCACCATCTGAAATTCTGCCAATTTATAGATGGGTAACTTGAGTTGTGCCTAGCACAGTCATGGGTGTAAAGACAGTAGAGCGTGCATCCTTGAGGTGCACCGGTGTGGAATGTCAGCAAAGTGATATCATTTGTGTGCAGACTGTGGTCTCCCAGTGAGGTGGTCAAGGATCTATTTGCAGAGGGAGGTACAGAGGCCCAGGTTTTGGAGCTTGTTAATTAGAACTGAGATTACAATTGTGTTAAATGCTGAGGTGTGGCCAATAAACAGCAGCCTGATGTAAGGATTATCATGTAGAGAGCCAGTGAGATTGCATCTGCTGTAGACCTATTGTCATGATAGGTAAATTGCAGCCGGACAAGATCCTTCCTTAGGTAGAAGCCATGACCAACTTCTCAAAGCATTTCATCACCATAGATGTGAGTGCCACCTGGTGCTAGTTGTTGAGGCAGCTTACCCAGCTCTTCCTGGGCACTGGTCTAATTGTCGCCCTTTGGAAGCAGATGGAAACCTCTAATGCAGTAGTAAGAGACTGAAGATGTCCTTGAACACTCCTGTCCTATCAGTTGGTTAGCACAGGTTTTCAGAGCCCTCACCAGATTCCAATTTTTCTTGTTCATAAATGGTTTTTCGTGTGGGTAAGTCTGGTATCTTCTCGATGGCAAACACTCATCCACACAGGTCTTGATAGTTCCTTGGATATTGTCCAGTCCACCAACTCAAAGCAGTCACGTAAGTGCTCCTCTGTTCCCCTTGACCGTAGCCTCTTGGACCTCACCACTGGTGCTGCGATCTTTAGTCTCAGTCTATATGCTGAGAGTAGAAGTATAGCCAAGTGACAGGACTTCTCAAAGCATGGACAACAGATGACACTGTTAGAGTTTTTGATGGAGGTATAACAGTGATCAAGTATGTTGGTTCCTCTGGTTCCACAGATGATATGTGGAACCAGATATCACCTGTGTAGTTGTTCAGAGATTTCTTCAAGTTGGCCTAGCTGAATTTCCTGCAATGACAGGGAAGGCATCAAGGTGCGCAGTTTCATGTCTGCATATTATGTTGTTCAGCTGCTCCAGTGCCTGCCTTTCTTCCTTTATCAATCATTTTATTAGTTAATTTTAAAAAGTACATATATATATATATATATAAACAAGAGGAGAATTGCCTCAAAAATCTATAGCAATAACAATTCAAGTAGAAGGAAAAATACAAATTATCACAATCATACATAGTTAATCTAAAAGTATATAATAAAAGAGATAATTGATTCTTCTCTTATCCATAACAAGAAGGAAAAAGATAAAGAAATTTTTATAATCGAAATGTACAAACCCCATTTCCAGAAAAGTTGGGATATTTTCCTAAATGCAATAAAAACAAAAATCTGTGATATGTCAATTCACGTGAACCTTTATTTAACTGACAAAAGTACAAAGAAAAGATTTTCAATAGTTTTACTGACCAATTTAATTGTATTTTGTAAATATACACAAATTTAGAATTTCATGGCTGCAACACACTCAACAAAAGTTGGGACACAGGCATGTTTACCATTGTGTTACATCACCTTTCCTTTTAATAACACTTTTTAATCGTTTTGGAACTGAGGATACTAATTGTAGTAGATTTGCAATTGGAAATTTTGTCCATTCTTGCTTGATATAAGACTTCAGCCGCTCAACAGTCCGTGGTCTCCATTGTCTGATTCTCCTCTTCATGATGCGCCATACATTTTCAATAGGAGATAGATCTGGACTGGCAGCAGGCCAGTCAAGCGCACGCACTCTGTGTCTACAAAGCCACGCTGTTGTAGCCCGTGCAGAATGTGGTCTGGCATTGTCCTGCTGAAATAAGCATGGACGTCCTAGGAAGAGTCGTCGCCTTGATGGCAACATATATCTCTCTAACATCCTAATATACGCCTCAGAGTCAATGGTACCTTCACGTACATGCAACTCACCCATGCCGTGGGCACTGATGCACCCCCATACCATCACAGATGCTGGCTTTTGCACCTTTCGCTGATAACAATCAGGATGGTCGTTTTCATCTTTGGCACGGAGAACTTGACGCCCATTTTTTCCGAAAACTAGCTGAAATGTGGACTCATCTGACCACAGCACACGGTTCCACAGTCTTTTGGTCCATCTGAGATGAGCTCGGGCCAAGAGAACTCGCCGGCGTTTCTGCAGAGTTGATTTATGGCTTCCTCCTTGCGTAATACAGTTTCAAGTTGCAATTCTGGATGCAGCGACAGACTGTGTTAAGTGACAATGGTTTTCCGAAGTACTCGCAAGCCCAGGTGGCTATAATTGTCACAGTAGCATGACGGTTTCTTAGGCAGTGCCGCCTGAGGGCTTTTCAAAGATCACGCGCATTCAACAGTGATTTCCCTTGCACTTTACGCACTGAGATGTCTCTGAATTCTCTGAATCTTTTCACAATATTATGTACTGTAGATGTTGAAAGACTAAATTCTCTGCAATCTTGCGTTGGGAAATGTTCCTTTTGAACTGACTAACAATTCTCTCACGAATTTTGGCACAAAGGGGTGAGCCACAACCCATCCTTGCTTGCAAAGACTGAGCCTTTGATGGATGCTACTTTTATACCCAGTCATGATACCTCACCTGCTACCAATTAGCTTGTTTAATGTGGAGTCTTCCAAACCGGTGTTACTTGAATATTCTGTGCACTTTTCAATCTTATTTTAACTCTGTCCCAACTCCTCTGTTTTCATGGATGTTTGCAAAGAAAAAGCACTTCAGGATGTATACTGTATACATTTCTCTGACATTAAATTGGACCTTTGAACTTCTGAACATTAAAAATGATACCAAAAGTTTCTTCAGATGCATTAAAAATAAAAGAGAAGCCAGATATTGGACCACTGGAAGCCAGATATTGGACCACTGGAAAACAATGCTGGAGAGACAGTAATAATGGTGGACAATGAAATGGCGGACAAACTGAACAAGCATTTTGCAAGGATCCGGAACAAGAAGGCAGCGGGAGAGCACCTAAGGATTTCCAGCGGGAAGACATTTTGAGTTCTTGGGGGAAGAGAGAGGCCAGACTGTGCAGGCGCGTGACGTCAGCCAGTTGAGTGAGAACAGTTTAAAAAGGGGAAGGAATCTGCCACAGATAGCTCTGGATGCCAAGTAACTGGGTATATTTAAAGTGGAGGTTGAGAGGTCCTTGATCCTTGATTAGTAAGGGCATGTATTATAGAGAGAAGGCAGGAGAATGGGGTTGGGAAGGGTGGATAATAAATCAGCATGATGGAACATGGAGCAACTCCATGGCCAAATGGTCTAATTGTGCTCCTATATCCTATGGTGTTATCGACTGTGGTGATGAGAAATGTCTTCATTTACAGGATGGTGAATCTTTGGTATTTCCTTGACCTCAAAGGACAGATGAGGTTCTGAGATCGAAAGGCATTAGTGGAAATCACTGGATCTGAGGATTATAAACACAAGAGATTCTGCATATGCTGGAAATGCAGAGCAATACACACAAAATGTTGGAGGAACTCAGTAGGTCAGGTGGCATCAATGGAAAGGAATAAACAGTCAATGCTTCGAGCTGAGACCCTTTATCAGTACCGAAGATGTCCAAATAAGAAGTGGGGCGAAGGGAAAGATAACAAGGTAGGTGAGTGGAGGAGGAGGGAATGAAGTAAGAAGCTGGAAGGCAAAAAGTGGAAAAGGTAACGGGCTGGAGTAGAAGGATAATGATACATTGGTAGAAGATGGCTGCAATCTTGCTGAGTTGATGAGTGGACAGGCCTGCGGCCTACTCCTACCATTTCTTATGTTCTTATGACTCCCTCTCACCACAAATGCCATCAGACCCAAATTTAGGACCTTAAGCAGGACTGAAATTAAACGATTATGCATCATCAAACAAATAGAGAGATACTGGAATAGAGACATGGCTTCACTGTTCTGTAACAGTGAAGGGGAAGGAAATGGAGGTAGAGATAAGGTGACGTCACCACTTGCCTGACCAGACGTTCAGACTCGGGGCCCAAGTGTTGGAATGGAAGGGTGCACTGCACTACTTTCTAAAACGCAAGTAGCCACAGAAGTTCAAGATAAGGCTGTGCATGGTGCAGAGTCTGTGCACCTAGCAAAGAATTCAGCACTCTTTAACTTGAGTACTAGTGAGAAACAAAACCATTCACTGACTACAATCAAAGATAACATTGCCAATAGAACTGGCCCTGTAGACTCCAGCATAAGCAAACTGTAGAGATTGCACTGGGGTATCAGGGTGAGACAGCACATCATAAGCACAAGAGATTCTGCGGATGCTGGAAATCTGGAGTAACACACACAAAATGCTGGAGGAACTCAGCAAGTCAGGCAGCATCAATAGAAATAGGCATGTATGAAGGACGGGTTTCCCAAAAGCTAACAGTGAAGTACAATGGAAGACGGGGAAGGCAGGGAACGACATCTCTAACAGAATATGCCGGCACAGGAAACTGCAAGCACAAGACTCTACACACACCAATCAGAAGGAAGCTCACAATATCCTGACAGAAAAATGGAAATCTAGGTCATCTTGAATAAAGCCGTCAAATAAGTGGGGGGGAGGGCAGGGGCAGAACTGTTGGATATCTGAAGCTGAGGATAAGGAGAATGGATGAGGCTGGATAATGATCAGAGCAGATTTTGACTAAACATCTACCTTCTGAGGAAGACACCAGCAGCTTCTCAATGAGACCAGAATGCTACATCACCTCGAAGGAAATGCTGAGAGTCACTATATCAGTCATCAAGAAGCACCATCTCAATCTCACGTTACAGAAATAGAGATGTGCGATGCAACTGATAAGCTCTGAAACCAAAGTGATTGCAGGATGAACTGTGGTACAATGGGTAGCAGGGATGGTGGTTGAGTCTTTGTGCATGTGTGTTCACAAACAGCTCACCCATCACAGGTAGGGAAGGAACCCTACAAGCCTCATCTGCTCGAAATCATTTGATTCGTGCAGCAAGGCACACAGCTGAGAAAGCCCAGGCTCTTTCTTGCAGAGATGAAGGATAGCCACACAAATTGTTCAATGGTTTGGTGAGTGACTCTGAAAAAGTTTCCATGTGAGAGAAGTATGTCAAAGCTGTGTAAGAGGCAGTAGCTCACACAGACCTCCCCAGGACAACAGGGATGGCAACAGACACCAGCCTCGGTGAGCATGTTTTTCCACTTAAGGAACTACAAATGTTGGGCATCTGAAAAACAATGCAGGAATTAACATGGTGAACTGGCTTACAAAAAGGGATGAGATGGATTAACAGATTGAGGACCCTTCATCTCAAGTCAAGAATTCAGGAAATTTGTATTTATTTTCCCCTCTTCAGATCTTGACAAATTTCATCACGTATTTAGACCATAACATACAGAAGCAGACTTAGACTGTTCAGCCCATCGAGTCTGTTCTGCCATTCCATTAATTTATTAATCCCTCAACCTAATTCTCCTGCCTTCTGCCCGTAACAGTTGACACTTAATTTCACTTTGTCCATCATTAAACCAGACTATAGCAGGCCAGACATGAAACAGAGCTGGGTCCTCATTGAGGATGTCTTCAAATGACAGAGCCTTAAGAAGACAGCATCCATCACTAAAGAACCTCACCATCCTTAGGGTACAGGAGCTTGAAGAAACATACTCAACTGCATAATGTTTAAGTAATAATGTAAATATATTGTTTGAGTCTGCATTCCTTGTTGTTTACATAATGTGTTGCGTACTATATGTAAAAGTACATAAATGGCATACGTCATTATGTCACCACATCATATGTATGAGGCTCACTTGAAGTAAAGAAAACAAAGTACATGACTTATCTTGTGGCTCTCTTGTTTTTCATTCAATTAATTTTGTTTTGGAGTTACAATACCTAACAGTAGTGATGAGTAAGTTTTAAACAAACCTGAGACAACTACCTACCTGTTGAAGAGCAACTTCCTAGCTCTTTGCTTCATCCCTCCCCTTCCAAGTTTCACCTATCGGCTGGTGTTTCTCTCTCCACTCCTCCCACCTTTCAAATCTACTCCTCAGCTGTTTCTGTCCAGTCCTGCCGAAGGGTTTCAGCCCAGAACATCGACTGTACTTTTTTTCTATAGATGCTGCCTGGCCTGCTGAATTCCTCCAGCATTATGTGTGTGTTGCTCGATATCCAGCATCTGCAGATTTTCTCTTGTTTGTTGACAGCAGTGAGACTATTGAATTTAAAAAATGCAGCAAGATGTTTGAGTTTAAAAGGAACAATGCAGCACGTCTCTTCAGGAGAGAGAGAACATTTGAGATTTTAAAAAAGGGCAGAAAGTGGACAAATTCACGGTTTCATAAACGGTGAGTACGAGGTGACAATAACAACACATTTTTTTAAAAAGTAGAAATGGTCGGCTACATTGGAAAGATCTTCATGTGCCTTGCACGTTACACACTTGGGCGATCATGGCTCTCCACATCAAACGATCCCTTGCAGTATCAATGATATATCGCACACTTAGATCTGTTAGTTCTTTCACAGTGTCCATATATTTTCTTCTTTGCCTTCCTCTTCCGCATTTCCCAGGCATACGGCCTTGTAATGTAAGGCATTCTATTCCTCCCTTTCTGATGACATGGCCCAGGAAATTAAGTTTCCTCTCATTTAATGTTCTCATTAAAGATCTTTTTGTATGGGCACGTTGAGAGTACTGTCTCATTAGTTACCCTATCTCTATATGATATTTTCAGCATATTGGAAAGGTACATGCATTCAAATGTACAAGAAATAACTAGAATATGTACACTGAGCAAACTGAACAGCATTTTTAAGAAAATGAAACAGCTAATGAGAAGCGAGTGCCAATTTTGCTGAGTGCATTGGACTTAAGGGCATACAGTTGCTTAGAAATCTGACTGCTCCAGCCAAACTGGCTGAAATGAGCTTTGCTGATATCATGAAAGCAATGAAGAAACATTTAGAACCAAAGCCACTGCTGATTGCAAAATACTTTAGGTTTCATTATCGGAATCAAAAGGAAAGGAAGTCCATTTTAGCATTAGTGGCTGAATTGAAGAAGTTGGGCTAAATGATGCACTAAGAGATTGTTTAGATTTTGGACTTTTACAAGAAAACATTCAATAACGGCTCCTAAAACACAAGTTACATTTAAAAGAGCAGTTGAAATTGCTGTATTAATGGAAAGAGCAGAGACACAATTGAGTTGCAGTCATTAATGAAAGTGAGCATGAACAAAATTGTAACATCTAAACTGAAACCAACCTGGCCGAACAAATTGTGTTACTGTTGTGACAAGGGCTCAAATACACCAGACTGATGTAGGATTAAAGACAAAAGTTGCAGAATATGCAACAAAGTAGGACACATACAAAGGTAGCCAAAAATGAATGGACTGCACAGGGAAAAGAAAAAGATAAAAAGTCTAGTTGTAGTTTCAAAAAGAACACTACTCTACATCCTACTGATGAAAAATGATAATAATGAGTGGCAGGGCTGTGTAGCTTTGAGATTTACAATGTGAAAATTAACAATAGACATGCAATATGGCATACACAAAAAGTGAATGGCAAATTAACTAAAATGAAATTTCACAGTGGCTTGGCTGTTTCATTCATTCATTCCACAAAATGAGTTTGAACAGCATTTCAAAGATACTGAACTAAAGCCTGCAGATGTCCAATTAAGAACTTGTACTGAAGAAAAGTTAACTCCTATGGAAATGACATTCATAACAGTGAAGTACAAAAACCATAAGCCACATTGTTTAAAAAAGGGGAGTCAGCATTGTAGATCTGTAATTGGCTGAGAGCTAGAACAGTTTTGTGTTTTCCAATGCCACCCTTGAACATTGCCGTGGCATCATCCAGTACCTTCCTTAATTCATTTCCAGTTGACTCTGTTGCAGAGGATGTGGTATAATAATGGTGAACGGATTGCCAATCAAGAAAGGTACTGGATGATGTCACAGCAGTGTTCAAGGGTGGCACTGGAAAACGCAAACATATCAAGAGTAAAATAGTGCCAAATGAAAATGCCACACTCAAGTTTTATAAAGCCTGTCGTTCCTTATATCGTCGGTGATAAAGTAGTCAGTGAGCAAGATCTCATGGAGGCTGAAGGAATTCTTTACAAGGTTGACTAGAACCAATGGGCAATGCCAGTGGTCCCAGTAGCCTGTCTGTCAGGATCTGTGGTGATTTTAAGGTCACCATCAACCCAGTACTAAAAGTAGATCAATTACCATGCCCAGGATAGAGGATATCTTTGCAAACCTTTCTGGAGGGAAACACTTCAGCAAAGCAGACTTAGCTGAGTGCAGGTGTAGATGCTACTCCAATAATAAGCCTGTCACAGCGATAAAGACCAATCTGCTGCTGCAACAGGCTTATTATTGGAGTAGCATCTACACCTGCACTCTGGACCAGTGCTGCAATGCGGTCCGGCACTCATTGTAATCAGTAAGCATGACAAGGGACATCTCCAAAATCTCAAGACAGTGTTAAAAACATTAGATTATGGGGTCACAGCACGATGGAACAAATGTGAATTCTTTAAACCAAGCATCAATTACTGTGATTACATCATCGGTGCACAAGAATTACATAAGTGTGCTGAGAAAAAAAATCAAGCAGTGGTGGGTGCACCAAGGCCAAAGGATGTGTCATAGTTGTAGTCCATTTTAGGATTTGTCAATTACTATAGCAAGTTCCTGCCAAACCTGGTTACTCAGCTTCACCCTGCAAACTCATTACTATACATTGGGAAGAAATGGCAAATGATAGAACATAGAATAGTACAGTACATTACAGGCCCTTAGGCCCACAATGTTGTGCCGACCCTCAAACCCTGCCTCCCATATAACACCCCCCCACCTTAAATTCCTCCATATACCTGTCTAGTAGTCTTTTAAACTTCATAGTGGATCTGCCTCCACCACTGACTCAGGCAGTGCATTCCACGCACCAACCACTCTCTGAGTGGAAAACCTTCCTCTAATATCCCCCTTGAACTTTCCTCCCCTTACCTTAAAGCCATGTCCTTTTGTATTGAGCAGTGGTGCCCTGGGGAAGAGGCGCTGGCTGTCCACTCTGTCCATTTCTCTTATTATCTTGTACACCTCTATCATGTCTCCTCTCATCCTCCACCTCTCCAAAGAGTAAAGCCCTAGTTCCCTTAATCTCTGATCATAATGCATACTCTCTAAACCAGGCAACAGCCTGGTAAATCTCCTCTGTACCCTTTCCAATGATTCCACATCCTTCCTATAGTGAGGCAACCAGAACTGGACACAGTACTCCAAGTGTGGCCTAACTAGAGTTTTATAGAGCTGCATCGTTACATCACGTCTCTTACACTCTATCCCTCTACTTATGAAAGCTAACACCCCATAAGCTTTCTTAACTACCCTATCTACCTGTGAGGCAACTTTCAGGGATCTGTGGACATGTACCCCAAGATCCCTCTGCTCCTCCACACTACGAAGTATCCTGCCATTTACTTTGTACTCTGCCTTGGAGTTTGTCCTTCCAAAGTGTACCACCTCACACTTCTCCGGGTTGAACTCCATCTGCCACTTCTCAGCCCACTTCTGCATCCTATCAATGTCTCTCTGCAATCTTCGACAATCTTCTACACTATCTACAACACCATCAACCTTTGTGTCGTCTGCAAACTTGCCAACCCACCTTTCTACCCCCACATCCAGGTCGTTAATAAAAATCACAAAAAGTAGAGGTCCCAGAACAGATCCTTGTGGGACACCACTAGTCACAACCCTCCAATCTGAATGTACTCCCTCTACCATGACCCTCTGCCTTCTGCAGGCAAGCTAATTCTGAATCCACTTGGCCAAACTTCCCTGGATCTCATGCCTTCTGACTTTCTGAATAAGCCTACCGTATGGAACCTTGTCAAATGCCTTACTAAAATCCATGTAGGTCACATCCACTGCACTACCCTCATCTATATGCCTGGTTACCTCCTCAAAGAACTCTATCAGGCTTGTTAGGCACGATCTGCCCTTCACAAAGCCATGCTGACTGTCCCTGATCAGACCATGATTCTCTAAATGCCCATAGATCCTATATCTAAGAATCTTTTCCAACAGCTTTCCCACCACAGACGTAAGGCTCACTGGTCTATAATTACCTGGACTATCCCTACTACCTTTTTTGAACAAGGGGACAACATTCGCCTCCCTCCAATCCTCCGGTACCATTCTCATGGACAACAAGGACATAAATATCCTAGCCAGAGGTTCAGCAATCTAAATAAGCAGTGTGAGGTAGCTTTCAAAAAAGTAAAGGAAATGGTGATGTCAGACACTGTAATCACGTTATGATCCAGTGAAGCTTGCCTTATGGTAAAGGTGCAGTCATGTCACATGTTTTGAGTGATGGAAGTGAATGTCCCATAATCTTTGCATCACTTTCCCATACGATGCAGAGAAAAATTATGAACAGAATGATGGAGAGGCTTTGAATCTGGCTAGGTGTAAAACATTTCAATTGGCACTTGTATGGGAGAGAATTATCCTCATTACTGATCATCAACCAACAGTGTACACTTTCAATTCACAGCAGGGTGTTCCACTAAAAGCAGCAGCAGGAATGCAGAGATGGGTACTGTTTCTTGGAGCATACAATTATCCGATCAAATTCGAGGAGGCCATGGATAGACAGGTAGGCCTCCTCTACTATCAAGATGAAGCCACACTCAGGTTGGAGGAACACCACCTTATATACCGGCTGGATAGCCTCCAACCTGATGGCATGAACAGTGACTTCTCTAACTTCTGTTAATGCCCCTCCTCCCCTTCTTACCCCATCCCTGACATATTTAGTTGGTTTTTTTTTCTCTCTCTCTCTGCCCATCACCCTGCCTGTTCTCCATCTCCCTCTGGTGCTCCCCCCCTCCCCCTTTCTTTCTCCCAAGGCGTCCCGTCCCATGATCCTTTCCCTTCTCCAGCTCTGTATCACTTTCGCCAATCACCTTTCCAGCTCTCAGCTTCACCCCACCCCCTCCGGTCTTCTCCTATCATTTCGCATTTCCCCCTCCCCCCACTACTTTCAAATCTCTTAGTATCTTTCCCTTCAGTTAGTCCTGACAAAGGGTCTCGGCCCGAAACGCCGACGATGCCAATGGATTGCCCGTTTCCCTTGAAAAAGGATATAAATGCAAAGTTTACAAAAAAAAATCATTCCTCGATGTGTTCTCCCGAACACAAATTAAAAGTCTTCACAAGAGATGATCCAAAGAGAAATCAGAAAAGACCCCACACTGCCTCAGGTCTACACAGCCACCCAAAATAGCCAGAATGTGCAGCAGAAATTCAAGTTCCCCCAATGTTACCAGCGCCAGATGAACTTGCCCTTGACAGGTGTTGCCTTATATGGGTATTGAACGTTGTGGTAGCATCTAAGCTGAGAGCTTAAGTGTTGGAGGAGCTACATACTGATCATCTAGGTGTGGTCAAAATTAAAGTGTTGGCTTGAACCTTCTCTGATAGCCTGGGATAGATCAGAAGATTGGGCTGCTCACCATGCACTGTTCGGGATGCCAACACATCCATAAGATGCCAAGAGCAGTGCCTCTCCATCATTGGGAATGGCTTGCATTGCCCTGGCATTAGATTCATGTGGATTTTGCTGGATCATTAATGCGCACAATTTATTTTGGTAATAGCGGATGCAACTACAAAATAGCCAGAAGTATTCCTAATAGACTCCAATATAGCCTCACATACTGTTCACGTGTTGAGAAGCCTCTACTCAGGGACTGGTGTGGCAAAACACTTAGTCAGTGAGAATGGACCACAGTTTGTTGTGGAACAGTTTCAGTCATTCCTGAAAATAAATGGAATAAGACATATTACGTCTCACCATACCACCCAGCTACAAATGGCTAAGCGGAAATGTTCGTCCAGAGTCTAAAGAATGCACTGCAAACAATGTCAACAGAATATGCTACACTAATACTGAATCAGAAGCTCACTAATTTCCTCCTTGTGTATTGTAATGCAGCAAACTCCACAATCAGCAACTCACCAGCTATGCTGTTCCTGGGTCATCCCTTGTGTTCACAACACTTAGATCACCTCACACCCAATCTCAGGAGGAGTATGCGGGACAAACAGCTGAGATAAACTGAAGGCTCCTCAAACAAGGTTTGATGTTTCATTCCTGGAGAAGCAGTCCTGGTGAGCAACTACAGAGATGGTCAAAAGTAGGTACTCAGAAAGATCAAGGACAGAACTGGACCACTCTCCTGCACAGTAGAGATTGCGATGGATATCATCTGAAGACGACACATCAATCAGTCAAAGAGAGCAGAGTTAATTGTTGGAGAGGAAAGGTGTCCATAACCGTCAGAACCGCTTTGGCAGTCCCAGAGTCAACTCCTATGGAGAAGGCCCCAGTATCTGAGATTGTTTCACAGCTACAAGTCTCACCTGCCAAGCAGACTGATTCCCCCTTGTCAGGAAAGATGTTGCCCCACAAGAATAAGAAAGCCTCCACAGTGGTTAAATCTTTATGCCTGAATGGAACAATTCAAAAGTAACTACGTTGCTGATGTCCATAAAGTAGTTGTATGATATAGTATATGGTGTGTGTATACTATATTTAATATTTCAGTAATATTGTTTGATTAAGCATTCTTTGCTGTTGACATAATGCATTGCCGGTTATATGTGAACGACACACATCATTACACCGCCATGTCATATATATGCACCACGCTTAAAATGAAAACAAAGTTAGACTCGCATTCCTGGCTCCTGTTTTCCTTTCAATCAATTTCTGTGTTTTGAAGTTACAAAACATAACATCAAAGTTTCAGGAACAGCTTCTTTCCCTCCACCATCAGATTTCTGAATGGACAATGAACCCATGAACAGTATTTTTTTCTTTTTTTTAAGCACTACTTACTTTCAATATATACTTATTATTATCTATAGTTTTTATTAATTTTTATTAGCAAAAACACCAAATTTAACAACATATGCCAGCAATATTAAACCTGATTCTGAAGTAATTTTTAGGTATTGCACTGTACTGCTGCCACAAAACTCACAAATTTCCTGGAGATGTGAGTGATAATAAAGAGGGTGTGGGTCTGACCTCCATGTGCCGCTCCAGTTCCTGCAACAGAGCCGGGTACTTGTCCAGTCGCATGAAGGGTTTGCTCAGATTCGTTGTTAGCATCAGGATGCCTGGACTGCTGGCTCCTTGGCTCTCCATCAACTTGTCCAACTCCTCACTGTCAGAACAAACACAAAACATTTCAAATACTTTGTCTTGGAGTAACTCCTCCACGGACAGACCCAAGCCTGCTGTGAAAGAGGAGAATTGGACAAAGGGCTAGCAACCCAATCCAGTAAAAACCCAGAGCTAGAAAAACACCAACAAAAACTCCAAAGGTTTCATCCCTGCCAGGGAGAGGAAGGATCTTTGCCTCAAAGACGAATGAATTTGTGTGCTGAAAGTAGAAGCCATAGGGCCGATCAACCTTCAGCCCAGGATGAGGACTCTAGCAAACTGCTGTCAACAGCTTATGCCCTATTAGGGGTGATTAGTTTCAGAAGAAGAAAAAGTCTTGGAATAGCCTAGGAAATCTACAGGACAGAATCAAAGTTGTGCAACCTGAAACAGGCCCTTCAGCCCAACTTGTCCATGCCAACCAAGATGCCCATCTAAGCTAATCCTATCTGCCCACGTTTGGCCCATATCCTTCTAAACTTTTTCTTATCACAAACATACTTATCCAAATCAGTTTTAAATATTGTTATTGTACCTGTCTCAACAACTTACTCTCCAGCTCATTCTACAAATGTAACATCCTCTACATGAAGTTGTTGCCCCACAGGTCTCCTATTAAATCTTCCCCCTCTCAGTTTAAGTTTATACCTTCTAATTCTTGATTCCCCCTTCCCTGGAAAAAAAAGACTATGTATTCACCATATCAATGCCACTCAAGATTTTGTACACCTCTGTAAAGTCACTTCTCAGGCTCCTTCATTCCAGTGTGACATGTGATGAGGATGTTAGGAGAATTCAGGGTCACTTGGATAGGCTGGGTGAGTGGGCAGATACTTGGCAGATGGCGTTTAATGTGACTAAGTGTGAGGTTATCCACTTTGGGAGTAAGAACAGGAAGGCAGATTATTATCTGAACGGTGTAAAGTTAGGTAAGGGAGAAATACAAAGAGATCTAGGAGTCCTTGTTCATCAGTCACTGAAGGTGAATGAGCAAGTGCAGCAGGCAGTGAAGAAGGCTAATTGAATGTTGGCCTTTATTACAAAGGGAATTGAGTACAAGAGCAAGGAAATCCTTTTGCATTTGTACAGGGCCCTGGTGAGACCACACCTGGAGTATTGTGTACAGTTCTGGTCTCCAGGGTTAAGGAAGGACATCCTGGCTGTAGAGGAAGTGCAGCGTAGATTCACAAGGTTAATTCCTGGGATGTCAGGACTGTCTTACGCAGAGAGACTAGAGAGACTGGGCTTGTACACGCTGGAATTAAGGAGATTGAGAGGGGATCTGATTGCAACATATAAGATTATTAAGGGATTGGACAAGATAGAGGCAGGGAATATGTTCCAGATGCTGGGAAAGTCCAGTACCAGAGGGCATGGTTTGAGAATAAGGGGTAGGTCATTTAGGACAGAGTTAAGGAAAAACTTATTCTCCCAGAGAGTTGTGGGGGGCTGGAATGCACTGCCTCGGAAGGCAGTGGAGGCCAATTCTCTGGATACTTTCAAGAAGGAGCTAGATAGGTATCTTATGGATAGGGGAATCAAGGGATATGGGACAAGGCAGGAACCGGGTATTGATAGTAGATGATCAGCCATGATCTCAAAATGGCGGTGCAGGCTCGAAGGGCCGAATGGTCTACTTCTGCACCTATTGTCTATTGAATAAAAACCTCGCCTGCCCAATTTCTTCCAATATCTCAGGCCTGATTTCCCCTTTTCAGAGAAGTAAAATAGATTCACAGTAAAAAGAACTTAGCACTCCATGCCAGTAAAACCAAGAAACTGTTTGTGGACTTCAGGATGGGAAAATCGGGAGAATGCACAGCAGTTCTTTTCCAAGGGGTCACCAGTGAAAAGTGTGAGCAGCTTCAAGTTTCTGGGTACCAACATCTCTGAAGGTCTATCCTGGGCCCAACATTGATCCAATTATGAAAAAAGCATACCAGTAGGTCTATTTCATTAGGTGTTTGAGGAAACTTGGTTATATATTCAAAGACTCACAAATTTCTACAGATTTACCATGGAGAGCATTCTAACTGGGTGCATCACTATCTGGGGGGAGGCCACTGCACAGGATCTGAAAAAAGCTGCAGAGGGTTGTCAAGTCACCCATCATGGGCACTAGCCTCCTCCTTATCATCGAGGACATCTTGAAAAGGCAACAAAGTGGCATCCATCATAAAGGACCCCCACCCTCCAGGACACGCCGTCTTCTCATTGCTACCATTGGGGAGGAGATACAGGAGCCTGAAGATGCACATACAATATTTTAAGAAAGACTTCATCCCTCTGCCATCAGATTCCCGAATAGTCCATTAAGTCGTAAACACTACTTCACTACTTTGTTCTCCTTTTGCACTATTTATTATTATCGTAACTGTACCACACGTAGAACCAAACCTGGCTGTGAATGGAGGAGGGTTAGACATGGAGCTAGTAACTATATCCTGTAAAAACCCAGAGTGAGAAAAACACATACAGAAGCTCTAAAGACATCAACCCTGGGAGATGAAGGATCTTTGAAGATGGGCTACAACTGGAAAGACTGGCCCAGGACAGTGGTCTCTGGTGGGCAGCTGTTGGTGGACTATGCCCCAGCAGTGGAGACAGGGCTAAGTCATTCTTATTGTAGTTTATAGTAATTTTTATGTCAGTGCTGCTACATTACAACAAAGGTCATGTTATGCAGTATGTCAGTGATAATAAACCTGATTCTGAATGAACTATTTCTGCTCCTTAGTCCACTCCACCGATGAACATAACCTTAAATCACTGACCCCAAAATAAACAAGTTTTAGAACTATATTTAATACAATAAAGCTCTCCTGATTGTATTAGAGTGGAAGTCAGTAGATATATGACACAGCGGCCTCTAGTGGACTACTCACCAACGAACAGAAAATGCATGCTGGATCTGAAGATCATTTGTATTTTTACTATTTTTTTTGCTCCAGCTTATTTGTTTTATACACACTCATTCTATTTAAGTTTTACCACCATGTCATCTATTTGCATCAGACTATAATTAGATGTGGAAAGTTCTTCAAAGGTTTGGAAAGAATATATCTGACTCAAAAACAAGATGCTGACTTAGCCAAAAAGAATTCCAATTTTTACCAGTTATAATTATAAACAACTATTCCAAGAAGTTACCACCTTTAATAAATGGCAATGTAATAGGAATAAAAAGATTGCAAATATTATTTCAAAACGTTAGTTTGCCTTTAATTAGTTCAAAGTAAATGTATTATCAAAGTACACATATGTCACCATATACAATCCTGAGATTCATTTTAGACCATTAGACCATAAGACATAGGAGCAGAATTAGGCCATTTGGCCCATCAAGCCTTTTCTGCCATTTCATCATGGCTGATCCATTTCCCTCTCAGACCCAATCTCCTGCCTTCTCCCTGTCGCCCTTCATGCCCTGACCAATCAAAAATCTATCAAACTCTGCCTTAAATATACCCAATGAATTGGCCTCCACAGCCACCTGTGGCAAAGAATTCTGTAGATTCAATTCAATTTAATTGAAATTTAATTGTCATTCAACCATACATGAATACCAATACAGCCAAATAAGACAGCATTACTCCAGGGGCAAGGTGCAAAGCACAGTACCAGCAGTCACACAGCACAACGAGACAGCAAGCACATCAAAATATCCATAAAATACAGCCACACAAAAATAAAGTCCACACCCGAGCCATGAAGGCTGCAGAAATCTGTAGTCGGTACCACAATACAGCTTGTCTTCTGCCGAGTGAACACTGGGGGTGGCAGCATCAACTTCAGCTTGGAAGTCGCACCACACAGCACCTGATGGAATGCAATGACTCCAATGCCTTTCTCCTTATTGGCTGTAAACAGGTTTAAAGCCTAGTCCTCGCTAAGACTGAGGCCATGCAGCTCCCTGCCATCTGCCTCTGCTCACCACCAATAAATCAGTGAATCGAATTTGCAGCATTCCACATTAACAATGTCCAAAAGGATCCTACCATAACAAGGAAAGCGACCAAGGCAGTCACTCGCTATTAGACTATGCCTCCTTCTATGCAGGCAGTAGTATAATGCACAGCTCTTTCATTTTCTCTGCCAACAAACAACTTGCTGATGGGGTAGACCTGCAGTATTTAAGTTCTTAATGTCTAGCAGGTTCTTGCAATGATAAACAAAGTTTAAAAAAAGACAATAGCACCTTTTGTTGACCCCATAGAACCTGTTGCAATCGAACACGCTGCCATCTTACCGGAACTGATCTCATCCCTCCCATATGGCTAAAGAAATTCCTCCACATCTCTGTTCTAAATGGACGTTCCTCTATTTAGAGGCTGTGCCCTCTGGTCCTAGTCTCCCTCTTCACATCCACTGTAGGCCTTCCAACATTTGATAGGTTTCGATGACATCCCGTTTTATTCTTCTATGTTCAAACAAGTAAAGGCCCAGAGCCTTTACTTTTCTGGATACCAACCTTTATTACTCGTTTTGCAATGAACATTATAATTATTTATGAACATGTTTATTTAATTATTTAAATGCTCTAAGTTTGTAAACAAATCACTTAATATGAAGTCAAATATTAATGAACTCTCTAGCTTACAAAATAGTCACAAAGCAGAAACTGAGAACTTTGGGGCATTATTAGTGAGGATTGACACGAAACTGGAGACATGTCACCCAAGAGGGTGCAACTTACCTGTGCTCTGTGAGTACGCTCACAGCTGACGGGTGGTTGGCACAGTATGTGAGATACAGCGACTTCATCTGAGGCATATGATTCAGGAAGCAGCCACCAACTTTCTGCTGAGATTCAGGCAGCCTGAGATTCAAACCATCAACACATTAAACATATGGATCAACCCCCAGCCAACAGCAAACACAAACTCCTGACAACCTCTGCTTCCACTGATAACCTTCAGCAAATTGGAGCTCCTGCTTCCCCAGGGAGGGGTGCAGGGGTGGGGAATGCAGAGTAGTTGGGTGAAGGATACAAATATTGCTGTAGGTTCTTACTGCACAGCAAATTACAGCTCAAGGTAAGGTACTTTGTCATGAACTATGGTGTACTTACTGATTCTTGAGGAAAACACACACAGAATGCTGGAGCAGATCAGCAGGTCACACAGCATCTATGAGGGGAATAAACAGTAGATATTTCAGGCCAAGACCCTTCATCAGGTCTACTTCTATTTGGTACTTCCAGTCCTGATGAAGGGTCTTGGTCCAAAATGTTGCCAGACCTGCTGAGTTCCTCCATCATTTTATATGTTGCTCTGGATTTCTGGCACCTGCAGAATCTCTTGTGTTTATGACCTTTGAGGGAGATGACAGCTCCTTGGAGTGGCCGTAAATTTAATGGATCAGGCAATAGAGAGATGAAGGCTGCAAACCAGGAATGTTCCCCTTATGGGTGCTGACTGACTCACTGTTCACCTAGAAGTCTGCACATTGCGCCGGATTGCAGATCAGGCAGCTTTCTACTCAGTCCAGATGAAGGGTCTCTACTCAAAACATTGACTGATTATTTCCCTCCGTGGATGCTGCCTGACCCAGTAACTATCCAGCAGTTTTCACATTGTCCTATGTTCCAGCATCTGCAGTTTCTTGTTTCTCACCTTTGCCTTAATGCTGATTACTGCCTTTTCCCCCAGCTTTGAAAGGTGATTTGCAGACATCACCAAACAGCTTTCTGGTGGCTGGAGTGGATGAGCAGGAAAACACCTAGCAGGAATATATATGTTCATTGTGTCTTAAGATGATTTAAATGAGCACCAGGGGGCAGTCTGGATGCAGTGTTGGAGACACCGCTACCCAGCTACTCACAAAATTCAGTCATACAGCATGTAAACTGGCCCTTCGGCCCAACTGCTTCATACTGAACAAGATTCCCATCTTAAGCTACCCCATAAGAAAGCAGCTCATCACCATGTACTGCTGCCGCAAAACAACAAACTTCACAACATATGCTAGTGATATTAAATCTGATTCTTAAACCTGTGCCTTCCAGCTCTTGATTCGCTACTGTTGGGAAACAGACTGTATATAGTATACTGACTCTGTCTACGCCCTATGTAATTTTAAATACAATTCCTCCTAAAACATTCCACAGCTCTGCGTACGAACCATTCTCTGGGTAGACAGTTGGCACCATGCTGAAGTGAAAACATTCCATCTGCCAGAGCCAGTGGACAGAGCAGGGTCCCAGCAGCAGGATTGTACTGATGTGCACATGAAGACTCCACCAAGTCACTGGGCAGCTGAGCAATCACACATTCTCAGGTGCAGCACATGCCTGGACTGAAACATGTAACAACACTTCCCACTCAGGTCACAATGGAACTCAAAAGCAGAACGGTTGTAACAGATTAAATGACAATCTGCTTCTGCTGACAGGATGGTCACCAAATTACAAAGATTTAGGGAGATGGTCAACAGAGATAACCTTTAGACAACCTTGGAGCTTTAACTAGTGACTGATAGGGAGATCAGCAGCTTCAGAGGAGGGAACTTTCCTCAGGCTTGTTTACAGAGCAGAAGAAGGCAGGAACTTGCGGCAGTTTTTTTGGAGTTGACGCCAGCAACCAATTGGTGTTTGGGATTGATTAGAAGGGATAAATTAAAGGAAGGTAGGGGGAAGCGCAGCAGCTAGCATTGGAGTGGACAGAGTTAGAGTAGTGAGGCTTTAGCTCTTCGAGGCTTAGATGAAGAAAAGTTTTATTCAGAGAAGGCAAAAAATAAAAGCTGCGGGTAGAATTTTATCCCCCTTCCTTCTTTACATTTGTTCAGGTAGGACAGTAGATATGCCTAGCACAATAGGGGAATGCTCCTCTTGCAGGATGTGTGAAGGCAGGGAGACCTCCGGTGTCCTTGATGACTACATCTGCGAGAATGCATCCAGCTACAGCTTCTAACAACACATACAAAATGCTGGAGGAACTCAGCAAGCCAGGAAGCACCTACGAAAAAAAGTACAGTTGACGGTTCAGGCTGTAACATCAACTGTGGCTGTACCCCTTGACAATAAGTACTCCTGTTTGAGTACTGTTGGGGAGATGGCTTACCTGGGGGAAGCAGCAGTGGCTGCACCTGTGGCACAGAGTCTGAACCTGTGGCTCAGAAGCATAGGCAAAGGAAGAGGATGGCAGCAGTGATAGGGGACTCTATAGTTAGGGGGGCAGAAAGGCAATTCTGTGGACACAGGAAAGAAGCATGGATGGTAGCTTGCCTCCTAGGCTGTACTTCATCTGGTATTGAGAAATGAACCTGGTCAGGTCTCTCAGTGGGAGAGCGTTTTGGAGACAGTGATCATAATTCTATCTCCTTTACCATAGCACTGGCCGGCTGGTGGCGCAATGGCATCAGCGCCGGACTCCTGAGTGAAGGCTCCCGAGTTCGAATCCAAGTCAAGCCACCCCTGAGCAAGCTTTCCATCCGTGCCAGGTTGAGAGTCGAGCTAGCCACTCGGCCTCGTAAAAAAAAGGGTCCAGTCAGAAATGTTCATATCGTGACCCGGTTAATCCAAAAGGAGACCAATCCTAACACCATGCGCCAGACAAGAATGGCAGACTGTCTGGTGAGACAAGCTGGAGATGGATAGGAACAGAGAAGTTAGGAAAGCGTTTAATTGGAGTAAGGGGAAATATGAAGCTATCAGGCAGGAACTTGGAAGCATAAATTGGGAACAGATGTTCTCAGGGAAATGTACGGAAGAAATGTGGCAAATGTTCAGGTGAGATTTGTGTGCAGTTCTGCATAGGTATGTTCCAATGAGACAGGGAAAGGATGGTAGGGCACAGGTACTGTGGTGTACAAAGGCTACTGTAAATCTAGTCAAGAAGAAAAGAGCTTACGAAAGGTTCAAAAAGCTAGGTAATGATACAGAACCAGAAGATTATAAGGCCAGCAGGAAGGAGCTTAATAAAGAAATTAGGAAAGCCAGAAGGGGCCATGAGAAGGCCTCAGCGGACAGGATTAAGGGAAACCCCAAGGCATTCTACAAGAATGTTAAGTCAAGTCAAGTCACTTTTTATTGTCACTTTGACCATAACTGCTGGTACAGTACATAGTAAAAATGAGACAACACTTTTTCAGGACCATGCTGTTACATGACACAGTACAAAAACTAGACTGAGCTACATAAAAAATACAGAAAAAAAACTACACTAGACTACAGACATACCCAAGACTACATAAAGTGCACAGAACAGTGCAGGCATTATAATAAATAATAAACAGGACAATAGGGCAGTAAGGTGTCAGTCCAGGCTCTGGGTATTGAGGAGTCTGATAGCTTGGGGGAAGAAACTGTTACATAGTCTGGTCCTGTGAGCCCGAATGCTTCGGTGCCTTTTCCCAGACAGCAAGAGGGAGAAGAGTTTGTATGAGGGGTGCATGGGGTCCTTCATAATGCTGTTTGCTTTGGGGATGCAGCGTGTAGATTAAATGTCTGTAATGGCGGGAAGAGACCCCCCAATGATCTTCTCAGCTGACCTCACTATCCACTGCAGGGTCTTGCGATCCGAGATGGTGCAGTTTCCGAACCAGACAGTGATGCAGCTGCTCAGGATACTCTCAATACAACCCCTGTAGAATGTGATGAGTATGGGGGGGTGGGAGATGGACTTCCCTCAGCCTTCGCAGAAAGTAGAGACGCTGCTGGGCTTACTTTGCTATAGAGCTGGTGGTTTGCTTAAGAGCAAGAGGATAAGATGTGAGAGAATAGGACCAATCAAATGTGACAGTGGAAAGGTTTGTATGGAACTTTGTATCTACTTTGCTTCAGTATTCACTTTGGAAAAGAACCGTGGCGATTGTAGGGATGATGTACGGTGGACTGAAAACCTTGAGCATGTAGATAGTAAGAAAGAGGATGAGCAGGAGCTTTTAGAAAGCATCAAGTTGTATAAGTCACCAGGACTGGATGAGATGTACCCCAGGCTTCTGTGGGAGGCAAGGGAAGAGATTGTTGAGCCTTTGGCGATGATATTTGCATCGTCATTGGGGCCAGGAGAGGCTCTGAAGGATTGGAGGGTTGCGGATGTTGTTCCCTTATTCAAGAAAGGGAGTAGAGATTGCACAGGAAGTTATAGACCAGTGAGTCTTACTTCAGTGGTTGGTAAGTTGATGGAGAAGATCCTAAAAGGCAGGATTTATGAACGTTTGGAAAGGCATAATATGATTAGGAATAGTCAGCATGGCTTTGTCAAGTTAGGTCTTGCCTTACGAGAGTAAATAAAAATTTTTGAGCATGTGACTAAACACATTGATGATTTTTGAATCTAATTTTTTAATATCCCATGACGGACAACTACCTCCCACCACAAAATGTAGATGTAGTGTGTATGGATTTCAGCAAGGCATTTGATAAGGTACCCCATGCAAGGCTTATTGAGAAAGTAAGGAGGCATGGGATCAAAGGGGACATAGCTTTGTTGATCCAGAACTGGCTTGCCCACAGAAGGCAAAGAGTGGTTGTAGACAGGTCATATTCTGCATGGAGGTCGGTCACCAGTGGTGTGCCTCAGGGATCTGTGCTGGGACACCCACTCTCTTCATGATTTTTATAAACGACCTGGATGAAAAAGTGGAGGGATGGTAAATTTGCTGATGACACAAAGGTTGGAGGTGTTGTTGATAGTGTGGAGGACTTTCAGAGGTTACAGCGGGACAATGACAGGATGCAAAACTGGGCTGAGAAGTGGCAGATTGAGTTCAACCCAAATAAGTGTGAGGTGGATGATTTTGGTAGGTCAAATATGATGACAGAATATAGTATTAATGGTAAGACTCTTGGCAGTGTGGAGGATTAGAGGGATCTTGGGGCCCGAGTCCATAGGACACACAAAGCTGCTACACAATTTGACTCTGTGGTTAAGAACGCATATGGTGCATTGGCCTTCATCAATCGTGGGAATGGGTTTAGGAGCCGAGAGGTAATGTTGCCGCTATATGGGACCCTGGTCAGACCCCACTTGGGAGTACTGTGCTCAGTTCTGTTCGCCTCACTATAGGAAGGATGTGGAAACCATAGAAAGGGTGCAGAAGTTATTTACAAGGATGTTGCCTGTATTGGGGAACATACCTTATGAGAATAGGTTGAGTGAACTCGGCCTTTTTTCCTTGGAGCGACGGAGGATGAGAGGTGATCTGATAGATGATGAGAGGCATTGATCGTGTGGATATTCAGAGGCTTTTTCCCAGGGCTGAAATGGCTAGCACGAGAGGGTATAGTTTTAAGATGCTTGGAAGTAAGTACAGAGGAGATGTCAGGGGCAAGTTTTTTACGCAGAGAGTGGTGAGTGCGTGGAATGGGCTGCCGGCAGCGGTGCTGGAGGTTGATATGATAGGGTCTTTTAAGAGACTCCTGTACAGATACATGGAGCTCAGAAAAGTAGAGGGCTATGGGTAACCTAGGTAATTTCTCAGGTAAGGACATGTTCGGCACAGCTTTGTGGGCCAAAGGGCCTGTATTATGCTATAGGTTTTCTATGTTTCTATGAGTCCTGCTGAAGGATTTCGGCCCAAAATGTCAACTGCACTTTTTTTCCATCGATGCTCCCCGGCCTGCTGAATTCCTCCATCATTTTGTATGTTGCTCAAATTTCTAGCGTCTGCAGATTTTCTCATGTTTGCAGCTTCTAACAATCTGCGTTAAGGAGTTGGAGCTGGAATTGGATGAACTGCAGGTCATTCAGGAAGTTGAAGGGATGATAGACAGGACATACAGAGAGGTAGTTACACCCAAGGTGCAGGTTACAGGAAACTGGGCAACAGTCAGGAAGGGAAAGAGGATTAAGGAGTCAGTACAGAGGACCTAATGACTATCTCCCTCAGCAATAACAATGGGTATATCACTGTGGATACTGTGGGGGGGAGGTAGGAATGACCTAGCAGTAACAGAGGTCGGGTCTCTGACACTGGTGGGCCCGGTGATCTAGAAGGGAAAGGGGAGAAGAGGCACACTGTGGTGATTAGGGATTCATTACTCAGGGGAAGAGACAGGTGGTTCGGTGGGTGAGAACAAGATGCCTTCCAGGTGCCAGGGTCCAGGACATCTAGGATAGATTCCTTAGCATTCTCAAGCAGGAGGGTGAAGAGCTAGAGGTCCTGGTCCTCGTAGGTAGCAATTACATGGGTAGGAGGAGTGATGAGGTTCTGCATAGGGAGTTCAGGGAGTTAGGTGCTCAAGTTAGATGCTAAACCTTGGTAAAGTCGTTTGCTTTACACATTATGGCCAGTGGCTCAGAAGGAAGAAAAACAACGGATTTCAGAAGCTCTCGGTCAAGACTTTTCATCAGGACTAGGAAGGAAGAGGAAAGACATATTCCAGCATTTCCCCTTCTTTTCCATACCCGATGAACAGTCTCTGCCTAAAACGTCGACTGTTTATTAATTTCCATAGATGCTGCTAGCTCTTCCAGCTTTTTGTATGTGACACTTTGGATTTTGCCATCTGCAGAATTTCATGTTTGTAATTTCAGAAGCTTGTAAAGATGTGTACAACAAATGTGTTACTAATTGCTCATGCTGAAACAAACAATATAAAGCTGAATACATGATTGCTAGGTTCTGTAACAGGAAGCTGTCAGTCATTCACTGTGTGTCCCCTCTCTGCTTGTGGACACCCCTCTCTCAAGCATCGTTCCACAGACAGTGCTGAACTCCAGTAAACTGCATGTTCCATCAGCTTACAACCCTTAAATGTAAATAGTAAATGAATTAAATCCTGCCTTATCCAGCAGCACAAAGGCCATACTGAAAGCCGAAGTATTCTGATGGATTTCCCAACAGATGGTTCCCAAATCTTACATACTATAGTATAAAAACTGCAAGGCATCAGACCACAAGCCCCTACAGAGGATAGCAAAAGCCACCAAGAGAATCACCAGGGTCCCCTATTCCCTTGTTGGGAGCTTTGTAGAAGAAGGGCCGGAAGCATTGTTGTGGACCCTACCACCCATCCCACAATCTCTTTGACCCACTACCATCAGGAAGGAGGTATAGGAGCAGCAGGACTAGGACTGCCAGACTGGGTAACAGATTCTTCCCTCAGGCTGTGAGACTAATGAATACCTTGCCACCACAACAATCTCATCACTAGGACAGAGAGCTGTTTACTGATGCTACGCTTTACTACTTACATTTTAAATTATATTTTATTAACTTATTTAAGATAATATTTTGCTTTCTGTGCTGCGTGTTTATATGTTTTGTGGGTGCACTGTGGAATATTGTTATGTTTGGGTGTATATATG
Source organism: Hemitrygon akajei (assembly GCF_048418815.1). Lineage (NCBI taxonomy): Eukaryota > Metazoa > Chordata > Chondrichthyes > Myliobatiformes > Dasyatidae > Hemitrygon > Hemitrygon akajei. Next base: position 1,873,109 of record NC_133133.1, read on the forward strand.
TACAGTCAGATGACAATAAATTTGAACTTGAATCATCCATCTGAAAAGGCAACTCTGTGCCTTTATCCTCACTATCATTACAGACCACAAAAGTCAACACTTAAAGAAAGTCAGTGGGCTGCAATCAACACGAGAGGTCATTCATTAATGTTGCTACATGAGGCTTAAAAAGAACTTGGGTGCTTTCAAGACCCTTTGGCAGACTGCAATCATAACAATCTTTTCAACACCCAGCAGGGGCTAATAAGAAAAAGCACGGTGTAAGTGGAGTGGCCTTTGTTGTAGTGGTAAAGAGTTAGAGTGGTCAGGCTTAGGCAAGAATAGACTTGAGCAAGCACAGATGGAGGTTCTAAGTAAACTTCTAGTAAGTTTTTTTTTCCTGTTGGTACATAGTTAGTAAATTAGGAATGGGTCCAGAATTACTTGTTTGAGATGTGAGAACTAAGGGAGATCTGCTGTCTCCCTGATAGCTACATCTGCACCGAACTGCAGCTCCTTAGGGTCCATGTGTCCACATTAAGGAACTGGAGTTGCAGCTCAATGATCTTTGGCTCATATGGGAAAATAAGGAGGTGATATAGAGGAACTACAGAGGTAGTCACCCCTAAGTTGCTGAAAGCAGTTGACTGTCAGTAGAGTGAAAGGTAATAGGCAGCCACTGCAAAGTACCTCTGAGGCCATTCCCCTCAATAATAAGTATACCACTTTGGATACCGTTGGGGGAAAACTGGGGAAGCTGTAGCAACCTGATCTCTGGCATAGAGTCTATCTCTGTAATTCAAAAGGGAAGGGGGGAGATGACAACTGTAGCAGTGATAGGGGATTCCATCACTAAAGCAGCAGAATGCAGATTCTGTGGACATGAAAGAGACATCCAGATGGTATGTTGCCTTCAGGTACCGAGGTTAGGGATGTCTATGATTGGCTCCACAGCATTCTAAAGGGGGAGGCTAAACGGCCAGAAGTCTTGGTATGTATTGCTAACCATGACAAATGTAGGAAAAGGTAGGATATCCTGAAGGAAGAATATAGGAAGTAAGGTAAAAAGATGAAAAGCAGGACCTGGGACCTCCAGGATAGCAACCTCTGAACGTCAGTGCCACGCGGCAGTGAGGGTAAGAATAGATGATTTGGAAATATGAATGCATGGGTGAAGAATTGGAGCTGGGGACAGGGTTTCAGATTTCTGGATCATTAGAATCTCTTCTGGGTAAGGTATGACCTGTGGAAAAAAGGACGGGTTACACCTGAATCCGAAGGCTTCCTGGAGCTGTTGAGGAGGGTTTAATCTAATTTGTTGGTGGGGAGGTGGCAGGAACCAGAGCAATAGGGCAGAGCATGGGACAGTTGGTATACAACCACATGCAGTGTGGGGAGGCTGTAGGAACACTGTGAGGAAAGAGGCAGATAATGAAGCAAAATTGCAATAAGTGGGATGAGTTAAAGTATAACAGGGGGCTAAAATCGAAAAGGGTGATGAATACAAGACTGAAGGTGTTATATTTGAATAAGGTAGGTGATCTTGTCGCATGGTTAGAAATTGACAGGTATGATATGTCAGAAAGAAGATTATAGCTGGGAGCTTAACGTCCAAGGATACACATTGTATCGAATGGATAGGCAGGTAGGCAGACGGGGTAGCATAGCTCTGTTAGTAATATATTAAATCAAATTCTTAGAAAGAGGTGACATGGGATCAGAAGATGTAGAATCCTTGTGGGTAGAGTTGAGAAACTGCAAGGATTGAAAGACCCTGATGGGAGTTATATACAGACCTCCGAACAGTTTCCAAACTGTGGCCTACAAATTACAAGAGATTTTTAAAAATGCATGTCAAAAGGACAGTGTTATAATAGACATAGGGGATTTCATCATGCAGGTAGACTGGGAAAATCAGGTTAGTGCTGGATCCCAAGAGTGGAAATTTGTAGAATGCCTACGAGATGGCATTTTTAGCAGGTTGAAGTTGAACTCACTGAGGGAAAGGAAATTCTGGATTGTTCCTGGTATAATGAACCAAATTTGATTAGTGAGCTTAAGGTAAAGGAATCTTTAGGAGGCAGTGATCATAATATGAGAGAATTCACCCTGTAATTCGAGAAGGAGAAGCTAAAGTCAGTTGTATCAGTATTAGAGTAGGGTAAAGGGAATTACAGAGGAGCTGGCCAACTCTGATTGGAACAGAATGCTAGCAGGGATGATGGCAGAACACCAATGGTTGGAATTTCTGGGAGCAATTCGAAAGGCACAGGAAGGATACATCCCAAAAAAGTATTTGGCTTACAGCTATGCTTGATAAGTGAAGTTAAAGCCAACATAAAAGCCAGAGAGAGAGCATATAATATAGAAAAAAATTAGTGAGAAGTTAGCGAATAGGGAAGCTATTTAAAACCAGCAAAAGGCAACTAAAGAAGTCAAAAGGAGGAAAAGATGCAATACGAAGGTAAGTTAGCCAATAATATTAAATAGGATATCAAAAGTTCCTTCAGATGTATAAAGTATAAAAGAGAGATGAGAGTAAATATTAGAACACTGAAGAACAATGCTGGAGAGGTAGTAATGGGGAAGCAACAAAGAAATGGGGTAATTTGATTGCTCCTTCTGGAAGCCAGCATTGGCATAACTGGCCAGAATATCTCCTGAGCTGTGACTGTGGACAGAGAACAAAAAACAGTACAGCACAGCAACAGGTGCTATGGCCCAGAATGTTGTGCCAAAACCAAATAATCAGTAACCTTATGGCTAAATAAACTAATCTCATCTGCCTACACAATGCTCATATCCCACCATTTTCCTCACATTAGTGTGCTATCTAAACAGCTCTGAAAAGTCCCAAATGTCTCTGCCTCTACCACCTCCCGACGCAGCACATTCCAGATGCCCACCACTCCGAGTAAAAAAAAGCATGCCCCTCGTGTCCCCTTTGAAATTACCTCTTCCCACCTTAAATGCATGCCCTCTGGTATTAGATATTTCAACCCTGGGAAAAGATATTATCTGTCTACTCTATCCATGCCTCTCATAATCTTATAAACCTGGTTGTGAAAGAGCTCCACCACCTTGCTTGTATTTGGGCATGTTACTTCCTCTGTGTCAGAAGGGTCTGTCATAGACTTCATAATAAACCATTGTGAACACTGGCTGCTGCTGGGATGGGTCAGTGCTTCAGGTTAGTAACTGATAAATTTTAGCTCATTTGCACCATTTCCTGCACCCCTATATTCAGAATTTGTAAGAGCTGGTTATGAATTTATAAAGCGGTCAGATGGGTTCCTTGCCATTTGACTATGTGGGCTTTTGAATCAGTGTAGAACAGGCCCTTCTGGCTCTTCGAGCAGGGTTGCTCAGCAACCCACTGATTTAACCCAAGCCTAATGACGGGAAAATTTAAAACAACTAATTAACCTACTAAATGAAATGGCTTTGATCAATGGGAGCAAACCAGAGTACCCGGACAAAGCCCATGTGCACATGGAAAGGACATACAAATTTGCTCACAGAGGATGCCAGGATTGAACTCCGAACTCTGATGCCCCGAGCTGTAACAGCATCATGCTAATCGCTACGTTAGCAATTAGCACTAAGCACATTTATTAAGTAGTCATAGAAAAGTTCAGCAGAGAAACAGGCCTTTTGGCCCATCTAGTCCATGCCACTGCACTGGGACCATAGCCCTCCATACCTCTACCATCCATGTACCTATCCAAACTTCTCTTAAACGTTAAAACTGAGCTTGCATGCAGCACTTGCGCCAGCAGCTCATTCCACTCTCACGACCCTTTGAGTGAAGTTTCCCCTCATGGTCCCCTTAAACTTTTCACCTTTCACTCTTAACTCATGACCACTGGTTGTAGTCCTGCCCAACCTCAGTGGAAAGCCTGTTTGCACTTACCTTATCTGTATCCCTCATAATTTTGTATACCTCTATGAAATCTCCTCTCAATCTTCTACATTCCAAGTCCCAACCTATTCAATCTTTCCTTACATTTAATGATGTATTTGGTCTTTGGAGCTGCTAGATAAAGTATGGGAACCAACTTATTACTGTCATGTGCATGGGAATAAGTTTATCCCGCATACTGTTCATATGGATCAGTTCATTACATGGCCCAGGGTGAGAAGGGTGGGTAAACCAACTGAGGAGCAACTGACAATCACTAATGGTGGTAAACTGAGGACAACACAAACACACTGACTCGTATTCCCAACAAGTTCAAGGACAAGTTACACACTTCAGTGGCAACAAAGTAAACTTCCCACTTACTTTGCACATTCTTCCAGAGTCTGGCAAAGGCTTTGCTGAAACGAGCAGATTTCTTCCAGATTCCCTTTCAATGCTATGATGTCTGCTGCAGATAACCTGTAAAGCAGGGGAAGAAAGAAAGGGCATCCATCTATAGCAATGAATTCCACAGATTCACCATCCTCTGGCTAAAGAAATTCCTCCTCTTCTCTGTTTTAAAGGGCTGTCCTATTATTCTGAGGCTTTGCCCTTTGGTCCCAGACTCCCCCACTGTAGGAAATACACTCTCCACATCCAGTCTATCTAGGCCTTTCAATATTCAATAGTTTTCAATGAGATTCCACATCATTCTTCTTAACTCAAGCAAGTTGAGGCGCAGAGCCATCAAACGCTTCTCATACGTTAATCCTTTCATTCCCATGGTCATTCTTGTGAATATCCTCTGGACTGCCTCCAATGCAATCCTTTTTTAGTTATACACTCCAAAACTACACATAATATTCAAAATGTGGTCGAAGCAACTTTGTAAAGTCTCATTATTACATTCTTGCTTTTATATTCTATTCCTTACAAAATGAATACTAACATTACACTTGCCTTCTTTACTACCAACTCAGTCTGCAAGTTAACAAGGTGACTACAGACAGTCTTATGTTTGGCCACATCTGAAGACATTAAGGCAGATCCCTGTCAGCTGAAGCTGACTTTAAAAATACACTGGGTAAAGACAGTCAATGGGTCTTGGCAACTAATGCCATGGTAGCAATAACAAGCAATTAAAGTTAGTGGGGCAGTCCTGAAGTCAGAATTGAATAGTGAGAGAAATGATGGTGATGTACAACTACAGCAGGCCGTGCAGTTTAGGGAGCATTAATGTATAGGGTGACTGGGACTCTGCACGAACTCAGATACTAACTTGTCATTAGCCTGCAGTGATCGCAAATACGTGCTGAGCAGAACCTGCAACTCCTTTGCATAATCACGTTCGTTGTCCAAAATATTCTGGATAACCTTTGGGGAAAGAAAAGAATATTTACCACGTCAATAATAAGAACATAAAACCATAAGACATATGAGCAGAAATAGGCAATTCGGCCCATCTGAGTCCACTCTGCCATTTCATTATGGCTGATCCCAGATCCCATTCAAACCCATTCACCTGCTCTCTCACCAAATCTCTTGATGCCCCAACCAAACAGGATTCTTTCAACTTCCATTTTGAATATACCACGGACATGAACACCGCGCGCGCCTCCCCCCACCCCCACCCCGGCAGCCTGTGGCAGAGCGTTCCACAGATTCACCGCTCTTTAACTAAAAAAATTCCTCTTACTTCAATTCTAAATGGTTGCACCTGAATTTTGAGGCTGTGCCCTCTAGTTCTAGATATCCCTACCAGAGGAAACATCCTCTCTACATCCACATTATCTAGTCCCTTCAGCATTCGGCAGGTTACAGTGAGATCCCCGTGCATTCTTCTAAATTCCAGTGAGTACGGGCCCAAAGCTGCCATATGGTCCTCATATGTTAACCCCTTCATTCCCAGAATCATCCTTGTGAACCTCCTCTACACTCTCTCCAATAACAATACATCCAATAATATACGCATGGCATAAAGATCTGTGTAGATTTCATTATGCTTGAAGTTACTCGTCTGTTCCTACTTTGTAAATTGAAGGATTCTGTTACATCTTAATTAATCAGCATATCCAAACAAGGTGCAGTTTTATTAACATAAAAAAGTTATGGCATATGATAAAAGGGTGGCATTTTAGCATAATGTTTGCCACAATGCTCTACAGTGCCAGCTGTAAGGTTGGGGTTCGATTTCTGTTGCTGTCTGTAAGGAGTTTGTACATTCTCTCTGTGACAACATGGGTTTTGCCGGGTGCTCTGATTTCCTTCCGCATTCCAAAAACGTACAGGTTACGGTTAGTAAATTGAAGGCATGCTATTTTGGCGCCGGAAGCATGGTGACATTTTTTGCTTCACCCAGTACAATCCTCACTCAGTTGATTTGACACAAATAATGCATTTCACTGGATGTTTCAATGCATGTGTGACAAATAAAGCTATTCTTTATCTTTAAAATTTTCCCAACATAGAATCTCACACACAGATCAGCCTATTGTTGTCATACAAGCCCTAAGAAAGAGCTTCTCAATTAATTCCACTATCCTGCCCTTTCCCTATCACTTAGCACATACAATGGATTCCAGTTAATTGGGACACATCAGGATTTTTAGGCCAATGACATGGCTGCCGCAATTTAGCCAAAGTTTCACGAAAATAATTAATAATGTATAAAACTGACAAACTACTGTTTAACTGAGTAACAAATTAGCAGCTATCAAGTGCAAATATTAGACTGCCTTCATACAATGCTTTTGATGAATGCACCCTCCAGATCTTCATTGTAAGATGTCTTTACTTTCAAATTTTTCATAATTCCTAACTTGGTGAAGTAGTGAAACCAGTTCAATTTCACTCCCGGAATTTTTTGGTAACTCCAAGCCTGAATGCTTGAACCCGCAATGAGCAATACAGTTCCGAATTGTCTTATTACTTATTTCTCACCAACTATCAGGGACAAAACACAAACACATGCAACTCACACTATTTAAAAATTGTTCGCTCTAAGCATGGTGTAGGGTCTAACAGCTACACGCACATGCAACTGAAGCTACTTAGAAATAGTTAATCAAGTCTCATACCTCAATTAAGTGGCACAGTATCCCAAATAAATGAAGAGAATCTCGGCTATATTTTTGATTAGTTGAAGAGTTGTCCCAAATAGGCGGCTGTCCAGATTAATCGATGGACCAATTAACCAGAACCAACTGTACTTTGTACAAATCACACTATTCTCTCCCCTCAAAAGTTAAGATTATTTTAAATCTCTAGATAACCTATATAACATATAATACAAACCATTCTGTACAACATGTGAAGCAATTATGAGACATGTGCCTCAATCTACCTGTAAATAACTGTGCAGGTTCACAGGACATGTGACAGAAATTACAGCCAAAAGGAGAAGACATCCTAGCTGTGCAACTGTGAGGACAGGTATGCTGGACTCCAGCGTAGCCTGTAATCACAGAATATATATCCTACTCTTCAACAGAAACAATTATTTCAATGCAATGAACAAGTCCAAGATTGGTTATCCTTTGGCAAGTGACTATCCTCACATACAGCAGCACTTTTCCACCCTCTGGAATGAACGCAGCCTCCAACATTTACAGAAGTAGACAACATCCAGGGCAGAGCAGCCCACTTGAATGACACGCCAAACATTCACTCCCTCCGACACCAGTGCACAACATCTGCAGAAGGTTCTGTAGTTACATGGTGAAGCAGCCCCAAGAAACCCTGCCAAACCTACATCCTCTGCCATCCACAATACAAGGGCACTGGTTTGGATAAAAGTGATGGTGAAATTATCAGACTATGGTGACCTTTAACACCCTTATCTGGGTACAGTTGGTTCTACACCAGCAGTAAATGGGTTAACCTTTCAATGGCCTCTGAAGTGCCATGCCAGCGCCACCAACACCAGCCATCCCCTTGCTGACAATGGCATCCCACTATATTGTATTACTTGCATTATTTCATACAATGCTTTCGGTGATTGCGTCCTCCAAATCTTCAATTTCATTTTAACATACAAGATGATTGTCGTTACCTTCAAATTTTTATTGTTAATATTGTACGATAGTTGCAGCCAGGATGAATTTCTCCTGCTCTGGTCTACAAAGTTTTCCACAGCTGGGTAGATGCTGGCACTGTAACTGTAATGGAACAACTTGACCCAGGTGTGTGGCTAGTTCTGGAATATACATCATGTACTACAACTGAATATGGTCCAGTTCGACAGCTTTTCGATAGCAATACTCTCTGGGGAAACTTCTGGAACATTATTATGGCCACTTTAAACAGGAAAACAACTGAGCAAAAAAAAAAACTAAATCATACCTAGGATGTCCCAAAGCACAAAATGATCAAACAGTTTCCAGCAGTAACAACCAGGTGGCCAACATGCATGCACACAGCAACATTCCGCACAGTAATAAGACCATTACACCATAAGATACAGGAGCAGAAGTATGCCATTCGGCCCATCGAGTCTGCTCCACCATTTAATCATGGCTGATGTAATTCTTCCAGTCATCCCAACTCCCCTGCCTTCTCCTCCTACCCTTTGATGCCCTGGCTAATCAAGAACCTATCAATCTCTTCCTTAAATGCATTGACTTGGCCTCCACAGTCGCCCATGGCACCAAATTCCACAGATTTACCACCCTCTGACTAAAGTAATTTCGCCGCATCTCTGTTCTAAATGGACGTCCTTCCAATCCTGAAGTCGTGCCCTCGTGTCCTAGACTCCCCTACTATGTGATAAATATTTGTACCTTTGGCTCTGGGTCATCAGTAATAGTTCTGTTTGTCCATGAATTGTGCTGTAGAATCATTTACATTAACTTTACAAAGCAAAGCAGCCCGCAGCTTCATTTGCATATCTAGTAACACGATGTGTCGACACACATGGGCTGCTCTCAAAACTTGCTTTCAACGCGTTTAATAAAACAACATCCCACACTTCACTACACTGTGTAAGTTCTGTTCACGTCAGTTGATTAGCCAGTGGAATGCACATGGTAAACATTTTAATGGACCATTTACCAATTGCCTTCCCATCACAATGCCATTGTAAGGTAGCATAATTGGTGGAAATGCACATAATTCACAACCACAACATTGAGTTGGGGTTTCACTTTAAGAGGCTGGTCTGAAATGATAACGTAATTCTGAAAAGCACTGTGGTGCTCAATTTTTGGAGTTCAATAAAATATTTCATTTTGGATAGAATTCTACTGCGTTTGATTGGATTTAACAGCCCATTGACATTAAAAGAAATGAATTTTACTTTGTCCTTAGCCATGTGTATTTATCTGTCAATATATCATTGAAATTAGCAGAATAAAATTTAATCGATCTACTCCCTGAACAAATAAGAACCAAGAAATGCAAATAATTTTAAAAAGGCAACGAAAGTGTGATTCTAAGGCTGAGGTCTCTAGTAGATGACCCTGGGTTGAGCTAGAGGAAAGGTCTAGCTGTGGGGGATAGCCCCTCCTACCTGTGAGTTGAGAGTCCCCATTGCAGTACCCATACAAGTAAGTGAACAAATCTATGTCAATTACACAGAAAAAATTTCCCTGTGTATTCCTCCCATATATATATATATATATATATATATATATTCTCATTTAGTTGGGGTAAAAGGAGTGAATGAATGAATAAAAAAGAATAATTGAGTAATATAAAATCCACATTATAAGAAGTATTTCTCAAGATAGGTATAGCACTGTCTATTTTTGCTTCCGTTTAATTTGTCAACATTTTTAATGTTAGCCAAACCTTATGGCTCTTCTGAAGGGGGTGAGGACTGTCTTCAGAAAACTCACAGTCTCTTCCTGATATATTTCTCTCGCCCTCCTCCCATCCCCTGCTTTCTCGATTCTCTCACTATTTCCCAAGCAGAGCGGGATAACTGCTTAGTCAGGCTTTCCCTCGGTTTGGTCACGCTGATGGGCAACCCTCTGGCCTTCATGTCTGTAGTCACCTCTTCCACTGTCTGATACAGTTGCATCCCATCTTCATAAAACACTCGGAGTTTAGCAGGGGACGGAGTTTGCAATCTAATCCTTCCTTGCTTTAATATTTGCTTTACTTCAGAGTATTCTTTACGTTTCTGTAGGACTGCCGGGGGGTAATCTTGATCGAAATATATTAATTTCTCGTTCAAAAACACCCTCTTCTTTCCCCAGGCCCTTCGTAGAATCTCCGCCTTGGTATTGTATCGAAGGAATCTAATTAATATTGAGTGTGACATATCTTCTCTGTCTCCAGTAGGCCACGGGGCGAGCACACGATGCACCCTCTCAATTTCAAGCTCCATAGTCAGAGGAATCTCTAGCGCATCCTGCAGCAACTTTCATACAAACTCCATCATCAAACCCTCCATTTCTTCGAGAACATTGTATATCCTGATATTTTTCCGCCGTGATCTTCCCTCCTGGTCAAGCAGTTTACCTTCTTGGTGATTTAATATTTTTATCGTCTTACTTAGTATCCGTTCCACATTTTGCATGCAATCTTCCACCTTCTCATTTTGTGTCTCTGCCACCATTATTTTTCGATTGACGTTGGCGAGCTCTGACTTGATATCATTCAGTTGCTGTTTTATACTTTTTGGAATCCCCGTATCTCTTCCAGAATTTTGATCATATTTGCCGCTTCGTCTGAACGAGGCCCATTGTCAGCCTCGCTTCCACGCGTTTGGGTAGGAGAGCCGCTCGCTGCACCCCTCTCGTCCACAGGCTCCGCAGTGACTCTTTTTTTAAATCTCCATTCTTCTTCCCCATTCTTGCCCCCCTTAACAATTCAAATTTTCGAAAGATCTTACGTTTGATGGATTAACAGGGCAAAATATGCGTTTTTCCGGAGGAGCTATTGACTTAAACTGCCATTGTAGGTTAAGACCTACAAGTATCTGGGAGTACAGTTAGACGAGAAGCTAGACTGGACTGCCAACACAGATGCCTTGTGCAGGAAGGCACAGAGTCGACTGTACTTCCTAAGAAGGTTGGCGTCATTCAATGTCTGTAGTGAGATGCTGAAGATGTTCTATAGGTCAGTTGTGGAGAGCGCCCTCTTCTTTGTGATGGCGTGTTGGGGAGGAAGCATTAAGAAGAGGGACTCCTCACGTCTTAATAAGCTGGTAAGGAAGGCGGGCTCTGTCGTGGGCAAAGTACTGGAGAGTTTAACATCGGTAGCTGAGCGAAGGGCGCTGAGTAGGCTACGGTCAATTATGGATAACTCTGAACATCCTCTACATAGCACCATCCAGAGACAGAGAAGCAGTTTCAGCGACAGGTTACTATCGATGCAATGCTCCTCAGACAGGATGAAGAGGTCAATACTCCCCAATGCCATTAGGCTTTACAATTCTACCGCCAGGACTTAAGAACTTTTTAAAAGCTATTATTAATGCTTTTTGAGATAGTGATTTAGATGCATATCATATTTTTTACTGAGTTAAGTATTGTATGTAATTAGTTTTGCTACAACAAGTGTATGGGACATTGGAAAAAAGTTGAATTTACCCATGGGGATGAATAAAGTATCTATCTATCTATCTATTCTGGACAATGACGTCACCGGAAGCCTTGCCTCACTTTGTTTTATTTGCGAAAACCTACGTTGGTGACCCTGATGCACAAGGACGATTCCAGGGTTATTGAACATATAGGCCAATGCAGTCACTTTGAACTGCCAAAGGCTTGGGAGTAAATTGACTTTGCTTGGTTTGTACAAGCCAAGACCCAATTTGCACTTCAACAACACCAAATATTTCTATGTGGTAGTCTACTAGAACACCCACCTGAACACTATAAATATCAATTGCTGAAAACTCATCTTCTGTAGACTTTTGGACTATCAGAGTCCGAGCATGCCAAACAGTTGCTCTCCTACAAGGACTCAGTGATGCCAGGCCGTCGAAACTAATGGACCACATGCCATCTCTCCTGGAAAATCACCGGGTCTCAAGATGGCGCTCATGGAGTAAACCGCATCTAGGCTTTGCTCCAAACCTTTTACGTTTTTTTTAACCTACAAACACCCCTTAAACTTATTTTAAAGGGGTCTAAACATATAGAATTTTTTTAAAAACTATTTGAATTACTCTCAACCCGCTGAAATGTCTAGAGCAAAAGAACCGAAACAGACGAAAGAACCGTTAACTTTAGAAGTTGTTGTGAAGTTTATAGACGCTAGATTTGATGAATTGGAGAAAAAATTACTTGGAAGATTTGCACAGTATGACAATCGTTTGAGATCACTCGAAGAAAAGTTCCTGACCTTTTCACGGGAATCAAATGAACAACAAGCAAGCATTTTGGCTCTTGAAGAAGCTGCTCGTAAGAAGGATCGTATAATCGAAAAAATGCAAGAAGAGCAAACTTCGACGACCCAACAGATGGAAAGCTATAAAGCTAAAATTACTGATTTGGAAAATCGTTCTCGAAGACAAAATCTTCGGTTAATTGGAATCCCGGAAAAATTTGAAAGCGGTGATCTGATCGTTTTCTTCTCCAAATTTCTAGTGGATGTCCTGGGCGAAGATGTCCTGGATAACCCCCCATTAATCGATCGGGCTCACAGAGTCTCTAGATATCGGGCAGATTCAAATCTGAAACCACGGCACATAATTCTCAGGATCCATTATCCTCACATCAAAGAACGACTGATTCGTGCGGCTCGTAAAAAAGGTATGATAACCTATCAAAATTTTAATTTTCGCATTCTGGAGGACTATAGCCCCGAAGTACTACGGGCTAGGCTGGCTTTCAGATCGGTTATGTCGAATTTTCACCAGAAAGGCTACAAGCAAGCGTTGCTGTTTCCAGCACACCTGAGAGTCACCCTTCAAGATGGATCTTTTCGGCTGTTTAAATCGCCAGCGGATGCTCAAGGTTTCCTGGAACAATGACATTTGATCGGGCTGATCAATATAATCTAGCCTATAGATTTGGATCTGGTATAGATTGACGTTTGGGTTCTTTTTTGATACGGTTCATATATATTTCTTATATACGATTAAAGCTCTCTTTTTTCTACCGGGTTTATTCCGATTTCATATTTTTATATATTACTAACCGATTAATGTTGAAGATGACCTATTAGGGTTATTTTTTTTTCTTTTTTTTTAATCGATATACGCTCTTTTTTTATATTTTTAGCATTTGAATATTAAGACTTGGAAGAATAAAATGGCGTTTCTTCTTCCCGACAGACTCCAGTGTCTGTAGCGTCATAACTGTTTTGATCTGTTCGAAAGTGTTAAACCTTCATTTATTGTTTTAATTTTTTTTAACCCTTTTGATAATATACATTTATAACACTAATTTTATATTTTAATTTTTCCTATATCAACCCTTTTTTTATAATGTGGGTTGTTTGTATTTTTTTTAACTTTGTTACGTCTGAGTTGCCGTCTTGAGACAAGGGGGTAATTTTAGTATTAGATCGCTCGCTTGCCTCTGTTTGGCTTTTTTCCTGGGGTTTTGAGGGTGGTGGGAGGGAGATTTTTCTTTTTTTTCTTTTTTTTGCTTGCTTTTTGCTTAGTTTTACTTCATGGGCTTATATGAAACTACTAAAATGGCTGCGGTGCTGTGACTTCCGGCTTCCCTTTGAACTTACTTTCCCCTTCCGAGTTCATGAGTTCACTTTTCTTTTAAACCTATATGTTAACTGTAATATATATTGTCAATATGGATAAGACTATTAACTTTGTTTCTTGGAATACTAATGGTTTAAATCATCCGATTAAACGGAAAAAAGTATTCAAAGTATTCCATAGAATGAATGCGAATGTTATTTTTGTACAAGAGACTCATGTTAGGAAGGTGGATAGTCAGAGGTTGTTTAGGTTTTGGAAGGGCCAACAGTATCACTCAAATTCGCAAGCCAAAGTGAGAGGTGTTTCTATTTTTATAGACTCATCAACTGCTTTTATACATTATGAAACAATTTCAGACCCGCAAGGTAGATTTTTGCTTATTACTGGGTTGCTTTTTAATCAAAAAGTTGTTTTAGTTAATGTTTATGCTCCAAATACTGACTGTCCTGAATTTTTTAAATGTTTATTTACATCCTTTCCTAATTTGAATCAATACAGATTGATAATGGGCGGGGATTTCAATTGTTGTTTAAACCCTTTGATGGATAGATCCAAACCCATTCAAACTTTTCCGAACAAATCGGCTTCTCTTATTAATTCTTTCATGATTGATTCAGCTATCTGTGAAATCTGGCGTTTTCTACACCCTAATGATAAAGAGTTCTCATACTTTTCCCATGTGCATCATAATTATTCAAGGATTGACTACTTTTTCATTGATCAGCACTTCCTTACAGATGTCATGGATTGCAAATACGACTCTATTGTTATATCTGATCATGCACCTTTGAAGTTATCTATTAAGGTGACGGATTCACATATTAGTACTAAAAGTTGGAGGTTTAATTCTGTTTTACTGCAGGACTCTGACTTTATTAACTTTATTAAACAGCAAATTGATTTGTTTTTCTCAATAAATTCCACAGCAGATATCTCTAGTGGAACTCTCTGGGATACTTTTAAGGCATATATTCGTGGACAGATTATTTCATATTCTGCCGGAGTTAGGAAACGAACTAACTCTAAAATATCAACATTAGTTGATAAAATTAAGGCAATTGATAAGATTTATGCATTGACCCCTAGTAAAGAACTTTATAAAGAAAGGGTGGAACTTCAAATGGAGCATAGTTTATTGTTAACCTCTTCGATTGAAAGTCAGTTAATTAAATCGAAAGCTCAATTTTATACATATGGAGATAAGTCTGGTAAATTACTAGCTAACCAATTGAAAATTGTTTCGGATAAGCGACAAATTACTAAGATTCGTAAACAAGATGGTACTCTGACGATTGATCACAAAGAGATAAATACAGCCTTTCAAGATTTTTATAATTCTTTATATCAATCAGAATGTACTAAAGACTCTTCTATAATGAGTGAATTTTTAAGGAAATTGAATATTCCAAAAGTAACTGCTGAGGATAGTGTAATTTTGGATACACCTATTACGGAGTCTGAAATAGAAAAGGCCATTTTCTTAATGAACTCGGGTAAAGCTTCGGGCCCAGATGGTTTTTCTGCAGAATTTTTTAAATCCTTTTCTTCTATACTTTCTCCTTGGCTTTGTAAAATTTTTAAAGATGCATTAAGTATAGGTAAACTACCACAATCTTTTTATGAAGCTTCTATTTCTTTAATTCTTAAAAAAGATAAAGATCCCACTGAATGTGCATCTTATCGGCCTATATCTTTGCTGAATATGGACTTTAAGATTTTTAGTAAAATCCTGGCTGTTAGATTAGAAAATATATTGCCTCGGATTATTTCTGAGGATCAGACTGGATTTATTAAAAATCGTTATTCATCTTTTAATATTAGAAAATTAATTAATATTGCTTATACTTCTTCATCTAAAATCCCAGAATGTGTCATCTCCTTAGATGCCGAAAAAGCATTTGATAGAGTCGAATGGTCATATTTATTTAATACTTTGCAACATTTTAATTTTAGTTCAAAATTTATATCATGGATTAAATTAATATATCAGAAACCTTTAGCTTCGGTTTTCACTAATAATCAAAGATCCCCTTTTTTTCAACTATTTCGGGGTACAAGGCAAGGTTGTCCTTTAAGCCCTTTATTATTTGACATTGCTTTGGAACCCTTGGCTATAGCTATTCGTGAATCACCCAATATTTTAGGTATTACCCGCGGGGAGACGATGTATAAGGTATCATTATATGCAGATGATTTGTTATTATATATATCTGATCCTGAAAGATCTATTCCTGCTATTTCTTCTTTGCTTGCTCAATTTAGTAACTTCTCTGGGTATAAATTGAATTTTAATAAGAGTGAACTTTTTCCATTAAATATGCATACTCCAATTTATAATCGGGTACCATATAGAATTGTTACAGACTATTTTACTTATTTAGGTATTAAAATTACTAAAAAACATAAAGATTTATTTAAAACTAATTTTTTGCCTTTAATAGATCAAATTAAGCAACTTGCTAATAGGTGGTCCCCACTATCTATGTCTTTGGTAGGTAGAATTAATGCCATTAAGATGATGATACTACCTAAATTTTTATACCTATTTCAAGCATTACCAATTTTTATTCCTAAATCTTTTTTTGATACAGTTGATTCTAAAATATCGTCGTATTTGTGGCAGAACAAAAATCCTAGGTTAGCTAAAAAATATTTACAGAAGCCTAAGAAGGAGGGCGGTTTGGCTCTACCAAACTTAAGATTTTACTATTGGGCAGTTAATATACGGTATTTGATATTTTGGACACAAGAATCGACTACAGTTGCTGGCCCACAATGGGTAAATTTGGAATGTAAATCTGTGCAAGATTTCTCATTGATTTCAATCTTAGGATCTTCACTTCCCTTTTCGTTATTTAAAATGAATAAACAGATAACTAATCCTATAGTCAAGTATACATTACGAATCTGGTTTCAATTTCGTAAATTTTTTGGTTTGAATAAGTTTATACTGTCAAGCCCTATAACAGCTAATTACTTTTTTCGACCATCTTCCATAGATCAAGCCTTTTATTTATGGAAAACAAAAGGTATAACATGTTTTCGTGATCTGTTTTTGGATGATAACATTATGTCCTTCGAACAATTATCTAATAAATATAATTTATCTAAAACCCATTTTTTTAGATATCTACAAATTAGAAATTTTTTATATAATGAACTAAAGTCTTTTTCGAAAGAATGTCCATTGGACATTACAGAAAGAATTTTAGCTCTTAATCCTTGTCAAAAGGGTCTTGTTGCTATCATTTATAATATGATTATGAATCTACAACCAGATATATCTGAAAAAATTAAGAAGGAATGGCAGGAAGAACTGCATTGCCCTATTTCTACTGAGCAATGGGAAAAAATTTTATTATTGGTAAACTCATCCTCTATATGTGCTAAACATACTCTAATACAATTTAAGGTCGTACACAGAGCTCATATGTCTAAAGATAAACTTGCTCGATTTTACTCGTATGTTAATCCAACCTGTGATAGATGTCATTCTGATATAGCTTCGTTGACTCATATGTTTTGGTCCTGTCCTTGCTTACATAACTATTGGAAAGATATTTTTAATATTATTTCAAGAGTTTTAAATATTAATCTCCAACCACACCCTTTTACTGCAATTTTTGGTCTACCAATGATGGATAATAAGTGTTTATCCGCTTCATTCCAACGAATGATTGCATTTATTACACTAATGGCTAGAAGATCCATTTTACTGAATTGGAAAGAAGCCAATCCTCCAACAGTATCTCAGTGCTTTTCCCAAACTATTTCCTGTTTAAGTTTAGAAAAAATTAGAAGTGTGGTTTTCGATCCTTCAGTTAAATTTGAGGAAACTTGGAGACCATTTATCCAGCATTTTCATATGAATTATACGGTCTGATCCTGAACCTTATTGTCACTATCCTGAATTGTGTGGATGGAGGTTGGGAGTCATAGGCACTACTGTATATATATAACATTATGCGATTGCCCATGTTGGTTAGTTTTCTTTTTCTATTTAGTTGTTGTTTTTTTTTTTTGTTTTGGGGGGGGGTCTTTCTTAATCATTTATATTATTATATGAGTTTGAGAGATTCTATGTATGGATCAATATATATTTGAATGTTTATCAATCTATTATGTACTCTCAAATGTCTTGTAACAATATTTTTCTTCTGTTTTTTTTTCAAAAAACTAATAAAAAGATTTGAAAAGAAAGAAAGAAAGAAAATCACCATCCTTGTTGTATTTTTAAAGAACTCTTCATGCAGCATGTCTGATCAAGTTCAAACAGCCTTTATCAATGCACCTTTGACAGACCATAGGGAACTTGCTAAAATGACTGATAGTCTACATCCGGCGAGGCAGAGGTGTATAATTCCTCCTCATTTCCATGCCTCAATAAGTTCAGTCAGTGAGGCCCCCAACATAAGGATGCATGCAGCTGAGAAACAGGTGATGCTTTGGTATGAATGCTAGGAAGTATTGAGCACCTTACAGCTTCAACATTTAAGAACTGCCCGTGGATGGTAAGCACTTTGGGTTGTTACCTTGCTCCCCCAGCAAGTTCCCCACAACGTCTCTGTCAAACAAATACACCACCACATGTGAGTTTACTAGATTGCTGGCCAATTTCCCAAGCCCACATTTTCTACTAGTCACAAAATATGTGGTCGAGCACCACATTTCCGCAACTGGCCTGAGAGTTCATGCCTACACGTGTGGACGAGACCAAGAAGAGCTGGCAACCATGAAGGCTGGGTTTTCCAACATGGAAACACTTGGCAGTGTACACCGGGTATCAAATAGACCCTGGGCTTCACGCCCCCTCCCCCCCATATGGTCCCCAAGTCTAATAGGGTTTGTCACCCATGTGACGATTACCTACACCTTAACAGGGCCACCACCTCCAAACGTTACCTGGTTCCACACATCTCAGACTTTTCGGAACATTTAACCAGAAAGTTAATATTTTCCAAAGTCAATCTCGTTAGGGGATACCATCATGTGTTTGTGTGGATGGAGGACATTACCAAATCAGCTGTGATAACCTCTTTTATAGCCTCTGAGTTTCTGTGCATGGTGCTTGGGCTGAAAAATGTAGCACAAACTTTCCAAAGGCTGATGGACTCAGAATTAAAAGATTTAGATTTTCTTTTCGTTTACCTAGATGACATCCTTTTCGCCAGTGCATCCAAATCCAAAAACCTATCTCATTTCTGTACACCTTGAGCGCTTAAGCCAACACAATGCTAATACATCACCTCCAACTCTATGCATCCTTATCTTATGGAAAGTTTTTTATGCAGCACCTTATCGAACACCTTCTGGAAATCCAAGTATATAACCATATAACCATCTAACAATTACAGCATGGAAACAGGCCACCTCGGCCCTCTAGTCCATGTCGAACGCTTACTCTCACCTAATCCCACCTACCTGCAC
This sequence comes from Hemitrygon akajei, assembly GCF_048418815.1. Classification (NCBI taxonomy): domain Eukaryota; kingdom Metazoa; phylum Chordata; class Chondrichthyes; order Myliobatiformes; family Dasyatidae; genus Hemitrygon; species Hemitrygon akajei. Next base: position 1,892,029 of record NC_133133.1, read on the forward strand.
TCAGCCCATAGCCCTCCATTCCTTTCCTGTCCATATACCTATCCAATTTTGTTTTAAATGACAAAATTGAACCTGCCTCTACCACTTCTACTGGAAGCTCATTCCACACAACTACCACTCTCTGAGTAAAGTTCCCCCTAAACGTTTGCCCCTTAACTCTCAACTCATGTCCTCTTGTTTGAATCTCCCCCACCCTCAATAGAAAAAGCCTATCCATGTCAACTCTATCTATCCCCCTCATAATTTTAAATACCTCTATCAAGTCCCTCCTCAACCTTCTATGCTCCAAAGAATAAAGACCTAACTTGTTCAACTTTTCTCTGTAACTTAGGTGCTGAAACCCAGGTAACATTCTAGTAAAACTCCTTTCTACTCTCTCTATTTTGTTGACATCTTTCCTCTAACTCGGTGACCAGAACTGTACACAATACTCCAAATTTGCCCTCACCAATGCCTTGTACAATTTTAACATTACATCCCAGCTCCTATACTCAATGCTCTGATTTATAAAGGCCAGCATACCAAAAGCTTTCTTCACCACCCTATCCACATGAGATTCCACCGTCAGGGAACTATGCACCATTATTCCTAGGTCACTCTGTTCTACTGCATTCTTCAATGCCCTACCATTTACCATGTATGTCCTATTTTGATTATTCCTACCAAAATGTAGCACCTCACACTTATCAATATTAAACTCCATCTGCCATCTTTCAGCCCACTCTTCTAACTGGCCTAAATCTCTCTGCAAGCTTTGAAAACCTACTTCATTATCCACATCACCACCTATCTTAGTATCACCTGCATACTTACTAATCCAATTTATCACCCCATCATCCAGATAATTAATGTACATGACAAACAACTTTGGACCCAGTACAGATCCCTGAGGCACACCACTAGTCACCGGCCTCCAACCTGACAAACAGTTATCCACCACTACTCTCTGGTATCTCCCATCCAGCCACTGTTGAATCCATTTTACTACCTCAATATTAATACCTAAAGATTGAACCTTCCTAACTAACCTTCTATGTCGAACCTTGTCAAAGGCCTTACTGAAGTCCATATAGACAACATCCACTGCTTTACCCTCATCAACTTTCCTAGTAACCTCTTCAAAAAATTCTATAAGATTTGTCAAACGTGACCTTCCACTCACAAATCCATGTTGGCTGTTCCTAATCAGACCCTGTCTATCCAGATAATTATATATACCATCTCTAAGAATACTTTCCATTAATTTACCCACTACTGACGTCAAACTGACAGGCCTATAATTTCTAGGTTTACTCTTAGAACCCTTTTTAAACAATGGAACCACATAAGCAATACGCCAATCCTCCAGCACCATCCCCGCTTCTTATGACATTTGAATTATTTCTGTCAGTGCCCCTGCTATTTCTACACTAACTTTCCTCAAGGTCCTAGGGAATATCCTGTCAGAACCCAGAGATTTATCCACTTTTATATTCTTTAAAAGCGCCAGTACTTCCTCTTCGTTAATCATCATAGTTTCCATAACTACCCTATTTGTTTCCCTTACCTTACACAATTCAATATCCTTCTCCTTAGTGAATACCGAAGAAAATAAATTGTTCAAAATCTCCCCCATCTCTTTTGGCTCCGCACATAGCTGTCCACTCTGATTCTCTAAGGGACCAATTTTATCCCTCACTATCCTTTTGCTATTAATATAACTGTAGAAACCCTTTGGATTTATTTTCATCTGACTTGCCAAAGCAACTTCATATCTTCTTTTAGCTTTTCTAATTTCTTTCTTAAGATTCTTCTTATATTCTTTATATTCCTCGAGCACCTCATTTACTCAATGCTGCCTATATTTATTGTAGATCTCCCTCTTTTTCCGAACCAAGTTTCCAACATCCCTTGAAAACCATGGCTCTCTCAAACTTTTAACCTTTCCTTTCAACCTAACAGGAAATTAAAGATTCTGTACCCTCAAAATTTCACCTTTAAATGACCTCCATTTCTCTATTACATCCTTCCCATAAAACAAATTGTCCCAATCCACTCCTTCTAAATCCTTTCGCATCTCCTCAAAGTTAGCCTTTCTCCAATCAAAAATCTCAACCCTGAGTCCAATCCTATCCACCTCCGTAATTATATTGAAACTAATGGCATTGTGATTACTGGACCCGAAGTGCTCCCCAACACATACCTCTGTCACCTGACCTATCTCATTCCCTAACAGGAGATCCAACACTGTCCCTTCTCTAGTTGGTACCTCTATGTATTGCTGCAAAAAACTATCCTGCACATATTTTACAAACTTGAAACCATCCATCCCTTTTACAGAATGGGCTTCCCAGTCAATGTGTGAAAAATTTAAATCTCCCACAATCACAACTTTGTGCTTACTACAAATATCTGCTATCCCCCTACAAATTTTCTCCTCCAATTCTCGCTCCCGAATAGGTGGTCTATAATACACCCCTATTAAGTGTTACTACACCTTTCCCATTTCTCAACTCCATCCAAATAATCTCCCTAGACAAGCCCTCTAATCTATCTCTGACAAGCAATGCAACACCTCCCCCTCTTGCCCCTCCAATTCTATCACACCTGAAGCAACAAAATCCAGAAATATTTAGTTGTCAATCACACCCCTCCTGCAATCATGTTTCATTAATAGCTATATCATATTTCCAGATATCAATCCATGCTCTAAGCTCATCCACCTTTCTTACAATGCTCCTAGCATTAAAATAGATGCATTTAAGAAACTCTGCATCTCTTACTCTCTGTTTATCCCTAACAGTGCAAACAATTTTATTTTTTCTTCCTTCTCCCCTACATCTTCGGTCTGAGCGCTCCTCTTCTCTGTCACCTGCCTATCCTCCCTCACACACTGTCTACTAGCTTTCTCTATTTGTGAACTAACTTCCTCTCTCCTAGTCTCTTCAATTTGATTCCCACCCCCCAACCATTCTAGTTAAAGTCTCCCCAGTAGCCTTCGCAAATCTCCCCACCAGGATATTGCTCCCCCTAGGACTCAAGTGCAACCCGTCCTTTTTGTACAGGTCACACCCGTTCCAAAAGAGATCCCAATGATCCAGAAAGTTGAATCCCTGCCCCCTGCTCCAATCCCTCAGCCACACATTTATCCTTCACCTCATTCCATTCCTACTCTCACTGTTGTGTGGCACAGGTAGTAATCCCGAGATTACTACCTTTGCGGTCCTTCTTCTCAACTCCCTTCCTAACTCCCTATATTCTCCTTTCAGGACCTCTTCCCTTTTCCTACCTATGTCACTGGTACCTATATGTACCACGACCTCTGGCTCCTCACCCTTCCACTTCAGGATATCTTGGACGCGATCAGAAACATCCCAGACCCTGGCACCAGGGAGGCAAACTACCATCCAGGTCTCCTGACTGCATCCACAGAATCGCCTATCTGACCCCCTAACTATCAAGTCCCCTATTACTACTGCCTTCCTCTTCCTTTCCCTACCCTTCTGAGCTACAGGGCCGGACCACTGTTGCTTCCCCCAGGTACACTTTCCCCCCCAAACAGTACTCAAACAGGAGTACTTATTGTCAAGGGGTACAGCCACTGGGGTACTCTCTAATACCTGACTCTTCCCCTTCTCCCTCCTAACCGTGACCCACTTGTCTGCCTCCCGTGGCCCCAGTGTGACCACCTGCCTGTAACTCCTCTCTATCAAAACCTCACTCTCCCTAACCAGACGAAGGTCACTGAGCTGCAGCTCAGTTCCCTAACGTGGTCCCATAGGAGCTGCAGCTCAGCGTACCTGGTGCAGATGTGGACGTCCGGGAGGCTGGGAGACTCCAGGACCTCCCACATCCGACACCGAGAACAACAAGCTGCCCTCACACTCATACTAACCCCTTTCCTCAAATAACAGGAAAAATTGAAAACTATACCTACCTTGCCTCGCCTGTTTCTGCCTAAGCCTGTTGAGCCAAAGCCCTTAAGCCCTCACTCTGCTCCCGGCTCACTCCGCTGCCCGCAAAACGACATGCCCGCTATATAAGGCTGTGTTCCTTTTAAATCTTCCACACTTCACTGCCCAACGTCACATGCCTGCACAGTCCAGCCTCTCTTAACTCCGATGTGAAGAAGAAAAAATCAAAATGGCTCCCGCCGCACTCCCACTCCGATTCTCAGCCTTCCTTCTCCAAATTAAACCCGAAACAGTAAGTAAGTAACGTTCATCTGTTCCCCTCTATCCACTGTGCTCTTTAGATCCTCAAAGAACTCCAGTGAGTTTGTCAAACAGGACCTGTCTTTGCTGAATCCAAGCTCTGTCTGCCTGATGGATCCATTTCTTTCCAGATGCTTATAGCTATGTATGTAAGATCTTGTCTGACCACATTTGGAGTACTGTGTTCAGTTCTGGTCACCTCACTGCAGGAAGGATATCTGTCTTCAGGCCCATAAGTTTGCTCAGCACTATCTCTTTAGTAATAGCTATTGTATCGAGGTCCTCGCGACTCATCGCATCCATATCATCTCTCTTTGTAGCTCTCGGCTTTAAATATACCCAAAGACTTGGCCTCCACGTTCGTCTGTGCCAATGAATTCCACAGATTCAAAGTCAAAGTATAATTTATTACAGGCTTCCCCCACAATCCGAAGGTAGAGCATTCCTATGAAAACTGTTTGTAAAGCAAAGAAGCAATTATCATTAATTTATATGGGAAAAATTTTTGAGCGTTCCCAGAACCAAAAAAAACCTACCAGATCAAACCAAATAACACATAGTTCATTTAGGACTTCTGAATGGGGAAAGCCCTGAACGATTTCATGGAGACACACTCATCCACAGTAGTTTTAATAAAATCTACGATGACCCTGGTGTAGTTGCCACCCTCTGGTTAAAGAAATTCCTCCTCATCACGGTTCTAAATGGACATTTTTCTATTCTAAGGCTGAGCCCTCTAGTCCAAGGCCCACCCACTATAGGAAACATCCTCTCCACATCCACTCTATCAAAGCCTTTCATAAATACATAAGAGCTTATATACATAGATTGATTGTATATCCATAAAGTGACACTTTGTACACAAGTATTTGTATATATGTGACTCTGACAGGAAATGGGATAAAGATGATGCTGGGTCAAAGCTCCATTTCTCAGCTGTAAAGCACTGAGTGAGAGCTGTATGACAGGTGTCATCTCTCAGATGAGCATTAAACTGAAATTCCATCCGGTCTCCCAGGTTTCTAGGTACTAATGATTGTTAAATAAATGAGATGTACCATTATCTATCTCTGAAAACACTGCTCAAAAACAAATGATAATCCAAGAGATTCTGCAGATGCTGATAATCTTGAGTCACACACACAAAATGCTGAAGGAACTCAGCAAGTCAGGCAGCATCGATGGAAATGAATAAACAGTTGACGTTTCGGGTAGAGACCCTTCATCGGGATTGGAAAGGAAGGAGCAGAAGCCAGAAAAAGAGGTTGGGGGAGGGGAAGGAAGACAAACTGGCAGGAGATAGGTGAGACCAGGTGAGGGGGAAGGTGGGTGGGTGCAGGACAGGGTTTCAGTGAGAAGCTGGGTGGTAAAAGGACTGAAGAAGAAATCTGATGGGAGGTCAGTAGACCATGAAAGAAAGAGGAGGGGGGGAATCAGAGGGCCGTGATGGGCACGTGAAAAGAGGTGAGAGCTTCTTCCCCTTTCCTTTCCAGTTGAGATGAAGGGTCTCAGCCTGAAATGTTTACTGCTTATTCCCATCTATAGATAGATGCTCCCTGACTTGCTGAGTTCCTCCAGCATTTTGTGTGTGTGTGCTGCTAAAATAAAATGATAACTTACATCAGCATCAGATCTTGCTTTGTGCTGCCTGCTAACCCTTCAGCAGTGGCCATAACTTACCAGCTGCACAGCCAAGAATGTGAAAAGCACAGCAGAAATACAAGTTCTGTTTAGGATTTGGCTCCCTTGCCTCTTTTGCCCAGTGAGAGAGATTTGGATACTGGACCAACTTCCTACAATTACAATTCTTTGGAAAGCAGAGCTAACGGGAACTCTGTATAAAACATATGCGGTCAGATGTTAAAGAAAGCTCCTGCTGAGGAAGCTGTGTCAAGACCCTGCAGCTATAAAGCCAAAGGGAGTGGAAGGAGAGGACTTTGATGCAGAGTCGAGAGTGTGGGATGAGAATCACATTGTGGGAATCCAATGGCTTTGACGCAGATTTGGTTGAGAATCACTATGTGAGAGCCCGAGGGCTTTTGTTGACTGATGAAGAGCCCATTATAATTATAAAAATAGCAAATAATAACTCAGTTCAACTGTCCCGATTTCAAACAAGACATTTTATAAACAAATTACAAGCAACATTATGTCACATGCAGTCTTTCATGAGACAAAGAAGGCACTCACCAAACTGTAATAATTCTTGGTAACAGAGGGTGTCTCAAATCCTTTGAGGGATTTGGGCGAAAGTGGCTTATCTGGAAATGAATAATAATTTTGCTGAGTTATTTGGTGATCAGATCACACTGAAGCAAAAATGAGCAACTCGGGACAATATATCAGGTAGATGGAAATTTAGGGATTAAGGAAGTAACATTGATGATTCTCCAGATCACACTATATATTCTCCAGAAACATGTAGCAAACCAGTTCTGTTTTGGAAACTCACAGATCTGAAAGGAAATGACAGGCCTGCTTCAGAACCCAACTGAGCAGCAGCACACTGCTAATGAGAAGAGCAGGGTCTCTCACTAGCAGGATGGAAACCCCACATTGATTAAGTCGTCAATGATTCATATTTGTTAACAATTCAGAAAACATGTTATTTCATATAAACACAACACAAAGGTACAGAACAAAACAGAGGAAAGACTAGGAAATTTCACACATGTATGCATGATAATTCAGAAAATACTGTGGTAAATGGAAGCTAATGCAAGGAAATGTAAGGTCAATTAACTGTAGGTATGAAAAATGATGAACAAAGACCCCCTTCTAAGTGATGATAGATAGCAAAAGTGGTAGACCGTGGCCAGTCTCACAGTTCAATTAAACTTTCAATTTCAGGTACAGAACATGAACAGCTTCCAGAGCACTGGTCATTTTTTCTCCTGAGCTGGAATACAATGGGAGGGACAACCAATTCCTGATTAGACTGTGTCTTATGCATCACAATCAATTCTCAGCCACACTATGCAGAATGTTCAAAGTAAATTTATTTTTAACATGTATTTTTTTTATTTATCTATATATATATATATATATGTCACCATATACAACCCCAAGATTCAATTCTTGCAGGCATTCACAGTATACAGAAAGATGTTGAAAGATTGGAGCAACTGGGCTTGTATACACTGGAATTTAGAAGAATGAGAGGAGATCTGATTGAAACATATAAGATTATTAAGGGATTGGACATGCTGGAGGCAGGAAGCATGTTCCCGCTGATGGGTGAGTCCAGAACTAGAGGCCACAGTTTAAGAACAACGGGTAGGCCATTTAGAACAGAGATGCGGAAAAACTTTTTCACCCAGAGAGTGGTGGATATGTGGAATGCTCTGCCCCAGAAGGCAGTGGAGGCCAAGTCTGGATGCTTTCAAGTGAGAATTAGATAGAGCTCTTATAGATAGAGGGGTCAAGGGATATGGGGAGAAGGTAGGAACGGGGTACTGATTGTGTATGATCAGCCATAATCACAGTGAATGGTGGTGCTGGCTAGAAGGGCCGAATGGCTAACTCCTGCACCTACTGTCTATTGTCTAAAGAAGCACAATAGAATCACAGAAAAACTACGAGAGACAGATAAACAACCAGTGTGCAAATGACAACAAACTATGCAGATACAAAAAAAGAAATAATAATAATAATAATAAATAAACAAGCAATGAACATCGATAACATGAGTTGTAGAGACCTTAAAAGTGAGTCCACAGTTGTGAAATCAGTTCAGTGTTGAGGTGAGTGAAGTTATCCACTCTGGTTCAAGACCCTGATGGTTGAGGGTTAATAACAGTTTCTGAACCCAGTGGTGAGAGCCCCGAGGCTCCTGTACCTCCTTCCTGATGGTAGCAATAAGAAGAGAGCATGTCCTGGCTGGTGGCGGTATGACCAACATTTTATCAAGTGTCAATTAAACTTTTCTGCTCTAACTAATGGTTAATATCCCATATGTCTCCTTAACCATCTGTGCTACCACCTTCAAGGTCTTTGCACTTACATACCTGTGTTTCGCGCTGAGACCTTACCACTCGTGGCTTATGTCCTAGCCTCATTTCCACTCCCAAAATGCATCATCTCACTTTATTAGGATTGAACTCTATCCATCATTTTTCAGTGCATAGTTGGGATCACAGAGACATGGCTCCAGGGTGACCAAGGATGGGAGCTCAACATCCAGGGATATTCAATATTCAGGAGGGATAGACAGGAAAGAAAAGGAGGTGGGGTAGCATTGCTGGTTAGAGAGGAGATTAACGCAATAGAAAGGAAGGACATTAGCCTGGAGGATGTGGAATCGATATGGGTAGAGCTGCATAACACTAAGGGGCAGAAAATGCTGGTGAGAGTTGTGTACAGGCCACCTAACAGTAGTAGTGAGGTTGGGGATGGCATTAAACAGGAAATTAGAAATGCGTGCAATAAAGGAACAGTAGTTATAATGGGTGACTTCAATCTACATATAGATTGGGTGAACCAAATTGGTAAGGGTACTGAGGAAGAGGATTTCTTGGAATGTATGTGGGATGGTTTTCTGAACCAACATGTCGAGGAACCAACTAGAGAGCAGGCTATTCTAGATAGATAGATAGATACTTTATTCATCCCCATGGGGAAATTCAACATTTTTTTCCAATGTCCCATACACTTATTGTAGCAAAACTAATTACATACAATACTTAACTCAGTAAAAATATGATATGCATCTAAAATCACCCTCTGAAAAAGCATTAATAATAGCTTTTAAAAAGTTCTTAAGTAGTTTACTTAAATACATTGAGTCCTAACTCCGGCACTTTAACATATCTTACTCCTGGCGGTTGAATTGTAAAGCCGAATGGCATTGGGGAGTATTGATCTCTTCATCCTGTCTGAGGAGCATTGCATCGATAGCAACCTGTTGCTGAAACTGCTTCTCTATCTCTGGATGGTGCTATGTAGAGGATGTTCAGGGTTTTCCATAATTGACCGTAGCCTACTCAGCGCCCTTCGCTCAGCTACCGATGTTATACTTTCCAGTACTTTGCCCACGACAGAGCCCGCCTTCCTTACCAGCTTATTAAGACGTGAGGCTTCCCTCTTCTTAATGCTGCCTCCCCAACACGCCACCACAAAGAAGAGGGCGCTCTCCACAACTGACCTGTAGAACATCTTCAGCATCTCACTACAAACATTGAATGATGCCAACCTTCTAAGGAAGTACAGTCGACTCTGTGCCTTCCTGCACAAGGCATCTGTGTTGGCAGTCCAGTCTAGCTTCTCGTCTAACTGTACTCCCAGATACTTGTAGGTCTTAACCTGCTCCACACATTCTCCATTAATGATCACTGGCTCCATATGATTGGGTATTGAGCAATGAGGAAGGGTTAGTTAGCAATCTTGTCGTGCGAGGCCCCTTGGGTAAGAGTGACCATAATATGGTGGAATTCTTCATTAAGATGGAGAGTGACATAGTTAATTCAGAAGCAAAGGTTCTGAACTTAAAGAAGGGTAACTTTGAAGGTATGAGACGTGAATTAGCTAAGATAGACTGGCAAATGGTACTTAAAGGGTTGACGGTGGATATGCAATGGCAACCATTTAAAGATCGCATGGATGAACTACAACAATTGTTCATCCCAGTTTGGCAAAAGAATAAACCAGGTAAGGTAGTGCACCCGTGGCTGACAAGGGAAATTAGGGATAGTATCAAGTCCAAAGAAGAAACATATAAATTAGCAAAAAAAAAGCAGCACACCTGAGGACTGGAAGAAATTCAGAGACCAGCAGAGGACAAAGGGCTTAATTAGGAAAGGAAAAAAAGATTATGAGAGAAAGCTGGCAGGGAACATAAAAACTGACTGTAAAAGCTTTTATAGATACGTGAAAAGAAAAAGATTGGTCAAAACAAATGTAGGTCCTTTACAGTCAGAAACAGGTGAACTGATCATAGGGAACAAAGACATGGCAGACCAATTGAATAACTACTTTGGTTCTGTCTTCACTAAGGAGGACATAAATAATCTTCCGGAAATAGTAAGGGACCGAGGGTCTAGTGAGATGGAGGAACTGAGAGAAATACATGTTAGTAGGGAAGTGGTGTTAGGTAAATTGAAGGGATTAAAGGCAGATAAATCCCCAGGGCCAGATGGTCTGCATCCCAGAGTGCTTAAGGAAGTAGCCCAAGAAATAGTGGATGCATTAGTGATAATTTTTCAAAACTCCTTAGATTCTGGATTAGTTCCTGAGGATTGGAGGGTGGCTAATGTAACCCCACTTTTTAAAAAAGGAGGGAGAGAGAAACTGGGGAATTATAGACCGGTTAGTCTGACATAGGTGGTGGGGAAAATGCTAGAGTCGGTTATCAAAGATGTGATAACAGCACATTTGGAAAGAGGTGAAATCATCGGACAAAGTCAGCATGGATTTGTGAAAGGAAAATCATGTCTGACGAATCTTATAGAATTTTTTGAAAGTGTAACTAGTAGAGTGGATAGGGGAGAGCCAGTGGATGTGGTATATTTAGATTTTCAAAAGGCTTTTAACAAGGTCCCACACAGGAGATTAGTGTGCAAACTTAAAGCACATGGTATTGGGGGTATGGTATTGCTGTGGATAGAGAATTGGTTGGCAGACAGGAAGCAAAGAGTGGGAGTAAACGGGACCTTTTCAGAATGGCAGGCAGTGACTAGTGGGGTACCGCAAGGCTCAGTGCTGGGACCCCAGTTGCTTACAATATATATTAATGATTTCGACGAGGGAATTAAATGCAGCATCTCCAAGTTTGCAGATGACACAAAGCTGGGCGGCGGTGTTAGCTGTGAGGGGGATGCTAAGAGGATGCAGGGTGACTTGATAGGTTAGGTGAGTGGGCAAATTCATGGCAGATGCAATTTAATGTTGAATTATACGTTGGACCTGGAGGCTGGTAGGGTGGTAGGTGAGGACAAAGGGAACCCTATCCCGAGTGGGGTGGCGGGCGGATGGGGTGAGGGCAGATGTGTGGGAAATGGGAGAGATGCGTTTGAGAGCAGAGTTGATGGTGGAAGAAGGGAAGCCCCTTTGTTTAAAAAAGGAAGACATCTCCTTTGTCCTGGAATGAAAAGTCTCATCCTGAGAGCAGATGCGGCAGAGACAGAGTAATTGTGAGAAGGGGACAGCATTTTTGCAAGAGACAGGGTGGGAGGAGGAATAGTCCAGGTAGCTGTGAGAGTCTGTATATTTAAGGGGAACTGCTTCACTCAGAGGGTGGTGAGAGTATGGAATGAGCTGCCTGTGTAAGTGGTGGATGCGGGTTCGATTTCAAAAATTAAGAGAATTTTAGATAAATACATGGATGGGAGGGGTATGAAGAAGGATATGAAGGGCTATGGTTCAGATGGAGGCTGATGGGACTGAGCAGAGTAACGGCACAGACTAGATGGACCAAAAGGCTTATTTCTGTGCTGTAGTGCTCTTTGACTCTATTAACATCCCAGAAGTCTGAAGTGGTGGCTTTAAAGATGGTGGATGCTCTGGCTACAAGCTTCGAAAGTTCTGGAGATTCAAGATTTGTTGCTGTGGACTGGAGAATATAAAATGTGACTGTGCTGTATAAGAGAGGAGGGAGAGAGGAAACAGGGAACTACCTGATCATTAGCCCAACAAGTACTGGGGTTATCATGAAGGAATGAGAGAGGCAATTTTCTTACACAGGGTGGTCAATATAAGAAACTTGCTGCCAGAAGTAGTTGTTCCAGCAGGAACATTAACATCATTGAAGACATTTGAAGAAGTACCTGGATAAGAAAAGTTTTAGAGGGATATGGGCAATGAGACTAGCTTAGGTGGTAAGCATAGAGTAGTTGGGATAAAGGGCCTGTTTCAGAGCTGCATGATTCTGTGACTCTAAGTGAATACCTTTTAAAAGGATAATTTGATTGTATTTATGAAGATAAAATCATATTTGACCAATAATAGTTATTTGATATTATGACAAGTAGAATAATGCACAATTCAATAAGTCAGCCAAAATGGAATGGCACAGCAAACTTAATGGGCTGAATGGCCCAAATCTGCTCTTACATCTTATGGCCATAGTTACATAATTTTCAAATTGGTAGTAATAATTATTTCAAGGTATTCATTAATGACCAGAAACAATATTTATTCCATTACTTCTATTGCAGGAGATGGGTGATTATTCAACTAAATTATAGCAGTGTGTGTAGAGTGATTCACTGTGGATAATTATAGAAAGCAGACGTTTCTGACTTAGAGAAATTGCCTCACAGCCAGTTTGCAGGATTGAAACCCTGATGGAATCTGAGCACTCAAATCACAAGCAAGAGAAAAATCTGCAGATGCTGGAAATCCAAGCAACACACACAAAATGCTCGAGGAACTCAGCAGGCCAGGCATCATCTATGAAAAAAAGTACAGTCACATTTTGGGCTGAGACCCTTTGGTAGGACTGAACCTGGGGACTAGCTGCACTTGGATTTCTAGAGGTATTGTCCCTGTCTAAGAGTCTTTTAAATGTCCCATTTACATCAGCCTCTACCATCACTCCTGACAGAGCATTCCAGGAACCCAGCATTCTCTGTCATCTTCCTAAACTTTCCTCCATTCACCTTAAATGGAAGGCCTCTGGCATTGGCCCCTGCCACCCTGGAAAAAAGAAGCTAGCTGTCCACTCTATCTATCCCTCTTATCATCTTATACACCTCTATCAAGTCTCCTCTCATCCTTCCCTTTGCTCCAAAGAAAAAGCTCCAGCTTGCTCAACCTTCCTCATAAAGCACATTCTTGAATCCTGATGAATTTCCTCTGTATAATGTTTAGAGTTACCACATCCTTCCTATAATGAGGTGACCAGAACAGCACACAATATTCCAAGTGTGGTTTAAATAGAGTCTTATATAGTATCATTTGCCATCGTGTTGCCTCCTCATTTGCCTGGTCTAAATCCCTTTGCTTTCCCATTCACCTCAGCATCATCTAAATCACCAGCAGTGCTTGCTAGCAGTTGTAACTCCACCCTGATTTCCTGCGATAACTCATTGCTTACAGCTTGCTAATCTTATTCGAGGTTCTGTTGGTTTGCCAGTCCCCTATCTTTACTGACACAGCATATCCAACACTGTGAGATATTATCTTGCACAGTAACTTTTCATGTGGTTATTTATCCAAAGCTCTACATCTACTGGTTCAATATCATTTTCCCTATGTGTTACATTCTCACAGAATTCAAATAAAGTTACAAAACAGAACTTCCCTTTAACAAAACTTCATTGACTCCAAAAAATCCTATTCTGACTTCTTAAGTGCCTTGTTCCTATGTTCACAATTATGTATAGCAACATTTTCTCAACAATAGATCAGGTAACAGCTAACAACTTCCCCCTTTCCTTCTTTCTCTCATCATTTACTTTAACATTTGTGGTTTTCAATCTGCCAATCTCTTCCCTAAACTGCAGGAATTTTCAGAGTTCACAAGCAATAATCTGTAGCCATTTCTCTTTAGACCCTAGGTTGCAATTCATCACATCCAATGCACTGCCTCTTTCAGCCCCACTAACTTAGCTGTAACTCAAGTGGCAATGATCACTTTCGATTCTTCCTAGCCTTTTCAGCTTTATTTCTTGACATCTTCTGCAATTTCCTTATCCCATTAATTCCTTTAAACCAAAGGACCAACATTTACTTTTGCTACTTCTTCCCTTTTCTGTCACTTCCTCCCTCTCATTACTTTTTTTAAAGTTTTCCTTTAATAGTTTCCAATATTCTTGTCAGAGACTCAAGAGACCACAAAACCTGGAGCAACACACAAGATACTAGAGGAACTCCATAATGTATTGATTAGGCACAGGAGTACATTCAGCCAGAGACTCATTCCACCAAGATGCAACACTAAGCGTCATAGGAAGTCATTCCTGCCTGTGGCCATCAAACTTTACAACTCCTCCCTCAGAGTGTCAGACACTCTGAGCCAATAGGCTGGTCCTGGACTTATTTCCACTTGGCATAATTTACTTATTATCATTTAATTATTTTTGGTTTTATTTTGCTATATTTCTACTCTATTCTTGGTTGGTGCAACTGTAACGAAACCCAATTTCCCTCGGAATCAATAAAATATGTCTGTCTGTCTGAACTCGGGGTCAGGCTGGATGAAAGAAAATTGTACAAGGCATTGGTAAGGCCGAATTTGGAGTATTGTGTACAGTTCTGGTCACCGAATTATAGGAAAGATATCAACAAAATAGAGAGAGTACAGAGAAGATTTACTAGAATGTTACCTGGGTTTCAGCACCTAAGTTACAGAGAAAGATTGAACAAGTTAGGTCTTTATTCTTTGGAGTGTAGAAGGTTGAGGGGGGACTTGATAGAGGTATTTAAAATAATGAGGGGATAGATTGAGTTGATGTGGATAGGCTTTTTCCATTGAGAGTAGGGGAGATTCAAACAAAGAGGACATGATTTGAGAGTTAGGGGGCAAAAGTTTAAGGGTAACACGAAGGGGAATTTCTTTACTCAGAGAGTGGTAGCTGTGTGGAATGAGCTTCCAGTAGAAGTGGTAGAGGCAGGTTCGGTATTGTCATTTAAAGTAAAATTGGAGAGGTATATGGATAGGAAAGGAATGGAGGGTAATGGGCTGAGTGCGGGCCAGTGGGACTAGGTGAGTGTAAGCGTCGGCACGGACTAGAAGGACCGAGATGGCCTGTTTCCGTGCTGTAATTGTTATATGGTTATAAAATGTTGACATGGACAAAATTTGTGTTAGGACAATTCTCTCTTTTCAAAGACCATCCTTAATGTCTTTGCTTTGCTACAGTTGGGTCATCCTAACTCATTTAATAATGATTTTTTAGAATACCTGCACCATTTTTCCATTATATCTTGCATCCCACTCAGCTTCACACAGCCCTTCTGTTTGCCCCCTGACTGAACCTATTTCTGCTCCTCTGTAAATCTTATGTTCTCTTCATAACTTACTCTCCCACTCACCTAGCATCATTAGTAAACTTAATGTAACATCCTAAGTTACCTGGAAGTCACTAATGTAGACTGGAAACAGCTGAGGTCCAGTACTTTGCTGTGAACGTATGAAAACAGAGTATCACCCAAACACAGCAAGGTTGGTGTACTTCAGTAAGGCCCTTTAACTCAACACTGAGTTATCCCTGTTGACTGGTTGTATCACGGCCTGGTATGGAAACACCAATACTATTGAACAGGAAAGCCTACAAAAAGAAGTGAATATGGCCCAGTCCATCACGAATAAAAACCTTCCCCATCAATGAGCATGTCTACACAGAGCATTGTCGCAGGAAAGCAGCATCCACCAGCAGGGACTCCTTGCTGCTACCATCAGGAAGGAGGTACAGGAGCCTCAGGACCCACATCACCAGGTTCAGGCACAGTTATTACCCTTCAACCATCTGGCTCTTGAACCAGAGGGGATAACTTCACTCACCCCCAACACTGAACTGTTCCCACAACCTATGGACTCACTATCAAGGACTTTTCATCTCATGTTCTTGACATAATGCTTATTTATTTATTACTTTATTTTTTTTTTCTTTTTGTATTTGCACTGTTTGTTGTCCTTTGCACATTGGTTGTTTTTCCATCTTGAAGAGTGTAATCTATCACCGATTCTAATGCCCACAAGAAAATAATGTCAGGGTTGTATATGGTGTCATGTTGTACTTTGATAATAAATTTACTTCGAACTTCAGAATACATTGCCACCCATCCCTCACTCACTGCTCTTCTCTGTATGTGACATGTTGAATGTCAGTCTTCTGCAGTCACACACTGTTGGCAGCAAAGTTTGAGTAGAATCAAGTGTTCTAATTCCCACGTACTAAGCCAATGTAAAAAGCACGATTAAATTCTAGAGCGTTGATGTGTATGCTTCAAATGCGGCAGGTTACTGCTCAGTCACTTTAGCTTTACAGCTTTGAAACTGTGCTGTGCTCAGTCACCAGGACAGGAAGGACAAGCAGGTTATGGCAGGCTTATTCATTTAGATTTGAAAGAGTATCGCTGAGCGGGACAGACAGAGACAAATGGCTTCCCACTGATGCAATGATATCAAGGGCAGGATGCAGAAAATGAAATGGGAGCCCAAAGCAGGAAACAAGGAGTGACATGAGATAGAAAAACACACAAATTAGGATCAGTAGAAGGGTAAGGACTTAAATGCATAATTTTCAACTGCACAATGTTTATTGTGGGGAAAGGCACAGATGCTAAGGAATTCATTGAAGAAAATGGTCATAAAGGAGGACGTGATGGCAGTTTTAAAGCACATAATGGTGGACCTTGAACAAGGGTGTCCTAAAACACTGAGGGAGGTGAGGGAAGAAACCAATAAAAAACACAAAATGCTGGCAGAACTCAGCAGGCCAGACAGCATCTATGGGAGGAGGTAGTGACGACGTTTCCGGCCGAAACCCTTCATCAGAAACCAATAAATTGTTTTATTATTGTCATGTACAAAGGTACAGTGAAAGAAAGGATCCTTCATCTCCATTCAACACCCAAAACAGTCCTTTCAAGTGAGGCATTTCAACATTTCACCTGCAAGTCCGTCAGGTCACTATTGTACCCAGTGCTCCCAGTATGGCCTCCTCTACATCGGTGAGGCCTAACATAGACTGGGGTCCACTTTGTTGAGCACTTTTGCTCCATCCACCACAACAGGTGGGATTTCCCAGTGACTATTCATTTCAATTCTACTTCCCATTCCCCCGTTCCTCCATGGTCTCCTCCACTGCAACAGTAAGGCCACTCTCAGGTTGGAGGCATGACACCTCATATTCCGTCTGGGTAGTCTCCAACCCGATGTTATGTACATTGTTTTCTCTAACTTTCAGTAATTTCTCCCCGCTCCCCCCCCCCCCCCCCCCACACACACCACTTCCTCATTTCCATTCCCCATTCTGGCTCCTCTCTAACCCCTTCCTTTTTCCTCACCTGTCAATCACCTGGTTCCCCTCCTCCTTTTTCTCCCATGGTCTACTCTCTTCTATCAGATTCCTTCTTCTTCAGCCCTTTACCTTTTCTACCTATCCCCTCCCAGATCTACCTGAGAAAAACACTCACATTACCTACTCTTTCTATGCCTCTCATAATTTTATAAACCTCCATAAGGTCCTCTCAGCTTCCAATGCTTCACAGAAAACAATCTGAGTTTGCCCAACCTCTTACAGCTATTACTATCTAATGCAGACAACATCCTGGTGAACCTCCACTGCATCTTCTCCAAAAGGTCCATGTCCTTCCTAAAGTGAGGCAACCATAACTGTATACAATAGTCCAAGTGCAGCCCAACCAAAGTTTTATACAGTGGCAGAATTATTTCCTGATTCTTATTCAATGCCTGGCTGATGAAATGCAGCATGCTGTTTACATTCTTGCCACTTTCAGGGTGCTATGGACTTGGACTCCAAGATTCCTCTGTACATCAATGATCCAAAGGTACTACCACTTACTGTAAACTATCCCTTTATATTTGACCTTGCAAAGTGCAATACCACTCATTTGCAAGAATCAAATCTTCACATAGTCTATATCCTGCTTTTGCCTTAACCTCAGATCTACATCACTGCTTATGTGTGGTAAGCTTTCATGCTCAGGGTTAAACAACACACACAAAATGCTGGTGTACACACCAGGCCAGGCAGCATCTATAAGGAGAAACACCGTTGACGTTGACATCAGGACGAAGGGTCTCGGCCCCAAACGTCAACAGTGCTTCTCCTTATAGATGCTGCCTGGCCTGCTGTGTTCCACCAGCATTTTGTGCGTGTTGTTTGAATTTCCAGCATCTGCAGATTTCCTCGTGTATGCTCAGGGTTATCTCTCTAACTCTATCTTAAAGTGCTTTGACCAGTGGCCAATCAGGACATCAGGAGTTTGCAGAGGGGGGAGCTTCAATCAGGTCCACTGCTCAAGGATAAAAGGCAGGAGCAGTTCATGGCAGCATAATGGAGCTTTCACCAGCGGACAATCCGTGTTTGGGATTAATAAGTAAGAGCAAATTAAAGGAAAGCGGGGCAAGCGCAGCGGCCGTCTTCTGAGTGTACATAGAGTGGTGATCTTAAAGCTTTAATTCTTCAGGATTTCAGGAAAGAGAGACTTCACAGGGAAAGGAAAGCTCAAGTTTATTCCTTCTCTTCTGTATACCTGTTCAGTTAGGTAGAGATGCCAGGCAGGATAATGCAATGTTCCTCTTGTGGGATGTGGGAAGGCAGGGATACCTCCAGTATCCCTGACCACTGCAACTATGAGAAGTGCATCCACCTGCAGCTTCTAACAAACCGCGTTAAGGAGTTGGGAGCTGGAATTGAATGAATTCCAAATCATTCAGGAGACTAATGGGGTGATAGACAGGATATATAAAGAGGTAGTTACACCCAAGGTGCAGGACACAGGAAACTGGGTGACAGCCAGGAAGGGGAAAGGGGTTAGAGAGCTAGTGCAGAGTAGTCCTGTGGCCTTCCCTCTCAACAACAGGTATATCAATTGGGATACTGTCAGAGGGACAAACTAGCAGAGGAAAGTCACAAAGGTTGGGTCTCTGGCACTGAGTCTGGGTCTGCGACTCAGAAGGGAAGGGGGAAGAAGAGGCATGCTGTGGCGATAGGGGATTCATTAGTTAGGGGAACAGACAAAGGATTCTGTAGGAAATAACGAGATTTCAGGATGAAATGTTGCTTCCCAGGTGCCAGGTTCCAGGATATCTTGGATCAAGTCCTCAGCATTCTTAAGAGGGAGGCTGAATAGCCAAAAGTCATGGTTCATGTAGATAACTATGACATGGGTAAGATGAGTAATGAGGTTCTGAATAGAGTGTTCAGGGAGTTAGGTGCTAAGTTAAAGGGCAGGAGCTCCAGGGTTGTGATCTCAGGATTGCTACCTGTGCCACATGCTAGTGAGGCAAAAACTAGGAAGATAATACAGTTTAATAGGAGGCTAAGGAGTTGGTGTAGGAGGGAGGGCATAAGATTTTTGGATCATTGGTCTCTCTTCCAGGGAAAGGAGAAGGTTTGTTAACCTATTATGGTGGAAGTTTCAGGTGTCACGAGTCATGAATTGTGTGAAATTACCATAACTAGACAGAAGGTTCCTGGGAAACTGAACGGTCTGAAGGTAGATAAGTCAACTGGACCATTGGTCTACACCTCAGATTTCTGAAAGAGGTAGCTGAAGAGGTTATGGAGGCACTGATCACCAGATTCTGGAATGGTTACAGAGGACTGAAAAATTGCAACTGTCACTCCACTCTTCAAGAATGGAGAAAAGCAGAAGAAAGGAAATTATACACCAGTTAGTCTTACCTCAGTGGTTGGGAAAATGTTGGAGTCAATTATTAAGGATGAGTTCTCAGGGTCCTTGGAGGCACATGTTAAAATAGGCCCTAGTCAGCATGGTTTCCTCAAAGGAAAATCTTGCCTGACAAATCTGTTGGAATTCTTTGAAGAAGTACTACCTGCGTCTCAATATCACCAAGACCAAGGAGATGGTAGTGGACTTTAGGAGATCTAGGCCTCATATGGAGCCAGTGATCATTAATGGAGAATGTGTGGAGCAGGTTAAGACCTACAAGTATCTGGGAGTACAGTTAGACGAGAAGCTAGACTGGACTGCCAACACAGATGCCTTGTGCAGGAAGGCACAGAGTCGACTGTACTTCCTAAGAAGGTTGGCGTCATTCAATGTCTGTAGTGAGATGCTGAAGATGTTCTATAGGTCAGTTGTGGAGAGCGCCCTCTTCTTTGTGGTGGCGTGTTGGGGAGGAAGCATTAAGAAGAGGGACGCCTCACGTCTTAATAAGCTGGTAAGGAAGGCGGGCTCTGTCGTGGGCAAAGTACTGGAGAGTTTAACATCGGTAGCTGAGCGAAGGGCGCTGAGTAGGCTACGGTCAATTATGGATAACTCTGAACATCCTCTACATAGCACCATCCAGAGACAGAGAAGCAGTTTCAGCGACAGGTTACTATCGATGCAATGCTCCTCAGACAGGATGAAGAGGTCAATACTCCCCAATGCCATTAGGCTTTACAATTCTACCGCCAGGACTTAAGAACTTTTTTTTTAAAGCTATTATTAATGCTTTTTGAGATAGTGATTTAGATGCATATCATATTCTTTACTGAGTTAAGTATTGTATGTAATTAGTTTTGCTACAACAAGTGTATGGGACATTGGAAAAAAGTTGAATTTCCCCATGGGGATGAATAAAGTATCTATCTATCTATCTATCTAAGTAGGCTAGACAAGGGAGATGCAGTGGATGTTGTATATTTGGATTTTCAAAAGGCCTTTGACAAGGTGCCGCACATGAGGCTGCTAAACAAGATAAGAGCCCATGGAATTATGGGAAAGTTACATACGTGGATAGAGCGTTGGTTGATTGGCAGGAAACAGACAGTGGGAATAAAGGGATCCCATTCTGGTTGGCTGCCGGTGACCAGTAGTGTTCTATAGGGGCCCGTGTTGGGGCCGCTTCTTTTTACGTTGTACAAACGTTTGTCTATCAACCATTTGGATTATGGAATAGATGGCTTTGTGGCTAAGTTTGCTGATGATACAAAGATAGGTGGAGGGGCCGGTGGTTCTGAGGAAACAGAGAGTCTACAGAGAGACTTGAATAGATTGGGGGAATGGGCAAAGAAGTGGCAAATGAATTACGATGTCAGAAAGTGTACGGTCATACACTTTGGTAGAAGAAATAAACGGGCAGACTATTATTTAAATGGGGAGAGAATTCAAAGTTCTGAGATGCAACGGGACTTGGGAGTCTTCATGCAGGATACCCTTAAGGTTAACCTCCAGGTTGAGTCGGTGGTGAAGAAGGCGAATGCAATGTTGGCATTCATTTCTAGAGGAATAGAGTATAGAAGCAGGGATGTGATGTTGAGGCTATATAAGGCACTGGTAAGACCTCACTTGGAATACTGTATGCAGTTTTGGGCTCCTTATTTAAGAAAGGATGTGCTAACATTGGAGAGGGTTCAGAGAAGATTCACTAGAATGATTCTGGGAATGAGAGGGTTAACATATGGGACCGTTTGACCGCTCTTGGACTGTACTCCTTGGAGTTTAGAAGAATGAGGGGGGACCTCATAGAAACATTTCGAATGTTAAAAGGCATGGATAGAGTGGATGCGACAAAGTAGTTTCCCATGGTGGGGAAGTCTAGTACGAGAGGACATGACTTGAGGATTGCAGGGCGCCCATTCAGAACAGAGATGTGAAAAAAAAATTTTAGCCAGAGGGCGGTGAATCTATGGAATTTGTTGCCACGGGCAGCAGTGGAGGCCAAGTCATTGGGTGTATTTAAGGCAGAGATTGATAGGTATCTGAGTAGTCAAGGCATCAAAGGTTATGATGAGAAGGCAGGGGAATGGGACTAAAGGGGAGATTGGATCAGACAGACAAACATACTTTATTGATCCCGAGGGAAATTGGGTTTCGTTACAGCCGCACCAACCAAGAATAGTGAAGAAATACAGCAATATAAAACCATAAATAATTAAATAATAAGTTATTCATGCCAAGCTCATGATGAAATGGCGGAGCAGACTCGATATGCCGAATGACCGACTTCTGCTCCTTTGTCTTATGGTCTTAAAAAATAACAAGCAGGATAGACAAAGAAGAATCGCTTTGTGTTGTGTACTTGGATTTCCAGAAAGCCTTTGACAAGGTGCCACACACGAAGCAGCTTAATAAGCTGCAAGCTCATGTATTACAGGAAAGATTCTAGCATGGATAAAGCAGTGGCTGATTGGCAGGAGGCAAAGAGGCGGAATAAAAGGAGCCTTTTCTGACTGCCTGCCGATGACTAGTGATGTTCCACAGGGGTCTGCATTAGGACTGATTCTTTTTGCGTTGATTTGGATGATGGATTTATTACAAAGTTTGCAGATGATACAAAGATAGGTGGAGGGGCAGGTAGTTTTGAGGAAGTAGAGAGGCTGCAGAAGGACTTAGAAGAGGAGAATGGGCAAAGAAATGGCAGATGGAATACAGTGTGGGAAGTGTATGGTCATGCAGGTAAAAGAAATGAAAGGGTTAATATTTTCTTAATGTAGAGAAAATCAAAAAAACTGAGGCGCAAAGGGACTTGGGAGTCCTTGTGCAGGATTCCCTAAAGTTCAATTGCAGGTTGAGTCGGGGTAAGGAAGGCAAATGCAATGTTAGCAATCATTTCTAGAGGACAAGAATATAAAAGCTGTAAAGGATGTGATGTTGAAACTTTATAAAATACTGCTGAGGCCTCACTTGGGAGACTGTGAGCAGGTTTTGGCCCCTTATCTTAGAAAGGATGTGCTGAGACTGGAGACAGTTCAAAGGAGGTTCATGAAAGTGATTCCAGGATTTGTTGACTTGTCATATGAAGATGGCTCTGGGCCTGATTTCACTAGAATTCAGAAGAATGAGTGGTGACCTCATTGAAAACTATCGAATGGTGAAAGGCCTTGATAGAATGGATGTGGAGAGGATGTTTTCTATGGTGGGAGAGTCTAAGACCAGAGGACTCAGCCTCAGAACAGAGGGGCATCTTTTTAGAACAGAGAACAAGTTTGGGCCCATATCTCATAAAGGATGTGTTGTCATTGGAGAGAGTCCAGTGGAGGTTTGTGAGGATGATTCCAGGAATGAAAGGGTTAACATATGAGGAGCGTTTGGCAGCTTTGGGCCTGTACTCACTGCAATTTAGAAGAGCGATCTCATTGATAATCTACCAAATGTTGAAAGGACAAGATAGGGTACACGTGGAGAGGATGTGTCCTGTGGTGGAGGTATCCAGAACTAGAAGTCACAGCCTCAATCAAAATTGAGGACGACCTTTTAGAACAGAGGTAAGAAGGAATTATTTTTTCAGCCAGAGAGTAGTGAATCTGTGGAACGCTCTGCAAGAGACTGTGGCGGAGGCTAAGTCTATGGGTATATTTAAGGTAGAAGTTGATAGCTTCCTGATCAGTCAGGGAATCAAAGGAAATGGCGAGAAGGCAGGTGTATGGGATTGAGTGGGATGGAATGACAGAGAAAACTCAATGGGCTGAATGGCCTCATTCTATTTCTGTATCTTATGGTCTTATACTTAAAGTTGTTTCATCTACCCTGTCTACACCTCTCATAATCTTCCATACTTCCATCAAGTCATGCCTCACCTCCTTCACTCCACAACCTATAAGCCCAGTCGATCCACATAGCTGAAGTTCTCTATTCTTAGCAAAATCGTTGTGAATCTCCTCAGCACTTTCTCCAGTGCAATCACGCTCTCCCTATGGTAACCAGAACTGTATGTAATAGTTTAAATGCAGCCTAACCAGTGTTTTGTAAAGTTGCACATTCCATCCCAACTTTTATATTCTATGTCCAACCTACGAAGGCAAGTATTGTATGACTTCCTCACCATCAATGAATGAGTGGTGTTGCAACAACAAAATCACACTCAATGTCAGTAAGACCAAGGAATTAATTATAGACTTCAGGAAGGACAAACAACAAATTTCATGACATATGCCAGTGATATTAAAAAGGAGAAAATCTGCAGATACTGGAAATGCAAGCAACACACACAAAATGCTGGAGGAACTCAGCAGGCCAGGAAGTATCTATGGAAAAAAGTACAGTTGACATTTCAGGCTGAAACCCTTCGGCACAGTGTCAGAAATAGACCAGGTAAATCTGAAGGCAGGGTGGAAGTTGGAGGCAAAGACAAGCTCCGCAATGGTGCAGGAAGCAGCAACAATGCCGTCATCGATGTAGCGTAGGGAAAGTGGGGTATGGACACCAGTGTAGGCTTGGGACATAAGACTGTTCCATGTAGCCAACAAACAGGCAGGCAAAGCTGGGACCCATGCGAGTGCCCATAACGACACCTTTTGTTTGGAGGAAGTGGAAGGAGCCAAAGGAGAAATTATTAAGAGTGAGGACAAGTTCTGCAGGGCAGAGGAGAGTGGTGGTGGAGGGGAACTGGTTGGGTAAGGTGTCCATAAAGAAATGGAAAACTTTGAGGCTTTCCTGGTGAGGGATGTAGGTGTATAGGGACTGGGCATTCGTAGTGAAAATAAGATGATGTGGCCAGGGAACTTAAAATCATTGAAAAGGTCCAGAAGTGTCATGGATGTAGGTAAAAAAGAACTGTAAGTAAGAGGAGGTATCTCAGAGCTGACGCTGGACCTCAGGAAGGTAGCGGTCGGAATGCCAGACTACTACAGCACCCCCTTCATCTGTGGGTTTGATGGTAAAGTTAGGATTAGTACAGAGGGTGTGAAGAACAGAGCATTCGAAGGGGTGAGGCTGGAATTAGAGAGAGAAGTGTTGAAGTCGAGACAGTTGAGATGTCCCATCGGCAGTTGTCAATGAAAAGGTCCAGAGCAGGCAGAAGACCAGAGTGGGGTGTCCAGGAAAATGATGAGGGCTAAAGACAGGAGAAGGGCTTATTGATGCGAGGTGGAGAGTCCATGCCAAAGAAGTAGCCTTAGAGACGGAGGCTGCGGAAGAAAATCTCAGCATCATGGCAGGCACAGAACTCACTAAGGGGTGGACAAAGGTAAGGCCCCTACTGAGGTCAGAACGTTCTGCCTCAGAGAGGGGAAGGTCAGAGGGAATGGTGAAGACCTGGCACAGAAGAGAGTTGGGATCGGAGGGGGAAGAGGTTTGGTAGCATCTGAGAAAAAGTGAGGTTTGTAGTGTTCAGGGATAGTGGGGTGAGAAGAAGATGGAGTCTCTGAGGACCCAAGAGCTGGCAGCAGGACCAGAGAGAGAGAGACAGGATTGCGAGTGGTGGTGGGGAAAAAGGAGATGGGGGTTCCAGTGGCAGCATGTGAAGACCTGGTCTGGAGGTCAAGGCCGAAGTTGAAGTTGGAGTCTGAGCTTTGAATCTGCTCTGGATCATCAGGGCCGTTGAGGTCGGATATTAAACTTGGTTCTGATTGCTGTGTACCTGTTTTGCCACTTTCAGGGAACAATGGCCTTAGGTCCTTACGGATCTCTGTACACCAACATTTCTTCACACCTTACCATTTATTTTTACGTCTCAGTCCTACCGACTTCCCAAAAGGAATCACCTCACATTTGTCAGGATTAGGCTCTTTGCAACCAATCATTTGATCTATGTCTTGCTGTAACCTCAGACAATCTTCCTCACTTTTTACAGCATCACTAACTTCCATATGATTTACAAATCATTCACATTCAAGTCATTAATGCCCAACCCCAGCGGGACACTTTTACACACAGGCTTTCAATTCACCACCCTCTACCTCCTACCACAAAGCCAGTTTTGGATCCAATCACCCACTTCACCTTGAATCCAGGGTGCCTCAACCTTCATGCTGAATACCGACAGACATCCACTACCCTGCCTTCAACAATCTCATTTGTTACCACCTCAGAAAATTCAATCATAGAATGTAGAACAGTACAGCACATCACAATACAGGTCCCTGAGCCTGGAATGCTGCGCCAATCTTTTAACCTCAATCCCTCCCTCCCTCCCTCCCTCCCTCCCTCACTTCTCTACTTCATAACCTTCCATTTTTCTGTCATCCATATGCCTAACTAGACTAGTGAGACAGGATTTTTCCTGCACGAAGCCATCCTTAATTAGTCCTTGGTTTTCCAAACAACATAAAGCCTATCCCTTCGAATCTTCTCCAGTAATTTCCCCACCTCTGACAAAAGGCTCGCTGGCTTGCAATTACCTGGCTTATCCTTGCTGCCAGGTAAGGCACTCTGTCTACATTTCCCAATTCATGGGAAAATCTGCCAGCATTATCAAACAGCCCTCCAACCCTGGACGTTCTCTCTCCTCTCCTCTACCATCAGGCAAAATATACAAACGCTTAAAAACACGTACCATCAGGCTGGGGTTATTACAAGACTCTTGAACAGGCTTCCTGATCTCTCAGTCTGTCTTGTCATGACCCTGTACTGCATTTTCTTTCTAACTGCAACAGTATATTCTGCATTCTTGTATTTGTTTTGTATTACTTTGATATTATCGTAGAAAAATGAGTATAATCTATATTTATCTTCTTCTTGTGTAGGTTGATTACCTGATGCTCAGTAACTGCTGCAACTCAAGTTTTCATTACACATCTGCATGCATGGGCTTGTGGGCTTGTATGTATGGCAATGAACTCGACTTTAACTTTGTATGGAAAGATCTTAACAGTGCTGCTGAACAAAGGGATCTTGGTATCATAGTTCCCTGAAAGTAGCTACACATGTTGATAGGATAATTAAGGCAACATACAGCATGCTTGCCTTTATTAGTCGAGCCAGTCAGGAAGTTATGTTGCAGCTTTATAAAATTCTAGTTAGGCTGCACTTGAAGTCTTGCATTCAGTTCTGGTCGCCCCATAATAGCAAGCATGTATAGACTTTGGAGACGGTGCAGACGAGGCTTACCTGGATGTTGCCTGGATTAAAGGGCACATGCTATAACAAGAGGTTGGACAAACTTGGGTTGTTGTTTTCAAATGATGAAAGTTGAGGGGAGATCCGATAGAGGTTTATAAGATTATGAGGGGTGATATAGATAGAGAAGACGGACAGTATCTATTTCCAAGGGTTGAAATGTCTAATGGCAGAGAATATGCATTTAAGGCAAGAGGGGGTAATTTCAAAGGAGATATGAGGGGCAAGTTTATTTTTACATAGAGAGTGGTGGGTGTCTGGAATGCACTGCCTGGGATGATGGTAGAGGCAGATACACTAGGGACATTTAAGGAACGTTTAGATAAACACGTGTTTATATTTGTAGGCAGAAAGGATTAATTTAATTGACCAACTGATTACTAATTTATTTGGTTTGGCACAACATTAGTGGGCGAAAAGGTGTGCGTCTGCGCTGTACTGTTGTAAATTCTGTAGCACACAAACACAAGTTTATTGCTGTATCGTGGAACATGTGATGATAATAAAAAATTAATTACCAAAAAAGAGGAAAGTGAAAATATTCACTGCTCTCACTGAAAAACAACAGGATGAGCCATGATTTAGAAACATAAAACCCATTAAACTGCACAGGCAAGGCCCAATGCTCAACTTACCACTGGGTTTTATCTCCCGTACGTAGTTGCTGGGGAACCACCCTGACCTTCCCTTGAATGAGCCTTCCCACCATCCTCCATCTTCCACCCGAGTAACATACAGAATGTCTCCCTTCGAGAATGAGAGCTCATCCTCGTTATTCTGCTTGAAGCTGAACTTCGCTTTCACCACCAGCTGATGGCTCCCATTTTCAGTCATGTCCTGCAATAAACACACAGTACTTTACCCAGCAGCCACACATTTTACTGAAGTGCTCTCAGAGTCGGAAATGAGAGCACAAAAGACCATTCGGCTTCTTTGTCCCTGCTATGCTACTCCTTAAAACGATGGCTGATTTAACCACCTTAACCGCTGTAGCATGGAGGTTAGCACACTAACTCCAGGCATCATAGTTTGTAATTCAATTCTGGCATCCCCTGTAAGAAAGTTAATATGTTCTTCCCGTGAACTGCATGGGTTTTCTCCAGGTGCTCCAGTTTCCTCCCACATTCCAAAGACATACTGGTTAGTAGGTTAATTGGTCATTATAAATTGTCCTGTGATTAGGCAAGGGTTGCTAGGAGGTGTGGCTCGGAGGGCAGGAAGGGCCTGTTCCATACAGGATCTCGAAGGAAAATAAATAAATGAACCACTAAATTTCTTTATTCCTACAGTTTAATTGGTCAATATAGGTTTAAAAGGCAAATGTTCAAATATACGTAGCCCTGCAATTAATGACAATCTGTTAAAGTCAACCTTACAAACTCACTACACAGAGACCATTCAGCCCACTGCACTAGGGTTGACCTCATGGAAGTACGAGCATGTTTGCCACTTACTGAGATAACATTCCATGAGCATCAATGCCCACAAAATGAAAGTTAAGGATCACATTTATTGCAATTTTGGCTTATTTGAGGAAATCTCTACACAAGCAGGGTGAGGTTTAAGATCAATAACTCATAGAGTCATAGCGAAGTACAGCACAGAAACAGGCCATTTGGCCCATCTAGTCCATGCCGAACCATTTAAATTGCCTACTCCCACTGACCTGCACCCGGACCATAGCCCTCCATACTCCTACCATCTACGTACCTATCCAACCTTCTCTTAAACATTGAAATCAAGTTCGCATGCACCTCTTGTGCTGGCAGCTCGTTCCACTTTCACCACCTTCTCAGCGAAGAAGATTCCCCTCATGTTCTGCTTAAACATTTCACCTTTCACCCTTAACCCATGACCTCCAAGTGTAGTCCTACCCAACTTCAGATGCAGGTAATGGGCTGAATGGTGTCCTGTGCCATCAAGTTCTATGATACTCACAAGATCCAAGCATCAGATTCAGACAAAATTTTGCCCTCAGCTATGTTTAACACCAAGCAGCATCCCCAAACTGTCTGCAAACCTCAAGATGTTGGCTGTTTCTGAAACCGTACAGACTCAGGGAATCCATCAGTTAGACTAAAGCAGGGCTGACACACGGTGTTATTCAAGGGTGGCTGCAATTTCTAATTATTTATGAGAATTGGTGAGCATAAGTAAACCAAGTATCGTTGGCGAGGCTGGAGAATATTTTACTTTATTTAGAGATACAGCAAAAAACAGGCCCTTCTGGCACATCGAGCCACATAGCCCAGCAACCCACCCATTTAACCACAGCCTCATCACAAGATAATTTGCAATGACCAATTAGCTTACTAACCAATACCTCTTTGGGAGAAAACCAGAGCACCCAGAGGAAAGCCATATGGTTCACAGGAAGAACATACAACCTTTCTAACAGAGTACGTGGAATTGACTTCCACTGTAATAGCAAAGTGCTAACCTTTGCATTATTGGGATACTTCAAAATCATTAAAACAATACCTACAGCAACATAACAAGGATATTTATTATTGAAGAACATCTAAAACATATAACATATAACAATCACAGCACGGAAACAGGCCATCTCGGCCCTCCTAGTCCGTGCCGAACTCTTAATCTCACCTAGTCCCACCTACCCGCACTCAGCCCATAACCCTCCACTCCTTTCCTGTCCATATACCTATCCAATTTTACCTTAAATGACACAACTGAACTGGCCTCTACTACTTCTACAGGAAGCTCATTCCACACAGCTATCACTCTCTGAGTAAAGAAATACCCCCTCGTATTTCCCTTAAACTTTTGCCCCCTAACTCTCAAATCATGTCCTCTCGTTTAAATCTCCCCTACTCTCAATGGAAACAGCCTATTCACGTCAACTCTATCTATCCCTCTCAAAATTTTAAATACCTCAATCAAATCCCCCCCTCAACCTTCTACGCTCCAATGAATAGAGACCTAACTTGTTCAACCTTTCTCTGTAACTTAAGTGCTGAAACCCAGGTAACATCCTAGTAAATCATCTCTGCACTCTCTAATTTATTGATATCTTTCCTATAATTCGGTGACCAGAACTGTACACAATATTCCAAATTTGGCCTTACCAATGCCTTGTACAATTTTAACATTACATCCCAACTTCTGTACTCAATGCTCTGATTTATAAAGGCCAGCGTTCCAAAAGCCTTCTTCACCACCCTATCTACATGAGACTCCACCTTCAGGGAACTATGCACTGTTATTCCTAGATCTCTCTGTTCCACTGCATTCCTCAATGCCCTACCATTTTGGATTATTCCTGCCAAAATATACAACCTCACACTTCTCGGCATTAAACTCCATCTGCCAACGTTCAGCCCATTCTTCTAACCGGCATAAATCTCCCTGCAAGCTTTGAAAACCCACCTCATTATCCACAACACCTCCTACCTCCTACCTTGGTATCATCGGCATACTTACTAATCCAATTTACCACCCCATCATCCAGATCACTTATGTATATTACAAACAACATTGGGCCCAAAACAGATCCCTGAGGCACCCCGCTAGTCACCGGCCTCCATCCCGATAAACAATTATCCACCACTACTCTCTGGCATCTCCCATCTAGCCACTGTTGAATCCATTTTATTACTCCAGCATTAATACCTAACGGCTGAACCTTCTTAACTAACCTTCCATGTGGAACTTTGTCAAAGGCCTTGCTGAAGTCCATATAGACTACGTCCACTGCCTTACCCTCGTCAATATTCCTCGTAACTTCTTCAAAAAATTCAATAAGGTTTGTCAAACATGACCTTCCACGCACAAATCCATGCTGGCTACTCCTAATCAGATCCTGTCTATCCAGATAATTATAAATACTATCTCTAAGAATACTTTCCATTAATTTACCCACCACTGATGTCAAACTGACAGGTCTATAATTGCTAGGCTTACTTCTAGAACCCTTTTTAAACAATAGAACCACATGAGCAATACGCCAATCCTCCGGCACAATCCCCGTTTCTAATGACAGCTGAAAGATCTCCATCAGAGCTCCTGCTATCGCTACACAAACTTCCCTCAAGGTCCTGGGGAATATCCTCTCAGGACCCGGAGATTTATCCACTTTTAAATTTCTTAAAAGCGCCAGTACTTCCACCTCTTTAATTTGTCATAGGTTCCAGAACTTCCTTACTTGTTTCCCACACCTTACACAATTCAATATCCTTCTCCTTAGTGAATACCAAAGAGAAGAAATCGTTCAAAATCTCTCCCATCTCCCTCGGCTCCACACATAGCTGACCACCCTGATTCTCTAAGGGACCAATTTTATCCCTCACTATCCTCTTGCTTTTAATATAACTGTAGAAGCCTTTCGGATTTACTTCCACCTTATTTGCCAAACCAAACTCGTATCTTCTTTTAGCTTTTCTAATCTCTTTCTTAAGATTCCTTTTACATTCTTTATATTCCTCAAGCAATTCCTTTACTCCATGCTGCCTATATCTATTGTGGACATCCCTCTTTTTCCGAACCAAGTTTCTAATATCCCTTGAAAACCATGGCGCTTTCAAACCTTTAACCTTTCCTTTCAACCTAACAGGAACATAAAACATATTGGTTCCATGTGTCAGGGAATAAAAGAGGGACTCGAGACAATCAACCCAGGTACTAAAACTATTAGAGACATGTAGCAAGCTAGAAATAGAACTCTCTTTCTCTCTCTCTCTCTGCAGATGATACTAAGGTAGGTGGCGTTGTGGATAATGAAGTAGGTTTTCAAAGCTTGCAGAGAGATTTAGGCCAGTTAGAAGAGTGGGCTGAACGATGGCAGATGGAGTTTAATGCTGATTAAGTGTGAGGTGCTACATTTTGGTAGGAATAATCCAAATAGGACATACATGGTAAATGGTAGGGCGTTGAGGAATGCAGTAGAACAGAGTGATCTAGGAATAATGATGCATAGTTCCCTGAAGGTAGAATCTCATGTGGATAGGGTGGTGAAGAAAGCTTTTGGTATGCTGGCCTTTATAAATCAGAGCATTGAGTATAGGAGTTGGGATGTAATGTTAAAATTGTACAAGGCATTGGTAAGGCCGAATTTGGAGTATTGAGTACAGTTCTGGTCACCAAATTATAGGAAAGATGTCAACAAAATAGAGAGAGTACAGAGAAGATTTACTAGAATGTTACCTGGGTTTCAGCACCCAAGTTACAGAGAAAGGTTGAACAAGTTAGGTCTTTATTCTTTGGAGCGTAGAAGGTTGAGGGGGGACTTGATAGAGGTATTTAAAATTATGAAGGGGATAGATAGAGTTGACGTGGATAGGCTTTTTCCATTGAGAGTAGGGGAGATTCAAACAAGAGGACATGAGTTGAGAATTAGGGGGCAAAAGTTTAAGGGTAATACGAGGGGGGATTTCTTTACTCAGAGAGTGGCAGCTGTGTGGAACGAGCTTCCAGTGGAAGTGGTAGAGGCAGGTTCGGTATTGTCACTTAAGTAAAATTGGATAGGTATATGGACAGGAAAGGAATGGAGGGTTATGGGCTGAGTGCGGGCCAGCGGGACTAGGTGTGAGTAAGCATTCGGCACAGACTAGAAGGGCCGAGATGGCCTGTTTCCGTGCTGTAATTGTTACATGGTTATATGGACTGAAGGGTGTGAGATGTTTAGCAGACAGACAAGAGGAAGGAGATATGGAGCGAAACTATGGCATTGGATTAAGGTCCACTGACCTGAATGATAATCACAACATGACAAATGCAAATACACTATTATTTCCCGAAAGCAATGAGATGTATTCACTGAAACTCAGCTTTGGAAGGATATACGTTACCAGGTTTTTGGACTGCCTCCGCAGAGTCCTAGCTGCCTTTGTAGCTGGTGCCTGTGTGCTGTTCGTGGAGTTACTGTGATTGAATGAGAAAGAGGAGCATGTTCTTCCACTCCCTCGTTCTAAATGAAAACAAACACACACATCAGAAAGAGGTGAATGTGGCTGCCGTTTGCTTCTCGCAAGCACAAAACAGTTATGTGTCAGCACATTTTATAAAGCCTCAGCTTAGCTCTGAAAAGCTGCAGAAAATTGGAAACTCAGTCAGCTCCATCATGAGCACTAGCTTTTTCAGCATCAAGAACATCTGGGCTCTACCAGCTCCATCATGGCCTCCCAGCATTGAGGGCACCTCAAGAAAATGGCATCCATCATTCAGGACCCTGTTCTTAATGCACCACCCAGGACATGCCCTCTTTTTATTGTTACCATCCGGGAAGAGATACTGGAGTCTGAAGACACCCACTCAATGTTTCAAGAACAGCTTTTCCCCCTCAATCATCAGATTTCTGAATGAACATTGAATCCGTGAAGACTATTTTCCTTCTGTTCTCTTGTTGTACTACTTATAATTCTAATTATTATGTACTGTACTGCTGTCACAAAACAACACATTTCACAACTTATGCCAGTGTTATTAAACCTGATTCTCTATAATGTCAGCAACACGCACAAAATGCTGGAGAAACTTCCTCCAACATTTTGTGTGTGTTGCCTGGTTTCCAGCATCTGCAGATTTTCTCTTGTTTATGATTTGAACCCTATAATGCTGCTCATCTCTGCACCTTTCCCAGTGGGTGCTCTGCTGCTCACACAAGGTGACTCAGTTGTGACAACTGGTGGAAAACAAAACTAGCTGGTCACACAATTATCTAAAAACAAAAAAAATGCAGATGCTGGTAATCTGAAATAAAAAAACAGGAAATGCTGTAAATTCTCAGCAGCTCACATAGCATCTGATCAAAGGTCAGAAACCTGCGTATCTCAAAATATGACCTACACAATCACTAAACTTACAAACAAGATACCTACAAAACGCCCAACTGACTGGGTGGATAATATTATTCTGGCTAACTTCTTCCACTTTCCGAAAAGTGATGTGGTCATGATGTTATCCAAAAGGTTCTTTGGAAGTCAAGAATGAAACGAAAAGTCACATCACACACTCCAATTGTTCCAACACCTTCTGGACTCACTTTCATCTTACGTTTTATATATATTTATATTTCTTTCTTTTTGAATTTGCAGTTCTGTTTTTTTTTGCACACTGGTTGGCTGTCTTGTGTGTGGTTTTTCATTGTGTTTCTTTGTATTTGCTGTAAATGCCCACAAGAAAATGAATCTCAGGGTTGTAAATGGTGACATATGTACTTCAAAAATAAATTTACTTTGAACTTTTATATTTGAAAATTTAGTGATTACAGGAATTTTATTAGCTGTTCATTACTGTATGGGTCAGACAGCTTCAGCCTGCACCAGTAAAGAAGTTACAAAGGAACTTGACCACATGCTCTCCTTTTACTCTGTAAACCAGTTTGAACAGGTTTGAATAAAAAAAATCTGTGAGCAGCTACTGCACACAAAATGGTGAAGGAACTCAAAAGGTCAGGCAGCATCTATGGAGAGGAATAAACAGTCTACATTTTGGGCAAAGACTCCTCATCTCAACCCTAACATCGACTGTTTATTGTTTCTTCAGATGCCGCCTGACTTGCTGAGTTCCTCTAGCATTTGGTGTGTGTTGTTTTGGATTTCCAGCATCTGCAGAATCTCTTGTGCTTGTGTGAACCGTGACTGATTCACACTTCAGCTCTGCAGACAAATAAATGACAGAGGTATAGAAGCAAATAATTACTGAAAGTTTACAGACAAATGGTTGATTATACAAGCACATAAGCAAGCATAAAGAAAGCTAAAACTACAAGGAAAAACACAGTAAAAACAATAACACGGACTCTAATCCAGTAAAAGCAACCTCTGTAAACACAGCACATTGTACAATGATGGTGCAGCCTTACCTTGGAGAGTGTGGTTTGATCAATGACAGTGCATTCCCCTAAATGAACAACTAATGCAGGACACACTACCCACTGGACAGACTAATGGTTTAGTGATAAAACTATATTTGCTGGAAACTCTACAGAGACACGGAAAGCCAGGAAGTATCTGTGAAGAGACAAGCTTCATGTTTCTGGTCAGTGACTACTTGGGTGAGGGTTGGGGCAAATCGAGGCCTTACAGATTTTCCTCAACAAAGAAGGGTCATCAGTGTTCAGTTCTCTGACCATCAGCAGCACCATTTTCACAAACACACTGCTGACAGCACGTTCCCCTAGGATCTCTGGTATTTTCTTTAGGAATGTCAGCAGTTGGTAAACACACTTTTTCCACAGGATTGACAGAACTTACTGCTGCACACCCAGCTCCTTTCTCAAAAAAGGAAATGATGGCAAGGTTGACTCATGAACTTCCTGGTTATGGCCTCAAGAGGAACAAACGGACAGGAACAGCCACTCAAGTCTCTGCTTAAGTTGCCATTACACAAGATGTTATTGCTGCTTTGCCACAAAAACAAAGTCAGCCTGCAACTACTGTAACTTAATGTTGTGAACTGCCCAAAAGTGCAAGCGAGACTGAACACTTGAAGAATTTATTCCAAAAGCTGGACCTGCCATGATGGGCCAAAAAGCCTCCTACTGGACTGTATTAGTAACTCAAACTTACAACCAAATCAATACCATTTCTTAGTCAACACATTTTAAATTAATCCCCATAATTTCCACAAATTGATAATTAACTTTACAACAGCTTTTAAACAAAATATTGAAGGAAATTCTACTTAGCCCACTGTAAGAGCGTGAATAATTTCTCTTTGCAGCCCTCGGCAGTCTGTTCTCTCAAGATCCTCATTGAGATACTTCTCAAATGTAATGACATTTCTGCTTTGCAGGCAGTGAGTTCCGACCTTGCTGATGTTTTCCACAACTCCCCACCTATATTTTCACCAATTACCTTAAACATAGAGAGCTGTAGTTATAGAGAAACAGGCCCTTGAGCCCCACTCGTCCATACTGACCAAGACGGTACTCTCAACTGGCTCTCTAAAATTTTCCTATCCGTGTACCAAATTCTCTTCTAAACGTTGCAATTCTACCCACTTCCTCTAGCAGCTTATTCCTTATACCAACCAACTGTGTGGAAGAACATGCCTCTCAAGTCATTTTTTAAATCTCTCCCATCTCAGCTTAAACCTGTGCCGTCTTATTGCAGACTTCCGAGTCTGGGTGAAAACATTGTGATCATCCACCTTATCTGTGCTTCTCATAAATGTTCTAAAAAGTGACCCATCAGCCTTCTCCGCTCCAGACAAAACAGTCAAAACCTATGCAGTCCTTCCTCACGAGCTTTCCATTCCTGGCAACATCCTTTTGAATCTATTCTGCATCCTCTCTAGGCTAATCACATCCTTCCGATAGGATGCAGAGCAGAAATGCGTTCAGTTCCTGTTTGTGAAGAGAAATTGCTTCTACATGTTCACCCTCTTTACAACTCGATTAACGAGCCTCTCTAGCTCACCTTTGTCCAAAGAAAACCCCCTGAGCATCATTTTCTCCAAAACTAGAACTCACCAGTTCTGGCAGCCAAGCAAGGCTGCATTTAGAAACATCTATACTCTGTGAATACAAGAGAGAATTGCCTCAAGTTCATACCCATCCATAGCTTGCCTGCTCAGCATTTCAATTCCATCTGTATGCCTTACACTTGATATTTATATTCAAGATTCACGATTGTTTCATGTCAATTTCAATACACAAGTGTAAAAGTGAAAAAAATAATTGTTACTCCAGATCTGATACAGCACAAAAAGAACACAATAAGACAAAGAACACAATGCTATTTTTTTTAAAACACAATGAATATAAATAAGAGAGCTTATATCTATAGATTAATTATATGTCCATTAAGTTATGCTAGGCACAGGAGTGTCTGTACTTTAGATGACTCTGACAGGGAATGATAAAGTAGTGGTGGATGGGCTTGTCGAGAGGTGGGTTAGTGAGCGCAGGTGCAGAACAGCCTCACTGCTCATTATTGTCCAGCAGCACTTACGTCCACAGTGATGAAGTGTTTTGAGAGGTTGGTGATGAAACATATCAACTCCTGCCTGAGAAACAGCAGGTCTACAGCAGATGCCATTTCATTGGCTTTTCACTCAACCCTGGAACATCTGGACAGCAAAGATGAATACTTCAGGATGCTCTTTATCAACTACATCTCAGCGTTCATTCATCTCCTCAAAACTAAGCAATAAGCTTCAAGATCTTGGCCTCAATGCCTCCTTGTGCAGTTGGATCCTTGATTTCCTGACTTGCAGACCCCAGACAGTTTCGACTGGCAATAACAAGTCTTCCACATTCTCCATCAGCACAAGTGCACCACAAGGCTATCTGCTTAGCCCCCTGCTCTCCTTGCTTCACACTTAAGAGGAGGCACAACTCCAATGCCATATGTGGGTTCACTGATGCCACCACTGTCGTAGACCAAATCAAAGGTGGTGACAAGTCAGCATACAGGAGGGAGACTAAAAATCTGGCTGAGTGGTATCTCAATTTCTTACTCATTATCAGCTAGACCAAGGAGCTGACTATTGACTTCAGGAGGAAGAAAAGATCCATGAGCCAGTCCTCATTGTGGGATCAGAGGTAGAGAGGGTCAGCAACTTTAAATTCCTCTGTGTTATCATTTAGGATTAGGGTTTCACTGGGCCCAGCACGTAATGTAATTACAAAGAATGCACAGCAGCGCCTCTACTTCCGTAGGAGTTTGCAAAGATTCAGCATGACGTCTAAAACTTTAACAAACATCTTAGATGTGTGGTGGCGCCTGGTATGGAAACAGCAATGCCATTGAACAGAAAAAGCATATAAAAAGTAGTGGATACAGCCCAGTCCATCATGAGTAATGCCCTCCCCACTACTGAGCTCATCTACACAGAATATTGTCACAGGAAAGCAGCATTCATCACCAGGTACCCCCATCATCCAGGTCATACTCTCTTCTTGCTGCTGCCATCAGGAAGAAGGTACAGAACTCTCAGGATGCACACCACCAGGTTCTGGAAGTTATTACCCCTCAATTATCAGGCTCTTCAACCAAAAGGGATAACTCTAGTCAACTTCACTTGCCCCATCACTGAAATGTTCCCACAACCTATGGACTCACTTAAAGGACTCTTCATCACATGTTCTTGACATTTATTGCCTATTTATTTATTATTATTATTTCTTTCTTTTGGTAGTTATATTTGGTTGTCTCTTGCACACTGGTTAAATGCCCAAGTTAGTGCAGTCTTTCACTGATTCTATTATGATTATTATTCTATTGTGGATTTATTGAGTATGCACGCAAGAAAAATGAATCCAAGGGTGTTATATGGTGACATATATGTACTTTGATATTAAATTTACTTGGAACTTCAAACTTTCTGCAGCTTTTTCAATCCTGTGCAGTGGCCCCTCCATACCAGGCAGTGATGGAACCCATAAGAATACTCACCATGATGCATCTATAAAAATTTGCGAGTATCTTTGGTAACATACCAATTCTCCTCATACTCCTAATACTCCTTCCGTTGTGCTTTCTTTGTAACTGTATCAGTGTGTTGGTCCCAGGATAGATCCTCAGTGATGTTGATACTTAGACCATCACCATCATTTGACATCAACAGAGAGTATTGTCACAGGAAAGCAGCATTCACCAACAGGGGCTCCTACCATCCAGGTCATGCTCCCCCTTTCAACTTCTGGTCCTTCAATGAGGATTGGTGTGTGTTCCCTCGGCTTACATTTCAAGTCCACAATCAATTCCTTGGTCTTACTGACATTCAGTACAAGGTTTGCTGCATTACCATTCAACCAGCTGATCTATCTCGCTTCCTCATCACCATGGAAATTCTGCCAACAATAATTGCGATGTCGGCAAATTTACAGTTGGTGTTTGAGCTGTGCCTAGCCACACAATCATGGGTGTAACAAGAGTAGAACAGTGGTCTAAGCATGCATCCTTGAGGTGCTCCAGTGTCAACTGTCAGTAAGGAGAAGATGTTTTTTCAGATCCGCACAGACTGTGGTCTCCCAGCAAGTCAGACAAGAATCCAGTTGGAGAGAGAGGTACAGAAACCCAAGTTTTGGAGGTTATTGATTAGAACTAAGTCTATGACTGTGTTAAACGCTGAGCAGTAGACAATAAACACCAGCCTGGCATATTTTCCAGGTGATACAAGGCTGAGTGGAAACCCAGTGAGATTGGCTCTACCGTAGACCTCCCTGGCAATATGAACGTTCTCCATAATGAGATATGATGTGGTGGCCATTACAGAGACTTGGTTGGTTCAGGGACAGGATTGGCTACTTCAAGTGTCAGGTTTTAGATGTTTCAGAAAGGACAGGGAGGGAGGCAAAAGAGGTGGGGTCGTGGCACTGTTGATCAGAGATAGTGTTACAGCTGCA
The DNA here is from genome assembly GCF_048418815.1 of Hemitrygon akajei. NCBI lineage: Eukaryota > Metazoa > Chordata > Chondrichthyes > Myliobatiformes > Dasyatidae > Hemitrygon > Hemitrygon akajei. The sequence continues at coordinate 1,930,948 of NC_133133.1, forward strand.
GAAAAGGTGGACGTCATGGAGGGATTGTCTGCAAAGTCTCTGTAGGTGGAGGTTAGGAACAGAAAGGGGTCTATAACTTTACTGGGTGTTTTTTATAGGCTGCCCAATACCAACAGGGATATTGAGAAGCAGATAGGGATACAGATCCTGGAAAGGTGTAATAATAACAGTTATTGTGATGGGAGATTTTAATCTCCCAAATATCGATTGGCATCTCCCTAGAGCATGGAGTTTAGATAGGGTGGAGTTTGTTAGGTGGGTTCAGAAAGGTTTCTTGACACAATATGTAGATAAGCCTATAAGAGGAGAGGCTGTACTTGATTGGGTATTAGGAAATGAACCTGGTCAGGTGTCAGATCTCTCAGTGGGAGAGCATTTTGGAGATAACCACATAACAATTACAGCACGGAAACAGGCCATCTCAGCCTTTCTAGTCCGTGCCGAACGCTTACTCTCACTATAGTGATCATAATTCTATCTCCTTTACAATAGCATTGGAGAGAGATAAAAACAGACAAGTTAGAAAAGTGTTTAATTGGAGTAAGGGGAATTATGTGGCTATCAGGCAGGAAATTGGAAGCTTAAATTGGAAACAGATGTTCTCAGGGAAAAGTACGGAAAAAATGTGGCAAACGTTCAGGGAATATTTGTGTAGAGCTCTGCATAGGTACGTTCCAATGAGACAGGGAAGTTACGGTAGGGTGCAGGAACCGTGGTATACAAAGGCTGTAATAAATCTAGTCAAGAAGAAAAGAAAAGCTTACAAAAGGTTAAGAGAGTTAAATAATGTTAGAGACCTAGAAGATTATAACACTAACAGGAAGGAGTTTAAGAAGGAAATTAGGAGAGCCAGAAGGGGCCATAAGAAGGCCTTGGCGGGCAGGATTAAGGAAACCCCTAAGGCATTCTAAAAGTATGTGAAGAGTAAGAAGATAAGACATGAAAGAATAGGACCTATCAAGTGTGACAGTGCGAAAGTGTATATGGAACCAGAACAGCAGAGGTACTTAATGAATACTTTACTTCAGTATTCAATATGGAAAAGGATCTTGGAGATTGTACAGATGACGTGCAGCAGACTGAAAAGCTTGAGCATGTAGATATTAAGAAAGGGGATGTGCTGGAGCTTTTGGAAAGCATCAAGTTGGATAAGTCGCCGGGACTGGATGAGATGTAACCCAGGCTACTCTGGGAGGCAAGGGAGGAGATTACTGAACCTCTGGTGATTATCTTTGCATCATCAATGGTGACGGGAGAGGTTCCAGAGAATTGAAGGGTTGCGGATGTTGTTCCTTGAATAAAGAAAGGAAGTAGAGATAGCCCAAGAAACCATAGACCAGTGAGTCTTACCTCAGTGGTTGGTAAGTTGATGGAGAAGATCCTGAGAGGCAGGATTTATGAATATTTGGAGAGGTATAATATGATTAGGAATAGTTAACATGGCTTTGTCAAGGGCAAGTCGTGCCTTATGAGCCTGATTAAATTTTATGAGGATGTGACTAAACACATTGATGAAGGAAGAACAGTAAACGCAGTGTATATGCATTTCAGCAAGACATTGATAAGGTACCCCATATGCAAGGCTTATTGAGAATGTAAGGAGGCATGGGATCCAAGGCGACATTGCTTTGTGGATCTAGAACTGGCTTGCCCACAAAAAGTAAAGAGTGATTGTAGATGGGTCATATTCTGCATGGAGTTCGGTCACCAGTGGAGTGCCTCAGGGATCTGTTCTGGGACCCTTAACTCTTTGTGATTTTTATAAATGACCTGGATGAAGAAGTGGAGGGATGGGTTAGTAAATTTGCTGATGACACAAAGGTTGGAGGTGTTGTGAATAGCGTGGAGGGCTGTCAGAGGTTAGAGTGGGACATTGATAGGATGCAAAACTGGGCTGAGAAGTGGCAGATGGAGGTCAACCCTGATAAATGTGAAGTGGTTCATTTTGGTAGGTCAAATATGATGGCAGAATATAGTATTAATGGTATGGCAGTGTGGTATTATAACCACGATATTACCTGGCAGTGTGGAGGATCAGAGGGATCTTGGTGTCCGAGTCCATAGGATGCTCAAAGCAGCTGCGCAGGTCGACTCTGTGGTTAAGGTGGCGTACAGTGTATTGGCCTTCATCAATCGTGGAATTGAATTTAGGAGCCAAGAGGTAATGTTGCAGATATATAGGACCCTGGTCAGACCCCACTTGGAGTACTATGCTCAGTTCTGGTCACCTCACTACAGGAAGGATGTAGAAGCCATAGAAAGGGTGCAGAGGAGATTTACAAGGATGTTACCTGGATTGGGGAGCATACCTTATGAGAATAGATTGAATGAACTTGGCCTTTTCTCCTTGGAGTGATGGAGGATGAGAGATGACTTGATAGAGGTGTACAAGATGATGAGAGGCATTAATCACGTGGATAGTCAGAGGCTTTTTCTCAGGGCTGAAATGGTTGCTACAAGAGGACCAGGTTTAAGGTGCTGGAGAGCAGGTACAGAGGAGATGTCAGGGGTAAGTTTTTTACTCAGAGAGTGGTGAGTACGTGGAATGGGCTGCCAGCAACGGTGGTGGAGGTGGATATTATAGGGTCTTTTATGAGACTTTTGGATAGGTACATGAAACTTAGAAAAATAGAGGGCTATGGGTAAGCCTAGTAATTTTTAAGGTAGGGACATGTTCGGCACAACTTTGTGGGCCGAAGGGCCTGTTTGTGCTGTAGGTTTTCTATGTTTCTATAACATGTCTATTTCTTTTCCTTATCTCCTGAACAACCACGATAAACACAAAGGAGATGTCATCCAACAAGTCTGGGCATCTCAGCTAGCTTGTTCTCATCTCTCTATGAATCAATTCTCTGAGCATAGCAGTTAGCATAATGCTATTCATGTGCCAGCCACATAGGATCAATTCCACCACTGTCTGTAAGAAGATTGTTCTTTCTCTCTGTGACTGCATGGATTACATCCAGGAGCTCTGGTTTCCTCCCACATTCCAAAGATGTACAGGTTAGGGTTAGTGAGTTGTGGGCACGCCATGTTAGTGTCAGAAGCATGGTGAGACTTGCAGACCACCCCCAGCACCTCCTCATATTCTATTGGTCATTGAGACAAACAACACAATTCAATGTAAGTTCTGATCTTTCAATGTATATGTGACAAATAAAGCTAATCTTTAAATCTTAAAGATTACCCTCCTCCTCTTCCTGGACACCCCGCTCTGGTCTTCAGCCTGCTCTGGATCTTTTCATTGCCAAATGCCGAAGGGACATCAACTGTAAAAATAGGGGGCAAGCTCTCCTCTACAATCACTCTGAGCACCAGTGCCCCACAAGGCTGTGTACTCAGCCCCCTGCTGTACTCACTGTACACCCATGATTGTGTAGCCAAGTTTCCATCGAGCTCAATATATAAGTTTGCTGATGACACCACAATTGTAGGCCGTATCTTGGTAATGATGAGTCGGAGTACAGAGAGGAAATTAAGAACCTGGTGGCATGGTGAGAAGACAATAGCCTATCCCTCAACATCAGCAAGATGAAGGAATTGGTTGTTGACTTCAGAAAGAGTAGCGGACTGCACAACTCCATCTACATCGGTGGTGCGCAGGTGGAACAGGTCAAAAGCTTTAAGTTCCTCGGGGTGAGTATCAGAAATGACCTGACTTGGTCTAACCAAGCAGAGTCCACTGCCAAGAAGGCCCACCAACGCCTTTACTTCCTGAGAAAGCAGAAGAAATTTGGCCTGTCCCCTAAAACCCTCACTAATTTTTATAGATGCACTGTAGAAAGCATTCTTCTAGGGTGCATCACAGCCTGGTATGGAAGTTGTCCTGTCCAAGACCAGAAAAAGCTGCAGAAGATCGAGAAAATAGCCCAGCACATCACACAAACCAATCTTCCATCCTTGGACTCACTTTACACCGCACACTGTTGGAGCAGTGCTGCCAGGATAATCAAGGACACGACCCACCCAACCAACACACTTATTGTCCCTCTTCCCTCCGGGAGAAGGTTCAGGAGCTTGAAGATTCATATGGCCAGATTTGGGAACAGCTTCTTTCCAACTGTGATAAGACTGCTGAACTGGGCTGAGAAGTGACCTCCATCTTGCTGAGGCCTAGTGACAACTGTCAGACACCTCCTCTTACTTACCCCTTGAAAAGGATCCCACTAAGGAGCATCAGGCTATTGTCTCCCGCACCATCACTGACTTCATTAGCTCTGGGGATCTCTCATCCACTGCCACCAACCTCACACCCAAGATCCACAAACCTGCCTGTCCAGGTAGACCCATTGTTTCAGCTTGTTCCTGCCCCACTGAACTCATATCTGCATACCTCAATTCTGTTTTATTCCTCCAACCCCCAGTTCAGTCCTTTCCCACTTACATCCATGACACTTCACATACTCTGGATCTTTTCAATGATTTCAAGTTCCCTGGCCCCAAGCATCTTATTTTCACCATGGATGTCCAGTTCTACATACTTCCACCCCTACCAGTAAGGCCTTAAAGCTCTCTTGTTTCTTTCTGGACACCAGACCCAACCTGTTCCCCACCACCACCACTCTCCTCCGTCTCACAGAACTTGTCCTCACTTTCAATAGTATCTCCTTTGGCTCTTCCAACTTCTTTCATACAAAAGCTACAGCCACGGGCACTCGCACAGGTCTCGGCTATGCCTGCCTTTTGTCAGCTACATGGAACAATCAATGTTCCAAGCCTACACTGGTGCCACTCTCCCACTTTTCCCACACTACATCCACAACTGCATTGGTGCTGCTTCCTGTACCCATAATTCTGCTTCCTGCTTCCAGCTCATCAACTTCATCAAACTTGCCTCCGACTTCCACCCTGCCTCAAATTTACCTGGTTCATTTCCGACACCTCCCTCCCCTTTCTTGATCTGTCTCTATCTCTGGAGACAGCTTGTCCACTGATGTCTATTATAAATCCACTGACTCTCACAATAACTTCGACTATACCTCTTTCCAACCTGTCACTTGCAAAAATGCCATCCCACTCTCTCAATTCCTCTGTATCTTCTCTCAGGATGAGGCTTTTCATTCTAGAATGAAGGAGATGTCTTCCTTCTTCAAAGAAAGGGGCTTCCCTTCCTCCACCATCAACACTGCCTTCAACTGCATCTCTTCCATTACATGCATGTCTGTCCTCACCCCACCCTCCTACCACCACCACCCCACCAGAGATTGGGTTCCTCTTGTCCTCACCTACCACTCCACCAGCCTCAGTGTCCAACACATAATTCTCCGTAACTTCTAGCATTTCTAACGGGATCCCACCACCAAGCACATCTTTCCCTGCCCCCCCCCACCCCGACTTTCTGTTTTCCACAGGGATCACTTCCTACGTGTCCCCCTTGTCCATTCGTCCCTCCACACTGATCTCCCACCTCACACTTATCCTTGCAAGCCAAACAAGTGCTATACCGGCCCCTACACCTCCTCCCTCACTACCACTCAGGGCCTCAAATAGTCCTTCGAGGTGAGGTGACACTTCACCTGTGAGTCTGTTGGGGTCACCTACTATATCTGGTGTTCCCGGTGTGGTCTCTTGTATAGTGGTGAGGCCTGATGAAGATTGGGAGATTGCTCCACTGAGCACCTACACTCCATCCACCAGAAAAAGCGGGATCTCCCAGTGGCTACCCTTTTTATTTCCACTTCCCCTTCCTATTCTGACAAGTCCATTCATGGCCTCCTCTAGTGTTGCGATGAGGCCACACTCCGTTTGAAGGAGCAACACCTTACATTCCATTTGGGTAGCTTCCAATCTGATAGCATGAAAATCCATTTCTCAAACTTCTGGTAATGCCACCTCTCTTCACCATTCCTCATCCCCTTTTCTCTCTGTCACCTTATCTCCTTACCTGTCCATCGCCCCCCTCTGTTGCTCCTCCCTCTTCTTTCTTCCACGGCCTCTGTCCTTTCCTATCAGATTCCTCCTTCTCCAGCTCTGTATCTCTTTCACCAATCAACTTCCCAACTCTTTACTTCACCCCTCCCCCCAGTTTCACCTGTCACCTTGTGTTTCTCCCTCCCCTGCCCCCACCTTCTAACTCTGACTCCTCATCTCTTTTTCTTCAGACCTGCTGATGGGTCTTGGCCCGCAACATTGACTGCACTCTTTTTCATAGATGCTGCCTGGCCTGCTGAGTTCCTCCAGCACTTAGTGTGTTTCTTTAAATCTTAACTGCATTTTAATTGACCCAGCATTGTCAACAGCCTCTAAATCCCATGGGACAATAGATTTTAAGAAAACTTCTACACTTTCCTTGTCTGTTCACCCCCTCCTGGGTTTAGGTCTAATCATGCTGATTACCAACCACACAAGTGTCTGTGCTGTACTGAAAGGGAAGAACTCAGCTCTGGGCCTCTCACCCAGAGCCACACAAACTCAAACAGGAAGCTGCTCCTACTGCATTTGACTATCAGCTGCACAATCTGATCAAGCCTGTTCATGCAACTACAACCACTTCACTGAACCACAAGCAGCCAAGCCTTCAACTGCCAAACTTGTCGTCTTCAGACACTTTGCGTCTTAATCTCCCTGCCTTTCAAACTGCACCTTACGATATACCTCCATAGTCAAGCATCCCTCTTTAGAATAGTGTTAATGTCTATTCAACTTCAAATTCTGGGCAAGGGACAGGGTTAAATGAACAGGAACAGTTGCCTCATTTTGCAAGGGAACAGATTCTCATCAGTACTGAAACATTCTTAAGCAGACATCAGTCAGTGAGGATTGGTGACAACATCATCACATGATGACAAACCACACCAGAATCATTAACCGCTTAGCTCTCTACTGAATGCTACATTTCAGCATTTAGCGCTTTTATTTTCAGATTTTCTTGTTGATCGGGGTACGAGGGGATACAGGAAGAAGGCAGGAGATTGGGTTTGAGAGGAAAATTCAATCACCCATGATGAAATGGTGGAGCAGACTCGATGGGCCAAATGGCCTAATTCTCCTCCTATATCTTACGGTCTTACTTCTAGCAGATTTTAAAAAAATTTTCATCACATTTCCAAGTCTGAATAGTGTGCTTCTGGGAGAAAATAAATCAGCCAAAATCAAATGACAGAGCAGACTCAATGGGCTGAATGGCCTTCCTGCTTCTACGTCTTATGGTCTATATCGTCCTCGCATAGTTCCTTGCTCTTCTCTCTTTGTACACATAACTGTGACTAAGCACACCTCCAATGCAATATATAAATTCGCAGACAACACCATAGTTATTGGATGAATCACAGGTGATGAATCAGCCTACCAGAGGGAGACAGGACACCTCACTGAGTGTGGCCAAATCAATAACTTCTCACTCCCTCAGCAAAACTAGAGCCAATCGTTAACTTCAGTAAAGGGAAGGAGAGCGAGCATACATCGGAAGTGGAGAGGGTCAGCATTTTATAATTCCTGTGTGTTGACCTAGCCAATGAAATATGGACCAAGCACACAAATGCAATCACAAGAAAGGTGCACCAGCACCTTCATGTTATTAGGGATATGGGAGTTTGGCTTCTCACTGAACAAACTTCTACAGTTGTACCATTGAAAGTATCCTGACTGATTGCATACTGCCATGGTGTGGCAATTCAAATGTACAGGAATGTAAGAAGCTACAGAGAGTAGTGGACTCTGCCCAGTACATTATGGGCACATTCCTACCATCACTAGTAGTACTTACAGGAGAGGCTGCCTCCAGGAGGCAACATCTATCATCAAAGACCTTCACCATACCATCTTCTTCCAGATCCAATCAGCCAAGAGGTACAGAAGCCTGAAGCCCAAACACAATGAGATTTTTGAACCAACCAGCAAGACCATAATCACCATCACAATTTAGTAATAATGACCACTGCAATAAAACTGACTTTTTTTTTGTTCAAATTGTGTTCTTTCTTGTAAAATTTGATTTGCTTTCTTGTGAATGTTGCCCACCTGGTGCCACATGCCTGTGACACTGCCTACCTGATGCCATGTGCCTGTGAAGCTGCCACCAATCTCCCAAGGTAGTAAGGTCGGTAGTCTCTGTTGATGACCACACCAACACCAATACCCCAAGGCAGTGAGGCCAACAGTCTCTGTTGGTGTCCTCACCAACACCGATCCCCCAAGGTAGTGACACCAGTAGCCTCCGTTGGTGATCTCGCCAACATCAATCCTCCAAGGTAGTGAGGTCAGTAGTCTCCGTTGATGACCTCACCAATACCATTACCCCAAGGTAGTGAGGCAGACAGAAATGGGACTCTGGATCACAAACACTGCTGTTTAAATAAACCCATGCCAGATTAATGAGGGCAACAAAGGTGAATGCTTGTACCTTGATAGACACTTAGGGGCACTGTGGCGCAAGTCCACAGCTCCCGGAAAGTGTCAACACATGTAGGTTAAGCTGGTCAAGGCGGGTGTACTGCTTAAAACTTAAGAAGTTATGTTTCAACTTCGGTTAGGTCTCATTTAGTACTGTGTGCAGTTCTAGTTGACAAAGACAGGATAGAGAGAAAGAGCCTTTCTCCCCCAGAGTAGAAATGGCAAATATTAGAGGGGATAAATTTATAACAGGAGAGGGCAAATTTAAAGCAGATTTACTGAAAGTATTTTCTTATGCTGCATGGGGTGGGTGCCTGCAATGCTCTGCAACACACACAAAATGCTGGAGCAACTCAGCAGGTCAGGCAGCATCTATGGAAATTAATAAACAGTCGACATATTGGGCCAAGACCCTTCTTCAGGATTGTTCTGCCAGGGGTAGTGAGATATAGACCTTGTGTAAGCAGACAGGTTAAACTACAATTATTGGCCAAAAGACCTGTTCCTGTGCTGTATCGTTCTATGTCCAAACTGCTTATATGCTTTTCATCGGGAGTCTACTCATAAACTACTTCCCTCTCACTTATTGGTCAAGGAGAAGAGGAGAATAGACTTAGTACCAGGAAACACAGAGCACAAGTTTCCCCAAAAGCTTGGGAGGTTAACTCCAGTGAAGGTTTGATTCCTTTCTAAAACAGGCTGGTGTGGAGGCTCAGATGGAGTGAGGAGATGTTCCTGCAGGCTGGTGTGGAGGATCAGTTGGAGTGAGGAGATGTTCCTACAGGCTGGTGTGGAGGATCAGTTGGAGTGAGGAGATGTTCCTGGAGAGTGAGTGACTGTAATGGTTTCAGGAAAACAGAAGAATTTATGATTGAGGCAGGTAAGGTTACTAATGGCAGAGAAGCTACAGGACAGTTATAAGGATCTGTTGTCCGCACCCTTTCTGACCAACATTGGTTGTAAATATATAAGCATTTTGCCTCCTGACAAGATGTCAACACCTGAAGTACTCACAAAGTTCGTAATTGCACAGAACATTCACAACCACAGGATATCCCACCACACTTTACAGACATTCGGGACAAAGTGACTTCCATGGCTGCCATTCAACCCTAAGAAATAAATTGTTTGTCAAAGATCTTAAAGTTTATCAGTTATGGAAAGTCAATGTAAAATGCAATATTTCTACTGCTTTCTTCACTATATCTTTATCATTGCCATAGAACACTACTGCACAGAAACAGGCCCCTTGGCCCATCTAGTACTTGATGGACTGTTATCTGTCTAGTCTCAGCAACCAGTACCTGGACCATACTGTCCATACCCCTCCTCATCCATGTACTTATCGAAACTTCTTTTAAATATTGAAATTGAACCCACATCCACCAGTCTCACAATATTGGGAAAGGTGGGCTGATATGATACTTCCTAAAATAGTCATCAAAATGATGCTTGCGCATTATTTTCTAGATTAATTATTTACAAAGTTAAAAGGGTGATTGTTGATCACAAGCAGACTAGGCTGTACAGAGGTGCCAAGGGCACCATACAATTGCAAGATTTTCATGTTTTTCATTAGAAGGGCTCCCCCCTTGAGGGGCTCTAGATTTTCACATCTTTTGATTAACAGAGCTTTGATTTCTGATGTCTGATCAAAGTCCTCGAGCAGCACAAGGCTCTGCTTGCTTCAGTTGATGAGTACTCATCACAGTTGGGCATCGCCTGTGCATCTTGTGCTAATTATAGATGTCGGCATCTTCTGTAGGTTCTGGAGGTTTCCGTCTCCTTAGATCAAAACTTCCATCACAGGGATCACAGAAACTCAGCATCTTTCTGTCTTTCCCAAAATTAATAATACAGAGCACCTTACAATTTGAGAGACCATTCAGCCCACATGTCCTGCCTCCTATTTGAATGAACAATCCAATTAACTTCTGTTAATGCCCCTCCTCCCCTTCTTACCCCCCCCCCCAACATATTTAGTTGTTTTTTTTTCTCTCTCTCTGCCCATCACTCTGCCTGTTCTCCATCTCCCTCTGGTGCTCCCCCACCCCGCTTTCTCCTGAGGCCTCCCGTCCCATGATCCTTTCCCTTCTCCAGCTCTGTATCACTTTTGCCAATCACCTTTCCAGCTCTTAGCTTCATCCCACCCCCTCCGGTTTCCTCCTATCATTTCGCATTTCCCCCTCTCCCCACTACTTTCAAATCTCTTAGCATCTTTCCTTTCAGTTAGTCCTGACGAAGGGTCTCGACCCGAAACGTCGACAGTGCTTCTCCTTATAGATGCTGCCTGGCCTGCTGTGTTCCACCAGAATTTTGTGTGTGTTGTTTGAATTTCCAGCATCTGCAGATTTCCTCGTGTTTGTCAATTAACTCCTGCCCTTTCCCATTACTCAGGACTTTCCTGCCAGACGTTTTCATCAGAATTATTAATGAATTTATTTCCAGTTTCTCTTCAGATAGTGCATCCAATGTCAAAACAACTTATTGTCCCGAAGCAACTCTTCATTTCCCTTGTATTAATTAGTTAAAGTCTCATTACCAAGCTCCACTGCAAATAATTTCTGAATTACTTCACCAAAACTGTTCTGAACTTTTTCCAGAAATTCTTTCTGATAAGGAAATGCACATCACTTTCCCATGCCACATTTTTACTTTCCTCAATGCTACCCATGGATGTTAATTCATATTTCACACAGGCAGGTAACGTTCCAATGCCTGCCTTTATGAGGCATTTTCAACAAGATGTTACAAACTGCAACATCCTCTCATTCTCCTTCATTGCTTATAGGAGCAGACATTTATCATGCTTAAGTGACCTTTTTGCCTTAGCATGGAGGGAATCAGTTGAGAGCCACCTCAGACTCCATGTGAGTGCACAGTAGTTTTCATCGGAATGCTTTTCCAACAGAAGTTCACAGTGGATCAGAGGTTTGAGAGATGATTGGGTGGGCAGTCTTCTCATCACATTGCTACAGAAGCACTGAGATATTACCCTTGACAGACAGAATGGAAACAGCTGTTTTAATGACAAACTTGATAATCTGCCTTTGAAGGTTATTCAGCAGCTCAGCTCCTTAATGTCATAGAAACATAGAAAACCTACAGCACAATACAGGCCCTTCAGCCCACAATGCTGTGCCAAACATGTACTTACTTTAGAAATTATCCTCTAAAGTTCCAGAATATTAAGTGTGTAGTAGAGAAAGGTGAGGCGGAACAAGTGATAAGGAGGACACATGTACAGAGGGATGGTCTGACAGAACATGGAGTTAAATGTGCAGAAAGAATAAGTAAATTTAGGAAGGACAACAAAATTCAAGGGGCGCATAGCCCAATGGGAGTTCGGGGAGCTGGGTTAAGCACAATAGGCAGCAACTCAAACAGAGAGAAGAGAAATGGGCTAAAAATTCTATATCTGAATGCACGGTGTCAGAAAGAAGGCGGATCAGCTTGAAGCTCAGGTGCGAATGGGTAACTATGATGTTGTTGGGATAACGGAGACATGGCTGCAGGGAGATCAGACCTGGGAAATGAATGTACAAGGGTATACGTGCTATCGTAGGGACAGAAACGAGGGCAGAGGGGGTGGGGTGGCCCTGTTGGTGAGGAATGAGATTCAGTCCTTTGCAAGGGGGGACATAGGATCAGGAGAAGTAGAGTCTGTGTGGATAGAACTGAGGAACAGTAAGGGCAAAAAGACCCTAATGGATGTTGTCTACAGACTCCCAAACAATAGCATGGATATTGGGTGCAAGTTGAATAGGGAGTTAGCACTGGCATGTGGCAAAGGTAATGTCGCAATAGTTATGGGGGATTTCAACATGCAGGTGAACTGGGAGAATCAGGTTGGTGCAGGACCCCAGAATAGGGAGTTTGTAGAGTGCCTACTGGATGCATTCTTGGAACAGCTTGTACGAGAGCCGACCAGGGACAAGGCTATTCTGGATTTAGTGTTGTGTAATGAACAGGATTTGATAAGCGATCTTGAAGTAAAGGAGCCATTAGGAGGTAGTGACCATAATATGATAAGTTTTTATCTGCAATTTGAGAAGGATAAGGGCAGATCGGAGGTGTCAGTGTTGCAGTTGAACAAAGAAGACTATGGAGCCATGAGGGAGGAGCTGGCCAAAGTTAAATGGACGGATATCCTAGCAGAAAAGACAGTGGAACAGCAATGGCAGGTATTCTTGGGAATAATGCACAAGGTGCAAAATCAATTCATCCCCCGGAGAAGGAAGGATTCAAAGGGGGGAAAGGGGCCACAGTGGTTGACAAAGGAAGTCAGAGATTGCATAGCATTAAAAAAAAAGTATGACAGAGCTAAGGTGAGTGGGAAGACAGATGATTGGGAAATTTTTAAGGAACAACAGAACTTAACTAAAAAGGCAATACGGGGAGAAAAAATGAGGTACGAATGCAAGCTAGCCAGGAATATAAAGGAGGATAGCAAAAGCTTTTTTAGGTATGTGAAGAGAAAGAAGATAGTTAAGAACAATGCTGGGCCCTTGAAGAATGAATTGGGTGAAATTGTTATGGGAAACAGAGAAATGGCAGAAGAATTTATTAAGTACTTTAGATCTGTCTTCACTAGGGAAGACACAAGCAATCTTCCCAGATGTATGGATGGGCCAAGGACATAGGGTAACAGAGGAAATGAAACAGATTGACATTAGGAAGGAAACGGTGATGAGTAGACTGATGGGACTGAAGGCTAACAAATCCCCAGGTCCAGATGGTCTGCATCCTAGGGTACTAAAGGAGGTGGCCCTGGAAATTGCAGATGCATTGGTAATCATTTTCCAATGTTCCTTAGATTCAGGATCAGTTCCTGAGGATTGGAGAATGGCTAATGTTATCCCACTTTTTAAGAAAGGAGGGAGGGAGAAAACAGAGAACTATCGTCCTGTCAGCCTAACATCAGTAGTGGGGAAGATGCTAGAATCCATTATTAAAGATGAAATAGTGGCATATCTAGATAGCAGTGATAGGATTGGGCCGAGCCAGCATGGATTTACTAAGGGCAAATCATGCTTGACTAATCTATTGGAGTTTTTCGAGGATGTAACCAGGAAGTTAGACAAGGGAGATCCAGTGGATGTAGTGTACCTCGATTTTCAGAAGGCATTTGATAAGGTCCCACATATGAGATTGGTGGGTAAAATCAGAGCTCATGGCATTGGGCGGAAGATATTGACTTGGATAGAAAACTGGTTGGCAGATAGAAAGCAAAGGGTAGCGGTGAATGGGTGTTTCTCGGAATGGCAGGTGGTGACTAGTGGGGTGCCACAGGGCTCGGTATTGGGACCACAGCTGTTTACGATTTACATCAACGATTTAGATGAAGGCATTGAGAATAACATCAGCAAGTTTGCTGATGATACTAAACTGGGTGGCAGTGTGACATGTGATGAGGATGTTAGGAGAATTCAGGGTGACCTGGATAGGCTGGGTGAGTGGGCAGATACTTGGCAGATGACGTTTAATGTGAGTAAGTGTGAGGTTATCCACTTTGGGAGTAAGAACAGGAAGGCAGATTATTATCTGAACGGTGTAGAGTTAGGTAAGGGAGAAATACAAAGAGATCTAGAAGTCCTTGTTCATCAGTCACTGAAGGTGAATGAGCAAGTGCAGCAGGCAGTGAAGAAGGCTAATGGAATGTTGGCCTTTTTTACAAAGGGAATTGAGCACAAGAGCAAGGAAATCCTTTTGCATTTGTACAGGGCCCTGGTGAGACCACACCTGGAGTATTGTGTACAGTTTTGGTCTCCTGGGTTAAAGAAGGACATCTTGGCTGTACAGGAATTGCAGCGTAGATTCACGAGGTTAATTCCTGGGATGTCCGGACTGTCTTACGCAGAGAGGTTAGAGAGACTGGGCTTGTACACGCTGGAATTAAGGAGACTGAGAGGGGATCTAATTGCAACATATAAGATTATTAAGGGATTGGACAAGATAGAGGCAGGAAATATGTTCCAGATGCTGGGAGAGTCCAGTACCAGAGGGCATGGTTTGAGAATAAGGGGTAGGTCATTTAGGACAGAGATAAGGAAAACCTCCTTCTCCCAGAGAGTTGTGGGGCTGTGGAATGCACTGCCTCGGAAGGCAGTGGAGGCCAATTCTCTGGATGCTTTCAAGAAAGAGCTAGATAGGTATCTTATGGATAGGGAAATCAAGGGATATGGGGACAAGGCAGGAACCGGGTATTGATAGTAGATGATCAGCCATGATCTCAGAATGGCGGTGCAGGCTCCAAGGGCCGAATGGTCTACTTCTACACCTATTGTCTATTGTCTATTGTAAAGTGGTGGAGCCCTCTATTTTTTTTAAGCTCCATGTACCTAACCAGGAGTCTCTTAAAAGACCCTATTGTATCTGCCTCCACCGCCGCCGCCGGCAGTCCATTTCATGCACTCACCACTCTCTGCGTAAAAAACTTATCCTTGACATCTCCTCTGTACTTCCAAGCACCTTAAACCTGTGCCCTCTCGTATTAGCTATTTCAGCCCTGGGAAAAAGTCTCTAACTATTCACACGATCAATGCCTCTTATCATCTTATACATGTTTCTATATTTCTATGATCTTAATTTGAAGTTAAGGCAACAGGTGAACAATTCTTTACATCATCCTATTCTGGATCTTACATTCCAGCCATGGACCAGACTGGTAACAGTGGGGAAATGCAAGGTTGTTCACACTGAAGAGAAGAATAGAAATTAAAACAGAGCAACAGACACAAAATGCTGGAGGAACTCAGCAGGTTAGGCTGCATCTATAAAAATGAATAAACAGTCAATGTTTCAGGCCGAGATCCTTCATCAGGACTGGAGAGGAAGGGGAAAGATAGCAGAATAAAAAAAGTGGGGGGAGGGAAAGGAGACAAGGTAGCAGGCGAGAGGTGAAGCCAGGTTGGTGGGGGAAGGGGATGAAGTAAGAAGCTGGGAGATGACAGGTGCAAAATGCAAAGGGCTGGAGAAGAAGGAATCTGATAGGAGAGGAGAGTGGACCCGCGGGAGAAAAGGAAGGGAAGGGCACCAGGGGAGCTTACAGGCAGGTGAGAAGAGATAAGAGGTCAGAGTGGGCAATACAAAAAGAGGGAAGGTGAAAAATTATCAGAAGGAGAAATCAATGTTCATAACATAACAGTAAAAAATCAGAATATTTGTAAAATGTGAAACACACAAAGACTACATGAAGTGCCTGGAAGCACTTGGTCTAGAAGGACAAGAAAGTCATAGTGCAATTCTTCATGGCTTGGATGGAATTGAAAATGACTGCACTGTGAGGTTCAAACAGTCTGCCGGAGGGAGGAGAAAAGTCAGTCAAACAGCATCTGCTTACATTTCGAGTCCATACTTTGCATCAGGATTCTTCATCCACACAGATGCTGAGTGCTCCCAATACATCGTGTGTTGCTTGAGATTCCAGGATCAGCAGTCAATGCTCTCTATCTCCATGATGAAAGCATTCACTGGCCTGCCTGGCCATTTCTGAGGAGACAGTTATCACACTGAGTAAGATTGGAATGTGACACCGACGGGTCAGTCAAGTGTCCGGAATATGCCAGTGAAAGGTCTCCAGTCATTTTGCATTGCAGGCCACTGATAATGCTTACTAGTGTGTGTTTCCAACATTTACATAGAACATAGAACACAGAAATCTACAGCACATTACAGGCCCTTTGGCCCACAATGTTGTGCCAACCATATAACCTACTCTAGAAACTGCCTAGAATTCCCTTAGCACATAGCCCTCTATTTTACTAAGCTTTGTGTACCTATCCAAGAGGCTCTTAAAAGACCCTATTGTATCCACTTCCACCACCGCCGCCGGCAGTGCATTCCACACACCCATCACTCTCTGTGTGAAAAACTTACCCCTGACATCCCCTCGGTACCTGTTTCTAAGCACCTTAAAACTATGCCCCCTCGTAGGAAAAAGCCTCTGGCTATCTGCACGATCAATGCCCCTCATCATTTTATACACCTCTATCAAGTCATCTCTCATCCTCCGTCACTCCAAAGAGAAAAGGCAATGTTCACTCAACCTATTCTCATAAGGCAAGCCCTACAAATCCAGGCAACATCCTTGTAAATCGCGTCTGCACTCGTTCTATAGGATCCACTTTATCTACTTTCATTCTGTCATGATTATCTAGAGGGATGTTTTCAGAAAATTTGATAGAAAATGAAGCCATGTGTCTCACTGTACCTGTATCATTTGGAAACTGCTAGCCAGCCTAATCTCACCTTTCAGCATTTTGATGCCTTGCAGGTCAAGGTGCATGTAACAAGCTTTATAACTATGAAATACTTGCAATGCTCCAAGCCTTCCCTGGTCATGCTCCCTCCACTGCATTGACATCTGCATTGGTGCTGCTTCATACACCCATGCTGAGCTCATCAATTTCATCAACTTTGCATCCAACTTTCATCTGGCTCTTATATTCACCTGGTCCATTTCTGACACCTCTCTCCCCTTTCACAATCTCTCCATTCCTGAAGACAAACTGTTGACCAACATCTTTTACAAACCTACCGATTGCCACAGCCATCTTAACAATGCCTCTTCCCACCCTGTCCCCTAGAAAAATGCTTTTCCCTTTTCTCAGTTCCTTGGTCTCTACTGAATCTGTTCCCAGGACAAGATTTTCCTTTCCACGATATCAGAGATGTCTTCCTTCTTCAATGAATGGGGCTCCACTTCCTGCACCATTGATGATGTCCTCACCAGCATCTTCTCCACTTTCTGGATATCCACGTTTATCCCATCTTCCCACCACCTTAACTATGCTAGTTCCTCATCCATACCCATCACCCATATGAGCCTCTGCATCATTCTCCGTAACTTCTGCCATCTCCAAAGGGATCCTACTATCAAACATATCTTTATCTATCCCCCACTCTCCGCAGGAATTGCTCCCCGTGATATACTTGTCCATTTGATCTCCCCACTGAAATCACTCCCAACACTTACCCCAAGCGGCCAAAGTACTACACCTGCCCACTTACCTCCTTCCTCACCTCCTTTCAGGACCCCAAACAGTCCTTCCAGGTGAGGCAACACTTTACCTACAAATCTGCTGGGTCATCCACTATATCCAGCGCTCCTGATGTGGCCTCCTCGACATTGGTGAGACCTGTCGTAAATTGGGAGACCGCTTCAGCGAGCAGCATCTCCGTTGCATCCGCCAGAAGTTGTACTTCCCGGTGGCCAAACATCTTAATTCCCACTCCCATTCCTGTTCTGACATGTTGGTCCATGGCCTCTTTTGTGCCACAATGAAGCCATCTTCAGAAGTAGAGGAGCAACACTTCATATTCCATCTGGGTAGCCTCCAGCCTGATAGCATTAATATAGATATCTCCTTCTGGTTAAAAAAAAAAATCCCTCCTTCTTCTTCTATTCCCCACTTTGGATTCTTACCTATTCTCACTTGCCTATCACCTCCTCCTTCTCTCACTCTCCTCAGATTCCTTCCTCTCCAACCCTTTAGCTTTCCTATCCACAAGACTTTACCTTCTAACTATCCTCCTTTCCCTTCCCCCTTCCTTTTAACTCGTGTCTTACCCCATTTCCTTGCTAGCCCTGAAGAAGGGTCTCAGCCCAAAACATCAACAGTTTATTCATTTCCATGAATACTGCCTGACCTGCTAAGTTCCTGCAGACTTGTGTGTGTTGCTTTGGATTTCCAGCATCTGCAGAATTTCCTGTGTTTATAACTATATGACCATAGGACATAGGAGCAGAATTAGGACATTTAGCCCATCAAATCTACTCCGCAATTCCATCATGGCTGATCCCAGAGCCCACTTAACCCCATACACCTGTCTTCTCATCATAACCTTTGATGCCCTGACCAATAAGGAAACTATCAATTTTGACTTTAAATACACCCATGGTCTTGGCCTCCACAGCTGTCTGTGGTAGACCCTTCCACAGATTCAATAATCTTTGGCTAAAAAAATTCTTCTATAGGGTCACCCCTCAATTTTGAGGAAATATCGTTTCCACATCCACCTTATCTCCTCCTTTCAACATTCGGTAGGTTTTAATGCGATCCCTCCGTGCCCCCCCCCCCCAATTCTTCCAAATTCCAGTGAGTACAGGCCTAAAGCTGCCAAACGCTCCTCATATGTTAACCCCTTTATTCCTGGAATTATCCTCGTTAACCTCCTCTGAACTCTCTCCAATGACAACACATCCTTTCTGAAATATGGGGCCCAAAACTATTGACAATACTCCAATTGCAGCCTGACTGTTGTCTTATAAAGCCTCACGTTAACTCTTTATTCTTATATTCTATTCCCTTTGAAATAAATACCCATATTGCATTTGCCTTCTTTACCACAGACTCCACCTGCAAATTAACCTTCTGGAAGTTTTGCACAAGGACTCCTAAGTCCCTCAGCATCTCTGATATTTGAATTTTCTCCCTATTTAGGTCATAGTCTGCACTTTTGTTCCTTTTACCAAAAAACATTATCACATATTTCCCAACACTGTATTCAAATTTGCCACTTTTTTTTTTGCCCATTCTTCAAATTTGTCTAAGTCCTTCTGCAATCTCATTGCTTTTTCAGCACTACGTACTGCCCCACCTATCTTCGTACCATCCGGAAAGTTTTGCCACAAAGCCATCCAAATCATCGACAAACAATGTGAAAAGCAGCAGTACCAGTACTAACCCCTGAGGAACACCACTAGTCACTGGCAGCCAACCAGGAAAGACCCCCTTTATTCCCACTTGCTGCCTCCTACCTGTCGGCCATTCCTCTGTCCATGCCAGTATCTTTCCTGTAATGCCATAGGATTTTGCCTTGTTAAGCAGCCTCATGTATGGCAACTTATCAAATGCCTTCTGAAAAGTAAGTGACATCCACTGCCTCTCCTTTGTACACCCTGCTTGTTACTTCCTCAAAGAACTCTTAACAGATTTGTCAAGCAAGGTTACCCCTTTACAGAAACCATGCTGACTTTGACTTATTTTATCATTAGTCTCCAAGTACCTGAAATCTCATTGTTAACAATGGACTCCAACGCTCTCCCAACCACTGAAGTTATGCTAACCAGCCTATAATTTCTTTTCTTTTGTCCTCCTCCCTTCTTAAAGAGTGGAGTGACATTTGCAATTTTCCAGTCCTCTGGAACCATGCCAGAATCAAGTGATTCTTGAAATATCATAACCACTATGACGAGGCTTCCTGCCTCCAGCCTGCTCATTTCTGGTTAGGGAAAAAAATCTATTCACAATGTTTGTCAACTATTTTAAAACCATGCCCCTTGGTTCTGACCCCTCTAGTAAAAAAAAACTGCCTCACATTGTGTTTTTTAAAAGATCGGCTTTATTTGTCACATATACATTGAAACAGTGAAATGTGTCATGTGCATCAAATCAAATTAGCGAGGATTGTACTGGATATCCCGCAATTGTCACCATGCTTCCGACGCTAACATAGCATACACAGAGCTCACTAAAGCTAACTGTGCATCTTTGCAATTTGAGAGGAAACTGAATCTCCCAGAGGAATCCCATGCAGTCATGGGAAGAATGTCCAAATTCCTTGCAGGCAGCAATAGGAATTGCACTGTAATAGCATTAAGCTAACCACTACTCTACCACGCTGCCCTCAATTAACAACCCCAGCCTATCAGTTCTTTCCACATTGCTAGTATTTTCCAACGCCGAATACATTCACCTCAACCAGACCCTGTAGAATGTGCATGCAATGTTTTTCTACCTTTAGGTAAATAAATTACTTCTGCTTCTACCTGTAACTGTGACATTTATGGCTGCAAGTCTGGACCATCCCCAGAAATGGAAGCATCTCAATGCTTCCTAACAAAGAGGGCTTTCTCTTACCAGTCATCAGATTCCAACAAACAGAAGGAAACTGTTGACAAGCAGTCAGGTTTTGTCCCCTGACCTTTACTGAACTACCTATGCAAGCATCACATGAACAAGGAGCTTTCCTCTCAACATTACCACGAAAATAGACTGCATTCCAGTTAACTGGACTATCTGTTAATTAGGACAGCTGCTTTAAAGACAAAACCTAATCAAGAAAATAGCCAGGATTCCCTGTTTTTTTTGGATACTGTGCCACTTAATCAGGACAGGAAACTGTTGCCAAATAATTTCTAACTGGTGTCAACCGCGTGCACTTGTGTGGCTGTTAAGACACTAAACCATGCTGACACAGAACAATTTCAAATAGCATCAGTTGTGCATGTTTATGTTCAAAAAGCAATGATTTTTGTCACTGTTAGTTGGTAAGAAATATGTAGTAAGAGAACTCAGGACTGTTTTGCTCAGTGCAGTTTCAAGCATACATACATGGAATTATGATGTAGTGGCCGTTACGGAGACTTGGCTGGCACCAAGGCGGGAATGGATTCTCAATATTTCTGGATTTCAGTGCTTTAAAAGGGATAGTGGGGGGGGGGGGAAACGGGAGGAGGGGTGGCATTACTAGTCAGGGATACTATTACAGCTGCAGAAAGGGTGGGTAATGTAGCAGGATCCTCTTTTGAGTCAGTATGGGTGGAAGTCAAGAACAGGAAGGGAGCAGTTACTCTACTGGGGGTATTCTATAGGCCCCCTGGTAGCAGCAGAGATATCGAGAAGCAGATTGGGAGGCAGATTTTGGAAAGGTGCAAAAATAACAGGGTTGTTATCATGGGTGACTTTAACTTCCCTAATATTGATTGGCACTTGATTATTTCCAAAGGTTTAGATGGGGCAGAGTTGGATAAGTGTGTCCAGGATGGATTCTTGTCACAGTATGTTGACAGGCCGACTAGGGGGAATGCCATAATAGATCTAGTATTAGGTAACGAACCGGGTCAGGTCACAGATCTGTCAGTGGGTGAGCATCTGGGGGACAGTGATCACCGCTCCCTGGCCTTTAGCATTATCATGGAAAAGGATAGAATCAGAGGACAGGAAAATTTTTAATTGGGGAAGGGCAAATTATGAGGCTATAAGGCTAGAACTTGCAGGTGTGAATTGGGATGATGTTTTTGCAGGGAAATGTACTATGGACATGTGGTCAATGTTTAAGGATATCTTGCAGGATGTTAGGGATAAATTTGTCCCGGTGAGGAAGATAAAGAATGGTAGGATGAAGTGAAGTGGAAAGTCTAGTCAGGTGGAAGAAGGCAGCATACATGAGGTTTAGGAAGCAAGGATCAAATGGGTCTATTAAGGAATATAGGGTAGTAAGAAAGGAACTTAAGAAGGGGCTGAGGAGAGCAAGATGAGGGCATGAGAAGGCCTTGGCGAGTAGGGTAAAGGAAAACCCCAAGGCATTCTTCAATTATGTGAAGAACAAAAGGATGACAAGAGTAAAGGTAGGACTGATTAGAGATAAAGGTGGGAAGATGTGCCTGGAGGCTGTGGAAGTGAGAGAGGTCCTCAATGAATACTTCTCTTCAGTATTCACCAATGAGAGGAAACTTGATGACGGTGAGGACAATATGAGTGAGGTTGATGTTCTGGAGCATGTTGATATTAAGGGAGAGGAGGTGTTGGAGTTGTTAAAATACTTTAGGATGGATAAGTCCCCAGGGCCTGATGGAATATTCCCCAGGCTGCTCCACGGGGCGAGGGAAGAGATTGCTGAGCCTCTGGTTAGGATCTTTATGTCATCGTTGTCCACAGGAATGGTACCAGAGGACTGGAGGGAGGCGAATGTTGTCCCCTTGTTCAAAAAAGGTAGTAGGGATAGTCCAGGTAATTATAGACCAGTGAGCCTTACGTCTGTGGTGGGAAAGCTGTTGGAAAAGATTCTTAGAGATAGGATCTATGGGCATTTAGAGAATCATGGTCTGATCAGGGACAATCAGTTCATTCAGGTTTGAAGATGCCAGAAACAGTCCGAAATGAAAATGGAACAATTTTACTACTTCAACAAGTTTGAAGGTATCGCAAATCATCTTGAATATTACAATGAAAATAAAGATTTGGAGGATGCAATTGACAAAAACATTATATGAAGGCAGTCTGTTATCTACACTGGGTGTCTACGCTGATTTTGTTCACTTAGTCAAAGAACACAGCTGCGTACACTTGATGAATTCTTCTGTAAATAACCATTAGGAACTAATACACAGTTTTATAGGACTGCAGTAGTAATGGTATTACTCTAATTTGTTCTGTATTTCATTTAAATACATAATTTATTACTCAATTAAGCAGCAATTTGGCTTTTTCAAAGCATTTCCACTAAAATTTCCGCTAATTGGGCCAAAATCTGCTGATCCTTTACTTACCACCATTCTAGATTGGGTATTAAGCAATGAGGAAGGGTTAGTTAGCAATCTTGTCGTGCGAGGCCCCTTTGGTAAGAGTGACCATAATATGGTGGAATTCTTCCTTAAGATTGAGAGTGACATAGTTAATTCAGAAACAAAGGTTCTGAACTTAAAGAAGGGTAACTTTGAAGGTATGAGACGTGAATTAGCTAAGATAGACTGGCAAATGATACGTAAAGGGTTGATGGTGGATATGCAATGGCAACCATTTAAAGATCGCATGGATGAACTACAACAATTGTTCATCCCAGTTTGGCAAAAGAATAAACCAGGGAAGGTAGTGCACCCGTGGCTGACAAGGGAAATTAGGGATAGTATCAAGTCCAAAGAAGAAACATATAAATTAGCAAAAAAAAAAGCGGCACACCTGAGGACTGGGAGAAATTCAGAGACCAGCAGAGGACAAAGGGCTTTATTAGGAAAGGAAAAAAAGATTATGAGAGAAAGCTGGCAGGGAACATAAAAACTGACTGTAAAAGCTTTTATAGATACGTGAAAAGAAAAAGATTGGTCAAGACAAATGTAGGTCCCTTACAGTCAGAAACAGGTGAATTGATCATAGGGACAAAGACATGGCAGACCAATTGAATAACTACTTTGGTTCTGTCTTCATTAAGGAGGACATAAATAATCTTCTGGAAATAGTAAGGGTCCGAGGGTCTAGTGAGATGGAGGAACTAAGAGAAATACATGTTAGTAGGGAAGTGGTGTTAGGTAAATTGAAGGGATTAAAGGCAGATAAATCCCCAGGGCCAGATGGTCTGCACCCCAGAGTGCTTAAGGAAGTAGCCCAAGAAATAGTGGATGCATTAGTGATAATTTTTCAAAACTCCTTAGATTCTGGATTAGTTCCTGAGGATTGGAGGGTGGCTAATGTAACCCCACTTTTAAAAAAGGAGGGAGTGAGAAACCGGGGAATTATAGACCGGTTAGTCTGACATAGGTGGTGGGGAAAATGCTAGAGTCGGTTATCAAAGATGTGATAACAGTACATTTGGAAAGAAGTGAAATCATCCGACAAAGTCAGCATGGATTTGTGAAAGGAAAATCATGTCTGACGAATCTTATAGAATTTTTTGAAGATGTAGCTAGTAGAGTGGATAGGGGAGAGCCAATGGATGTGGTATATTTAGATTTTCAAAAGGCTCTTGACAAGGTCCCACACAGGAGATTAGTGTGCAAACTTAAAGCACACGGTATTGGGGGTATGGTATTGATGTGGATAGAGAATTGGTTGGCAGACAGGAAGCAAAGAGTTGGAGTAAACGGGACCTTTTCAAACTGGCAGGCAGTGACTAGTGGGGTACCACAAGGGTCAGTGCTGGGACCCCAGTTGTTTACAATATATATTAATGATTTCGACGAGGGAATTAAATGCAGCATCTCCAAGTTTGCGGATGACACGAAGCTGGGCGGCGGTGTTAGCTGTGAGGAGGATGCTAAGAGGATGCAGGGTGACTTGGATAGGTTAGGTGAGTGGGTAAATTCATGCCAGATTCAATTTAATGTGGATAAATGTGAGGTTATCCACTTTGGCTGCAAGAACAGGAAAACAGATTAATATCTGAACGGTGGCCGATTAGAAAAAGGGGAGATGCAACGAGACCTGGGTGTCATTGTACACCAGTCATTGAAGGTGGGCATGCAGGTACAGCAGGCAATGAAAAAGGCAAATGGTATGTTGGCATTCATAGCAAAAGGATTTGAGTACAGGAGCAGGGAGGTTCTACTGCAGTTGTACAAGGCCTTCGTGAGACCGCACCTAGAATATTGTGTGTAGTTTTGGTCCCCTAATCTGAGGAAAGACATTCTTGCCGTAGAGGGAGTACAGAGAAGGTTCATCAGATTGATTCCTGGGATGGCAGGACTTTCATATGAAGAAAGACTGGATCGACTAGGCTTATACTCACTGGAATTTAGAAGATTGAGGGGGGATCTTATTGAAACGTATAAAATTCTAAAGGGATTGGACAGGCTAGATGCAGGAAGATTGTTTCCGATGTTGGGGAAGTCCAGAATGAGGGGTCACAGTTTAAGGATAAAGGTGAAGCCTTTTAGGACCGAGATGAGGAAAAACTTCTTCACACAGAGAGTGGTGAATCTGTGGAATTCTCTGCCACAGGAAACAGTTGAGGCCGGTTCATTGGCTATATTTAAGAGGAAGTTAGATATGGTCCTTGTGGCTAAAGGGATCAGGGGGTATGGAGAGAAAGCAGGTACAGGGTTCTGAGTTGGATGATCAGCCATGATCATACTGAATGGCGGTGCTGGCTCGGGGCTGAATGGCCTACTCCTGCACCTATTTTCTATGTTTCTACCCGTTACATCATTTGCATTTAGGACAGTAATGGAGGTCCTTCATCTCTTTCTATCCTTGGACACCAATTTTGGTTCTGGTCTTGGTGATGTTCAGGGCTTTCTTCATCATGCCAGTAGTTTCCTCTCAGTTTTCACTACTGTCAACTATGCAAGTCCCAGGTGGAGACAGATATAGAAGGGTTCTTTATTACTGTCTCTAACAGTTTTGTTTGACCAGTCAGGGTTGTTAGCCCTGAGCTACTGGTCCCAATGTGTCCCAATTAATCGGAATCTGCTATATTTAGCATTATCTGCACTTTTAACATCTGAATGAACAATAGAGAAGACAGACTTACATAATTAGACAGTAGCTCTCTTGACCACAGGACATGGTCACTTTTCAATGGAGACACCACTGTGGAGCAGGAAGTCAAGTAGCCGCATTGCACAAATCCAGATTCCTTTCACAACAGTGATGTAATGGCCAAATAAACAGCTTGAATGATAGAGGCTGAAGGTTAAACATGGGGCCAAGACTATGGGGCGAATCCATGAGCTTTTCTATAAACAGTGCAGCAAATTCACTGAATATATTTGCACAATCACTCTGCAATAACAATTGCCTTATTAAATTAATGAATACAAAATAAAGAACTGGCTGTTACTCACCAAAATTTGTCTTAACAAATGACAATTCAGCAGCAGGAAATTGTAATATGGATGAGCCTACGTTACTTAGGAGGTGGAGACGTCGAGTATTGAAACTCCATGGATCCGCACGACAACATTAGCATTTCAAGTGAGCTTTGAAAACAGACTGTTTAACAGCAAAGAGCAACCCTGTTGACCTTGGGTTATCCAGTGACGACAGTGGTAATTAAGACAGATGAACTCAGATTAGTTGCTAATGGAAGCGCTGACTCCAGCACGCAGAAACTGAGTTCTCCAGTGCTTTAATCTCTGTTCTAAATATTAGATATTGCACAATTTACTGAAATATTTGGTCAGATAGAGCTTGTCAGCTATGGTTGGCAGCTCGACCAGGAGAAGGAAAACTCTGTTCTCAAACCTCCGCTGCCTTACGGCTCTCATGGGAAAGACTACGGGAGTAAACCCTGAAGAAAAGTCTGGAGCTGGAGTCCCTAAGCAGCCCTATGTTAAGTTTAATGCTGACTGGCAATTCTTGCAACATTGCTGGTGCCAGACTGTATCGTCACTCCCGTTCCTTTGGATTCATCAGAGCCTGGTGCATGGGCATCAGCTTGCTCTCCATATCGTATTGCCCTGCCTTGGGTATCACATAGATGGCTAGGACACAACATCCATGGTCAACCCCGACCAACAGAGGGCCTTGGCTGAAAATAGGTGTTTGTACTCTCCTAAAACAATCAGCTGCACAATACCTAATGCTCACTCATTTATTCCTCTGTTAGTTACGGATCTTAGTGATGAGGTTGACATTCATGCCTCTCAAGCTGTCCTCAATTAGTGTCCGTGTTGAAGGAAAGCTTTCTGAACTCCTGACAGCTATTTAAATTGAATTGAATTGACTTCATTTCTTACATTCTTCACATACATGAGCAAAAATCTTTACGTTGCATCTCCATCTGTTGGTCCTGTTATTTATACTGCAGTACCATTTCCCGGATGGTAGCAGCTGAAACAGTTCGTGGTTGGGGTGACTCTGGACCCCAATGGATCCTTTGGGCCCCTTTTTCATACCTGTCTTTGTAAATGTCCTGAATCATGGGAAGTTCAGAACTACAGATGTGCTGAGTTGTCCACACCACTCTCTGCAGAATCCTGCGATTAAGGGAGGTACTGTTCCTATACCAGGCAGTGATGCAGTTTAATACACAATATCTCATCTGCTCCAATAAAAACTGACAGCATGTTGTTTGAGATGGCTGACAAACATTTGTTAAAAGAGACACGTT